>NW_021635311.1:0-486139 GCF_004799145.2 Neltuma alba | reverse complement strand
GTATAACTATATATATATATTCATGCGAGCAAACATGGCCAAAGTTTAATATTTATTTTAAAATAAATTGAACTTTAATATAGTGCATCAGGAGAAGTGCAATAATGAAAGGATCAGAGGGCCTTGCGATTTACTCCAATATCAGAGGTAAAGTGCATATGGAACAGATATTTTCGTGGAGAATGGAAATGTTGCCTTTTATTGTGGGATATATAGATATCTTTAATGTTTTCAAGCCAAAATAGATTCTTTCTTTCTCTCAAGAAACTTAGCAGCTGATCATATTGCTGTGAAAGTTCGAAAAAAGGTGTACCCGATCTGATGAGTTAGAAAGCCAACAAGTTTATCTGTGTTTTCGTTTTTCAAATGTAGTTTCTTTCTTTGTTTGTCCCTTTTTTTTTTCCCCTTGTCGACAGGTTTTATTTTTGAGTTTCCATATTGGCTATACTTATAAGATTGTAACGACTTTTTCTTTTCGTATTAATAAAATCATAAATTTTGATTAAAAAAATGTATGGAATACTAGATAATTTGTTCTAGCGGACCTTGCATGACTAGCTTTAAATTTTATTTTTATATTGGTAGTTAGATTACATTGTTGGTTACGCAGAATTCAAAAAATGTATTCTTTTAATATAAACATATATCATTTAAATTGTCTTATTTGAGAGTCCACCTTTGCCGGTAAATTCAAAACAACTTCAGATGTGTTGCTTTTAGCAATACGCAGTTAATAATACAAAATATCAGGGAAAATAAAACCAGAAAATAGTCAATTCCAAATTTGTCTTTAGTTTTCGACTGGAATTATATTTGAATGTGAAAAGTGAGACTGGAATACCTTGGTAGACAGACCTACCTCCTCGTTCCTTGCTTCAACTAACTCAAACCTACCCTTCTTTCATTTATATATGGGAAAATTTGAATAAATCCCTTTAATAGCTATCATATCCGTGAACTCTCAAAATATTACAAAATTTCAGTCAATCCCCAACTGCCTGGACCTCCAAACTCAGGTGGCTGGCCATTAAAGTCGGAGTTCTAGTGCTCGGAGGATTTTTTTCCCCCCCAAATTAAGGTAGCCAAGGGAAGTTTAAACCCCATGACTTTTGACACATTAAAAAAAAAAAAAAAAAAGTGACCACCAAGCCAACTAATCCACTTAAACATATAATACAAGGAAAAATATATATAACAAAACAAATGCAAGTATTTAGATGCATATAAACAAGGGAAATTAAATGATTTACGAGTAAAATTTAGCAATTTATAAAAAAATTCAACAATTTACAAGAAGCATAAGAAAATTCAAAACCCCAAAAGACACCACTGTCTCACAAAATCAATTGACTTTGTTTTTTATGACTCAAAGTATCCTCAAGTTACTTTAGATTTGAAACTAATATTTGTCAAACCGGGAGCATTAAGGCTCCTAACAAATGCGTTTACTGAAATCCAAACTTGTTCTTCTCTTCCTTACAGGAGTGAAACTACTTGCCATATCAACCAACAACTTGTTGCTAAAATCCATAGAACTTTTGATAACACAAGTAGTATCCTGATTTGTTGGTTATTTTCATTGTTGATCTAAGAATAGTTTATCGTAAAATTGTAATTTTTTTTTTAAAGTTATACTTTTTTTTCATTAAATTGTGTCTTAAACTTTTCAAATAATTGAAAATATTATCTATGATCAATTACAATATAAATAAAATGCAGTCATTCTTGATATCTTTCCGATTTTTCACATCGCTCTAGACTATTGATAATCGTAATATGAAGTAAGCATGAGATAATAGAAATATAAGGATTAAACTTGTCCCCTGTTCTGTACCCCCTCCGTACTTGTTACAATGTTCTTGAAAGATACTGCACATTAGACTATCAAAGATGAACCAAAAAACTCAGATAACTCTAACCTTTGATACCATATGCCAGCGGATTCAATGTACAAATCACCATACAATTAGACCACTCTCTATCAAGAGATACACCATCAAATATATCCCGATCAAATCCATATATACACAATATCCGAAAGAAAGCAGCCCACATCTAGCATAAGATCACAATCAGAATGCTACATTGGTTAGGGCTGTGTAAAAAAACCTGACGGTTTTAGGTAACACGTTCCAGCTCGAGGAGACCCACTCCAATAAAATCAACCTGATAACATAAACAAACCAGACTAGACTAACTAATCATGTGATATCCTAATTTTTATTTTTAGAATTTAAATATTTGAAAATAATAATTATTTTATGATAAATATATTTTACTTTATAATTGAGTAAAGATAATTTTTACCTAAAATATGATTTATGAAAAAATTAATTTAATTAAAAGCAAAGAAATTATTAAGTAAAAATAATTGGAAAAAAGGGAAAATGGACGAAAATTGGAAAAACGGAGTTTGAAACTGTTATTTTCTCCATTTTCAAATGGGACTTTAACTTCAATTTACTCCAAACATTTTCTTTATAATTTTTCTCCATTTTTTCAGCTTAGGGTTCTCTTTGCAAATATTTTTGGCAAGCAAAATTACCCCTGATAATAAAATTTTCTTCATCAAAGTTCTATTCATTTAGACCTATCTAATGATAGTGACTTTGTGCTGTTTAGAGAGAATTTTTGGGTCTAGGTTTTGGAGCAAATGTTAAGCTTTGATGATTGATAGTACTACCCCACGTCCTTAATATAAAATCTAATTGACTAATTTGATTAGATTAAGAAAGTTTGTTAAGTTAGGTACTTGTAATAAATATATGTTGTCTTCCCTAAAATATCCTTACTAATCATATGCATTAGCTAGAATTATTATTTGATGAAACATTTAGCATGTGCAACTACTACAAGGAGTACCTTAAAAAATGGATAAATATAAAAGACAAAATGGATTGAGATCTTATATTTAGGACTAAATTAAAAGTCAAATTAGTTCTTATATTTAGGGTCAGAATTAGTAATAGTATTGTAGAGCTATTTTAGTAGATCATTTCTATCAATTTGATTTTATTTATTGGTTAAATAGATATTTTAAAATAATTATTTTATCTTGAAAGCTCTTTATTTGTGAGAAATCTGATATTTATACTATGGAAAATCAAATTAAACTTTTTATTTATGTATATTTAAGATACTATTAAATTTTTTATGGTTTACTTTTGAGACTTAAACTTTGAAATGATTTTAGAATTTAAAATATAATAATTTTATATTTAAGAATTTTGAAAAAAATTTATTAAAGGAAATAATTTGGTTTTTAGGAAATTTGGTTATTGATAAAATACTTGATTTTGGGTTATAAGAGTTTTGAGAGTTTAGAAACTTTAACTAATATATAAGCTTAATTAATTAATTAATTAGCTTATATTAATATGTGATTATATTAATTGTGTATATTAATTATTGGATTATTAGTTTGAGCATGGGGTTGACCTTGTGATAATTTGTTTCTTTATTTTGGCGAGATATAACCACTTTCCACTCATTATATGTGTTAATATGTTGTTTATGAGTATTTTGCTATTTTGAAACAACGAGATGTTATTTGGAATTTGATGAGATAAGTTATACTTTTTGAGCTATGAAAATTGTCTTGTGGGACATTTTGAAATTGTGATTGAGAAGTATGAAAAGATGTATATTATGGGTTATGTTGAGAAAAGACAGTTATATTTTTTGTTATATTGCATTTGATTAGATGTTGTTAGATTTTGAGTTGAGTCTTGTTTTACCACATGATAAAGCTACCATTAGTGCATAATAGTTGGCTTTCTTCTTCATCCCTTATGTGAAGGATAAGCCCTTGTAGCTCCTTATTCATCCTCTAGAGTGAGGGATAGACCCATATATATGATTGATTCCTGACAATAAGGGATAGACTTATGTGACTTAGGTGTTAGCCCCTTAGTGAAAGTTTGTATAATTGAGATTATCTTTGTATACATAATTTATAATTCTATTGATACATCTATATTTCTTAAGATTTGATGATTGTCCTACTTGACACATCAATAGCACATGTTAGTATGTATGATGAGTTAGAAAGTTGGTTACTAAGGCTTTTGTCCCACCCATTGATTTCTACTGTTTTTGATAATAGTTCAAGTGTTGGTCCATCAGGGAAGGCTCAGAGACTTGGTGTGCTATTATAGCTTAGATAGCCTCTCTCTTTTTTTTATTTATGTGCTGATTTATCATATATTACCACATATGGCTCATTTACTCTAATTCTGCAAACTAATATTTTTTATTACTGTGATTTGATAAGAGTGCTATTAAAAGGCTGGAGGCCTACAGGACTTTACATGTGACACTCTTTTAAAAATACTGACTTTTGATTAATGGACTTCTTAGCTTATTTTGAAATGATTTATTAGTTGATATGTTTGAAAGTATGAGATTTTATTTAGGTTTATGCTTGAATGTTATTTCTGGACTTCAAAAGTCCAAGGCTTAAGTTAAGGATTGATATGAATTGATTCTATCCATTCAAGTAGTATAGTGCTTTATATTTAAACCATGCTAGATGTACAAAGCCTTTTTAACATAGGTTGCTTGTGACATAATGTCACACCTCCTTTATTATCACATTATACATCAATTGAAACCATTAGGAACCATTATTCAAGTCTTAACTATGAGAAAATTTCAGTACACTATTCACAGTAATTTTGGCCAACTTTGAAAATTTATAACTAATTGTAGAAAAATCAAAATGGGATGGTTCCAAGTTCCATAGAAAGCTCTTGACGTGCTCTTTAGAAGAAAAATAACTCGTTAGTATCCATATCTCATACATCATTCCCAGATTTCGCTCAAAGTGGTACTATTCATTTGGTCATTTTTCAATTTTCTAGGATTTATGCCTAACTTTAGAAGGGCATAAGTTTCTGTACAAAACTCCAAATTTAATAAATTATCACTTGTTTTAAAGCTAAAAATGAGATCTATAAGCATGCCAAGTTTTAGATCCAGATTCATCCAATTGCTCAAAATCACTTTTGTCAAACTTTGCTCCCAAAAAGTCAACCTTTATCCCTTCTTCATACCATTCTTGCCATTTCCTTTTCCTTTCATCTAGCTTTTCTAATCATATGAAACATACTTAATCATGATTTCTTAACCAATTATTCACATGTAAGGCACCCTTTTCACTGGTACAACAATTTGATATAATATCATATATACATATAACAATGTATATAATTACGTAGTATTATTTCAACAATAATAAACTTCCTCCTCTTCCAAGTGAATCCCTTTTCTTTCTCCCTACTCTCAGTGATACGACCTGGGATTCCTATTACTGTTGATACATTGTTAGGAGTGAGATTTCATTGAAATCTCAGTAGCAATGAATTACAATCATCATGTAAATCAAGCAAGTATAATGTGACATGTTATAAAACTTCAAACATCCTCAAGTCACATAAAATCATATTTTGCATCATACCAAAAGAGGACCATCAACAATTTCACATTGACATATTTCTATGCATTTGGCCAAAGCACAAACAAATGTCATAAAGTCAACCATTATCACCAGATAAATTTTTCGATTCAAGCAATCAACATAATCATATTAAACAAGCAAGATAAACAATCGAATTATAATTCAATGCTACCTTTTAATACTTGATAGTTTTGGTCTCCTCAAGGGATAATGATTCTCCTTGATTCCTCCTCACAAAGCCTATTAATTCAAGTGTAAATATAAGTTATATTAATAACCAAACAACTTAAACATAGTCCTTTATCTGTAACTTAACATTTTCCCCATTTTTCTTTGATTTTTAACAAAATAATTCCTCCATTAGAATCAATGATCTCCTGGCAATCCTACATAATTTTTCATGAGGAATCCAAATACCCAATCAGTTTTTCAAAAATCAAACTCCTTCCCCATGAAATTATAGTGGCCGGATAGGGGGTTCAAGCTTCAAAAAATCCCATTTTTGATTCTAATGATTTAAAACACTTCCCAATAGCATATCCCTACACAAAAATACATTTTAAACCCATTAGAATTATCAAATCAATGCAAAACAAACTCCTCTAGTAAGAACACCCCTTGGCCGAAATGAATATATATAGCCTTAGGTTGATTTTCTTCCAAAAACCACGTTATACACCACTTAAACCAGCTTGTTCCATATCATATTTAAGGTTTCTATCCTTCCTTAATAGCCAAGCATGTCAACCAAATTTGTGCAGCATTTTCTCTTAATTTTTCAAGCCAAAAACCCTAACTAACTAGCTTGAAACTTAGGGATAAGAAGGGTTAAGCATACATTGATGTTTTTTGATATAAAGTGAATGGTTCCTTGGTCAAAACCTCTTCAAATTCAGTCTCCCTTGGTCTGGAATGAAAATGGCAGTGCCTCCCCTTCTTTTTCTAATTTTCCGACATTTGTTTTGTATTTTAGGAGGGGGTATTTATAAAAATCCAATATGCCCTTCCTCCCCCTTAGTTGGACGTCCAAAATGACTGAAAATGAGTGAGTTAGCAGCCATCAACTGCATCATAACTTCAGATTTAACCATGTGTCCAAACTCTAGAGTTTTCCAACAATTATCCCTTAATTTGCATTTTATTTTAATTAAAAATAGAACTGTCCAGAAGCTGCACAAAATTAGGCTTGAATTGGGCCTAATGTGGGCCTTACAAATGGTTTATGATGGCCCAAAAATATGGCCCACAATCCAAATCAAAATCCCAAACCAATTTGAAACTTTATCGGTTACTATTTACTAGTAACTTTCTATAATTTTTCCAGACCTCAAAAAATTTATTTCTCTCCATAATAATTCACCTTTTAATAACAACATGATTTGGAAATTTTCAAAATTTTTGCCACCAATAGATATTTATTTTGAATTTTCTCGATTAGGCCTCAATTGGTGTCAATGCGGGAAAATAAATTCCCTAAAATTAATTCCTGAGCCTCCAAAGCCTAAATTAAATTTTATAAATTCAAATAAATATTAATGTGATTTTTCATATTTTTATCACAATTATTGAGGTCTCTAACTAATTAAAATAATTATTTTCCTCTGATTTCCCATTAATTTCCCGAAAAACCTCTATTTACGGAAAATTCTGTAACAATTTATTTTCACAATAATTCCACATTCTGGGCCTAAACTAAGTTTTTAAAACCTCTAATTTTCATTTTTCCTATTTTTTGGGAATTTTCTAAAATTTTTCTCAAAGTTTCCCGTTTTGCCCTTCATGAACTGATAAAGTTGAAAATACCAATCGGATCCCTTTTGGGTTTCACACCATGCTTAGTTTTCTTAACCAATCTTCTTTTCCTATTGGCCCTTAACCAAATGTTTTATTCCTTCGATCAATGCTAAATTCGGTAGGATGTGACATGTAAGCTTTTTCTTTTAACCATGATAATGGCTTTACAATTTTAAGCTTCTTCTTTTCTATATTGGTTAATCTTTCAACTAAATTATTTGATTTAATTTAAATAGGTTTTGGAAGACCAATCATCATAGGACCAGTTCAAGACAAAGTGATCAAACCACTTGGTCTGGTTTGGTTGGTCTAAGTAATATTATTTTTAATTTTTTCCCTCCAACCTCATTAGGCAGTGTTGTTCCAATTTTTAGCCTTCATTTCATTTTTAGTGATTAATTCACTATTGATTGATGCTTATCTCTCATAATTGCAAGCTACAAGGTTGAAGAAGCCCTAGTAATGACAACCTCTCTATAAGCTAGCTCTTTCTCTTCTCGGTATTGCTCCCTCTGGTTCTTTATTGGCGTCAGCCACACTAGTTCTCATTCTTCCCCTTCATTGAATCTACTTGCTATTATTATGCTATTTGAATTTGTATTCTTAAAATGATCGCTCTCTCTCTCTCTCTCATCAGACCTGTAGAAGAAGAAACTGAAGTAGCCACAACATGCTTCTTAAGCACTTATTACCAAAGATCACCTCCTACCTTTTTCGTTTCTGCTCCCCTCATCCCAAACGCTTTCATTTCTAATTTGTATTTTGGTTTTTCTTTCCTCTTCTTTTAGCTGCTACCCTTATTAATCCCTCAATCCCTTATCTTTAATTCTAACATCTTTCCCTCTCCCTATGTGATTCCCACAACATGACCATATATTAGAAAAAAAAAATGATGAAACTAGCCTAAAGCTCCCTAATTCAAATTTATATAATTTCACCTAAAATAAATTTGAAAATAAAAAGTAAATTGGTTTCAGGCTACCTCGACTAGTCTAGGTAGTTCGATAAAAACCAAGTCTAGTCTATTCCTACCTTGGGTTGGTGTTAGACCAGACTAGTCCACAGATTGCCTTTTACAACTCGAGGTCCTCACCAGACTTGGCCTCAGGTTTATGCCAAACCTGATTTGGACTAGTCCACAAGCACCCCTACCTTTAGTCCTAAATATAAGAGCTAGTGGGATATTTAATTTTGTTCTAAATATAATACCCTAATCCACTTTATCTTTAATATTTATTCATTTTTTATGAAAATAGTTTTTATAGTGATTGTACATATGAAATTGATGTAAAACAGAAAGGAGAAAGGGGAAGAGAAGGGAGATCAGAGAAGAATATTAGAGAGAAAGGGAGAGCAGAGACAAGAACGAGAGTGGAAGAAAACTATCTGATACGTTCAATAAAGCCAAGTCTGCTTACACGATAGAAACCTAGGGTACTTATAACCTAATTTTAAATAAAATAATTAAAATGCAAAATCAATAAGTGGGTTAGTGAGTAGTTAACAAAATAAAATAACTAACAAAAAAAATTAATTAATTAAATTTGTATCATTTCCCCTCGGTTCGAAGAACTTGCCACCAGAGAGTTAGAAAGCTGGTAGCTGTCGAGGAGGGCAGCATCCACACGACAGAACTCGTCCTCGATGAGCCATGTAGCATCTGAATTAGGACAGCCTTTCCAACGAAAGAGGTAACGACTGATGGGACTTGCTAGAGTTAGAACCGTTTGCTCATCCATCACGACGTCAATGGCCTCAGCGGGAGGCATAACTCTAGGCACAGGTGGGGTTGGGGCTTGGTGAGTCTAAGTACCTACAGAGTCATCAGAACACAAAGGGGGCAGCTCGAAAGTGCCCCAATAAGGAACAAGATCCTCAACATTAAATACTGGACTAATAGACATATCTGGAGGTAACTCTAATAAGTATGCATTTGGCCCTAACTTCTTGGACATGCAAAACGGGCTAGAGGCGCCGGCGTGCAACTTCTTGTAAGGCCTCTTTGGGAAACACTCAGGTTGTATATGAGCCATGACAAGGTCACCAACATCAAACTCCTAGTGACGTCGACAGATATCAGCAGCTATCTTATACCTGTCATTATTTAAAGCTAACTTATGCCTCACCTCATCATGAATATCATGAAGGCGATGTGCAAAGGTCTCGGCGGACTCAGAAGGGTGAGCAGACAGGGGAAGGGGAATAAGGTTAATAGGTTGCTTTGGTTGTAACCCTAGACAATTTGGAATGGACTTTTGCCAATATCTATTGACCGAGTTATTGTAAGCAAATTCAGCTACAGGAAAGACTAAATCCCAATTACCTGGCTTATTGCCAACTAAATTACAGAGCAGGTCACCTAAGCTATGGTTAGTTACTTTAGTCTGTCCGTCAGTCTGAGGGTGGAAAGCAGATGAGAACTTTAGTTGCATACCAAAGAGCTTCTACAGGGTCTTCCAGAAATAGCTGACAAACTTGACATCCCTATCAGAGACGATGGTGGTAGGCAAACCATGAAGACACACAACCTCTCAAAAGAAAAACTTGGCCAGATGTGAGGCATTGATAGTCCTACTGTATGGGATGAAATATGCCATTTTTGAGAATATATCAACTACAACCAAGATAGAATCATGCCCTCACACTGTCTTTAGCAACCCAAGCATGAAATCCATACTAATGTCCTTCCAAGGTGCCTCAGGAACAGGAAGAGGCATGTACAACCCAGTATTCATCTTCTTTGCCTTTGCTAAGTGGCATGTACGACACTGAGAAAGGATTCGAGCAATATCACACTAAGGGAAGGCCAATAGAACCTGTCTTAAACCATGGTTGTAGTCTTCTGAATGCCGAAGTGTCCAGCTAGCCCTCCCACGTGTAATTCCCAAACGAGAAAATCGGGCAGTGATGTGCAGGGAATACACAACCTAGACCGATGGAACAGGTAGCCATCATCGATTAGGAAGTTGACATGAACTTGGTAGTTGCCATCTTTAACCTCATCATAAATGATGCCAAAGTCAGGACACGAAGTGTACTCGTCCTTGAGCCTGTCAAATCCCACAAAATTAATAGTTAAGGTGTTGAGAACGTGGATTCTTTGGCTAAGAGTGTCAGCTACCTTGTTCTCTATCCCTGGGCGGTGCTTGACCACAAAGATAAATTCCTAAATGAACTCGCTCCACTTGGCATGTTTGGCATTCAAGTCCATTAGGAGCTAAGGAACTTGAGAGACTGGTGGTTTGAGCAGATGACAAACTGTTGGGGAAGGAGATAGTACTTCCAATGCTCCAAAGAGCGAATAATGGCATAGAACTCCTTGTCGTATGTGGAGTACTTTTGCTTAGCCTCATTAAGCTTCTATTGAAGTAGGTGACGAGGTGGCCTCTTGGCTTAGAACGCCTTTAATTCCAACCCCGGAAGTGTCACAAGCAACTTTGAAGCACTTATGAAAGTTAGGTAAAGCCAGAACGAGAGCACTCAAGAGTTTCTCCTTAATAGTGTTGAAAGCTGTGGAGGCTATGGGAGTTCAGTTGAACTTATCCTTCTTCAAGCAGTCAGTAATTAGAGACATAAGAGTGCTGAAATCTCTAATGAAACGTCAATAGAAGGATGCTAGCCCACAAAATCAGCGTGCTTCATGCAGTGTTTGCAGTTCTGGCCAATCTTGGATGGCTCGGACTTTTGCAGGATCTGCGGACAAGCCTTGTTCTGAGATATTGAATCCAAGAAACGTAACTTGATTCTGCAGGAAGGAGCACTTTGGTAGGTTACACAGACCTATAAAAAGCTGGGTGCCTTTAGTGTGAGATGGTCCAACGGTGTCGAGCTTGGTGTGTGCTTGATTGGTCTCAGGGGCATTTCCAAGAATTCCTTCTACACCCTTACTAAAGACCTGCCTATCAATTCTTAGGAGAGAATCTCTAATTTCCTGTTGGGAGGTCCTAAGCGCTTGATTAGCTATCTTAAGCTCCTGAATAGTGGCTCTAAGCTCTTGACACTGGGAGTTATATTCTTGCTTAATCTCGGCCAAAGATTCCTTAAGGCATTTGGTGAGTTCATTCAGTTTTACTTCAAAGGTTTGAAGTCTTTGGTCTATTTGGGATTGAAGAGAGCTAACATAGGGTTTTAAGGATTGAAGTGCTTGGTCTAAGGTGTCTTGTCTATTTTCAATATCACGAATAGTTATGCAATAGATAGGCGAAAGCTAACAATAAATAATGAAGCAAGCAAAGAAGCTACTAATAAAATGAAAATAAATTCTCTCTTTCTCTTTTTTGTTGCCCTTTTTCTCTCTCTTTTTTTTCTTTTTTTTTTTTTAAGCTATAAAATAATAATCAGGAATAAATAACCAAAAATATATACAGGTAGTAGTAGTATCCAGCAAGAACAAGGACCCAAAGCAATAAAAAGTAACCTCCATTACACTAAAAGTCATAGTAATTAATTAGAGGGTCGATTGGGCTTTACCGGTATAGCTTTACGACACCAAAAAAATACCCCAATGCTCCTGGTTAACTGCTCTTGGTGTTGGGAAGTCGGTGGTGGAATAAATGATGTAAAACGAGGTCAAAACGGCAAAAAATGCGATCTGGGCGAGTTGGCAACAAGGCAACACGTGGAGACCACGCGCAGGGACTGTGGCGGCATATGGGGGCACATGGAACATCGGTTGGCCATGAGATTTCTGGGTTTGGTTGTGTGCCTCCCTATGAACCCGATGGGGGTGGTTTCACACTGATCAGATGCTGGACGAGCGAGATCTGAGCCTCTAAAATGACCCCTATGGTGACTTTGTGCAAGGGAGGAGTTTGCATCTTACGGGGTGATTTCTGACAGTTCTTGGCAGTGGATCACTGGGGTTTGGACGGTTTGTTGCCGGAGTAAGGACCGTTGGTGATGGAATGGCAAGCGAAGTCATCATGTGGTTGAACAGAGGTGCAGGACGGTGGTGAGCAGCGGTTATGGAGTTTCTTGGACTAAGGACGCGTTCAGATGTTAGGAATTGAAAGAAATTAGTCACATAGGGATCACAACTTGGCTCTAATGCCAAAATTGATGTAAAACAGAAAGGAGAAAGGAGAAGAGAAGGGAGATCAGAGAAGAATATTAGAGAGAAAGGGAGAGCAGAGACAAGAACGGGAGTGGAAGAAAACTATCCGATACGTTCAATAAAGCCAAGTTTGCTTACACGATAGAAACCTAGGGTACTTATAACCTAATTTTAAATAAAATAATTAAAATGCAAAATCAATAAGTGGGTTAGTGGGTAGTTAAAAAAATAAAATAACTAATAAAAGAAAATTAATTAATTAAATTTGCATCAAAAATCTTCTCGTTTTAATACACATGATTAATGAGGGTATTTTAAGGAAGACAACATCGATTAATACAAATAGCTAACTTAGCTAATTTTCTAAATATTCACAAATTAGTTATTTAGTTTTTATATTAAGGACCAGAGGTGGTATAACTGTAAAAAAAATCATAATATGTAGGCATAGATAAACTACCTTGTCATCACAAACGCTTTGGTCTAGTCACACCTTTTAGGAATGTAGGGATTTATTCACTTGTGGCTTCTCAAGTTACTTCACCAAGCACGGCTCTTGAATTGGCCATGGTGGAGAATGGTAGAAGAATGAAATGAGATGGAGAAAGTAAAGAGTATGGATTGGTGTGAAGACACTACAAAAAAACATGTATTTTGTAGCGGTTAAAATATGACCTTTCTAACGGTTTTAACCGCAACAAATAACATTTGTAGTGGTTAGACAAACCGCTAGAAAATCAAGTGCAAGAAACAAATTTCTAGCGATTATGGGAACCACTACACAGTATGGTCAAAACACCAGAAACTTTTTAGCGGTTAATATAACCACTAGAAAAAACAAGTAGTCGAATGGCAATGAGACAAAATTTGTAGCGGTTATAAACCACTAGAAATCGTCAAAAATTTCTAGTGGTTAATGAACCGCTAGAAAGTTCTGAGCGAAAATTCATTTTGCTGGGAATTAAAAATTTTCATTTTGGCGTCAATAATTTCTAGCAGTTAGGAACTGCTAGAAAGTTTATTCTAGGCAAAAAAAATAAATTGAGATGTTTGATTATTAAAAAATATAATATTATAAATTTAAAAACCATTAAGTAGATTATATTAGAAAATTTTTGTTAATATGTATAATTACCAATGTATTACATGTTATACATTTGAATTTTGCAATAAATAATAAGTAATTAAGTCATGATTGTGTCAAATGAAGTGAATCTAATTTAATAAGATAGTTGAATTGAAGATGAGATAGTTTATAATATTGAACCTAAACTGTTATGTTGAGAAGTGCTTGAATCAGTTGAGGAGGGTATGACAAATGTGAAGAAGAAAAATCTGAAAGAAAAAGAGAAATAAATATGTTAGTAAATTATAAATAAAGACAAATAAAAGATATTAAGACTTATAAAATGAAAATCACCTTACCATATAATGAAGAGAAAAAAAAACCACCATATCAGAGAGTAAGAAAAAAAGAGAAAATTATAAAGAAGAAGGGGAGAGGAAGGAAAGGAGATGGGATAAATAAATGAAGAGGTGAAGTGGTATTTATAGTGATCAGCGAGATATTTGTAGCGGTTTTTTTGCAGTGTTTTAATTCATTTTATAGCGGCCTTGTATTTTCTAGTGTATAATATAACCGCTAGTATTTGCAGCGGTTTTACATTTTATAACCGCTACAAATTGTAATTTTTTACTTTTTAAAAAACTAAACTAATTTTAATTTATACATATTTATTTATGAAAGACAAATTTTTTGAATGATAAAATTTTTTGAAACTGCTATTCTTGATCATCATCCTGCTTGAAAGGAAATATTAAAAAAAATTATGTTAGAATTATAATATATTTAGAAAAAATTAGTAATTAATAGTTAATTATTTAAATAATTTAAGAAAAGACATATACCTGATAATTGCCAAATTATCGTCTCCTTGAGGAAAGAAGTTTTCAAAATTCGGGGGTTGGAAGGATTCACTGTCGTAAATAATGTCACCATCACCCATATCATAAAGATCCCGTGGCTTAAGGTTAATAACCATATTCCAGTCTTTGTGTTTCTCGTCCTCGACATAGTAAACCTGGTGTGCCTCAGAAGCAAGAATATATGGCTTATTATCTTCACTTTCCCCCATATGAATAAGTCTAGAGAAATTAACAAATGTGATGCCCAAGTGGTCAGTAGCGAGTCCCTGTGAAGTTGTCGTATTTGCCCAGGAGCACTTGAACAGAGTTACGGTGAAAAGCTAGTAACTCAACTCAATGATGTCAATTAGCTTTCCATAGTAAGTGACACCTCCAAAACGCATATCGCCGTCACTGCTGCTAGCATAACATCTCGTCCTGAATGTCCCGCAAACTCCAGAGTTTTGTGTGAGCAATCCCTGATCACGTCCAACCGTACAGAACTTGAAGCCCTTGACATTATACAGGGTAAACTTTCATGCATGGTCTAACGGACTGAGGGAAAGAGCTTTGAATTCATCTGTGTATAGGCTGTTGTCATTACGTATTCGACGTGTAAACTAACCAAGAAACTCTTTGTGGACTATTTTATCAATGTCAGCAGAACGCGCACGCCCCCGTAGCTGCCTCCTGAGGTAACTTCTAAACTCACTGCAGTAAAGTGTAATTTGTTAGAAGAGTCAACGAGAAATAAATATAAAGTGTAAAAGTTAGTGAGCTTATATAATACTTACTACATAAAGGGTTCAACTTGGCTGCAATTTATCAAAGCATGTCTATATGCCTGGAGTTTCCCTGTGGTAGTGAGTCTGAAGAATTCATGTCCTCCAATTGGTTTCCCGACAGGAAGAAATAAAGTTGATATGGAAGGACCATAAGGAGAATCACCTACGCGACGCGGGCGGTTAAAATATGTCTCCATTTCATCAAAATACCTTGAACAGAAAGTTAGGACCTTATCTCCAGAATAACCTTCTGCTATTGACCCCTCAGGCCATGCCTTATTCCTAACATATGATTTTAATTTTTCCAAGTACCTGCAGGTTAATATTCCATTAATAATTATGAGCAAATGAAATAACAATGTAAATTTAAAGAGGCGGGAATAAAAGATAATCTAGTACCTCTCTATAGGGTACATCCATCGATAGTGAACTGGGCTAGCAACCTTTGCTTCTTGAACAAGGTAGACAGTCAAGTGAACCATAATAGTGAAGAATGATGGAGGAAATATCATCTCCAAGTAACAAAGTGTAAGAATTATTTTATTTTGCAACTGATCAAACTCTTCCACTATCAAGACCTTCACACACAACTTCTTGAAAAATGAACACAATTCCACTAAAACCACTGATACATCAGAAGGAAGTGTGTTTTTCAAGGCCAATGGAAGTAACTATTGCATAAGAACATGGGAGTCATGACTTTTTAACCCAGTAACCTTTTGAGCCTGTAGATCAATACACCTTGAGATGTTGCTAGAATATCCATCAGGTACTTTTATGTTCTTCAGCGTCGAAAGGAATATATCCTTGTTCTGCTTCGTCAAGGTGAATTTAGCTGGTTGAAACTTGTTGTTTTCATTAGGCCAAGCCTCTTCGCGAATTCCCTAGGCCCGTAAATCTTTTTTAGCTGTGAGATAGTTTTTGGACTTTCCAGCTTCATTGAGCAACGTATATAGCACATTATCACACATATTTTTTTCAATGTGCATAACATCTAAACTGTGTCATAGCAAATTAAATTCCCAATAAGAAAGAGTGAAAAATATGCTTCTTTTTTGCCATTGCATAGGTTGTGTATCAAATGTCCCATGAGATCATCGTCCCAATCGTTCAGGATCCACATTCTTACCAAACTCGACATTAACATCTTCTAACTACCGCAAAATATCCGCACTAGACAAAGTAACAGGAGAATCTCTCTTCTCCTGTTTTCCATCAAAGTGAATCCATTACAATCTAAATCTATGCTTGGAATCAAGGAACTGTCAATGTCTTATGAAGCACCACTTGCCACTGTGTGGAAGGCGACATGGCATAGAATCAAAATTGTACTTAGGACAGGCCAACCCAGTATGCACGTTCCATCCGAACAAAGTTCCTAAAGTGGGAAAATCACTTATTGTCCACATCAAGGTTGCATAGAGATTAAATAGTCGTTTGTCATATGAGTCATATGTCTCAACACCATTCATCAACAGGTCAATCAATTCTTGCATCAACGATTGCAGGTATATGTCTATATCATTTCTCGGTGCTTTCTTACCAGGAATGATCATGGAAAGCAAAAAGGAGCTATGCTTTATGCACATCCAAGGTGGTAGATTGTATGGAATTAATAGCACCGATCAGATACTGTAACTTGTGCTCATGTTTCTGAAGGGATTAAAACCATCAGTTGCCAATGCAAGACGTACATTTCTAGGATCACTGGCAAAGTCTAGAAATTTCACATCTAATGTTTTCCACGTGTCTAAATCTCATGGGTGCCTTAACCTGCCATCTGGATTTTCCTCAGTCACATGCCACCTCATGTGCTAAGCCATTTTTTATGACATATACATTCTTTGTAACCGCGGTTTCAAAGCAAAGTATCTAAGAAAATAATGTATTAAAAATTTCAAATATCAAATATTTAAAGACTGAACAAGTAACACATTATAATCAATTGTATTGAGAATTTCAAATATCAAATATTTAGAGACAGAAACACATTATAATAAATTGCACCTGAGAATTTTAGCTTGTTTCTTCTTCTGCTTTTTCTCCTTCCATACCGACTTATAACGAGACGTCTTACATCTCGTACAAATCTTCTTGTTTGCATCATCTTCTCAGTACAACATACAGTCGTTTGGGCATGCATCTATCTTCTTGTAGTTCAAGCCAAGCTTGTTAATAATCTTCTTTGCTTCATAAAAAGATGGAGGGAATTCAGCTTGAGGGAAAGCATCTCCTAGTAATTCTAATATCATGGACATTGCCTTGTCAGTCATACCACACAAACATTTGATATGATACAACCTCACCAAGAATGACAACTTAGAATACTTTGTATACCCAGAATAAAGAGGCTTATCAGCTTCACTTATGAGGTCAAAAAATTCCCAAGCAATTTCGTTTCGAAGAAACTCCTGTTGAGGCCCCTCTACTTTATCTTCGTTGGGATCCTCACTTTCATGAACGGCAAAAGCATCATGCACAACATCGTTCATGGCATCGACTTCATCCACTCGAACTCTCATCTATGAAACTACTAGAATTGACTCAGCAACCATATCTGGTCGTTCCCCATGTAGTTGCCAAAATACATACTCTCGCAGGAAGGGCTTAAAGATATAATGTTCTCTAACAATATCTCTGGGATGCCACTTCTTGACATTATATTTAGGACATAGACATTGAATCTTACTGTTTACGACAACATTGGCAAAAGGAAAATCCAAGAAATAGTTTAAACCAGCCAAGTATTGAGGAGTCGATTGGTGCAAGTTCATCCACGACCTATCCATCACTAATGTTGCTCAAATTTCGTGAACATATGACATGGGAAGCTCAAAGAGAAGTTAAAATGAATTTCAGATGGAGTTCTTCAATTTATAAATGAGGCTGTCAACAAATACATAACGGTCAAATTTTTGTAGCGGTTCTAAACCATTAGAAATTTCTAGCGGTTTTAACAGCTAGAAATTTGAATTCAAAAACATTTTCTAGCTGTTTGTAACCACTAGAAATTTTGAGCCGGGAGAGAAATTTGAAATGCCAATGGCTATCGATATTCTAGCAGTTTATAATGGCTAGAAATTTTTTTGCCAACGGTTATTTATTTTCTAGTGGTTTACAACCGCTAGAAGGTTCAAGGGAGAAGGGAAATTTGAATTTCACTGTAACGGGGTGACTTTTCTAGCGGTTAACTAACCGCTGGAAATTGTTAACATTTTTCAAGTTTTGTAGCGGTTTATAATCGCTAGAAAGTGTCAATTAGAATAAATTAATATTTAGTAAATTAAATTTTACAAAAATAATAAAATAATAAATAGGTATTAAAAGGTATCAATAATATATGTATGCATAAAATTAAAAAAATTCCATGATATGTTAAATATTAAAATACATATTCCAAGAAAGAATTTCGATGTTAAAAGGATATATGTTTAAATAAAATATATTAATTATTACTTGATATAAATAAAATTATAGAAATAAATAATAAAAGTAAACAAATAAACATAAAATTTAAAAAATATCCACATAAAACATATGATAATAAAATCCAAATCCAAATACAATCCTACAAAAGGAAAATAGGGGAAATCAGGGGTGAGGGGCAGAAGCAGCATTATCGTGATCGTCAGGCGCTGGATCCTCCTGCTGGTTCTGCTGGGGGTGGGCAGGCTGCTAATTGTGCTGGGGCTGGACTGGCTGCTGGTCATGCAGGGGCTAGACTGGTGGCAGGTATACATCAGGGATCTCAGGAATCAGGATGTTTGGAGCGATAGTGATCACCACATCACGCATGGCCATAGCAGTTGTCTTCAACTAGTCAAGCTGCAACTGAAGCTGATAATCACGCTCCTCCATCTTGGCCTCTATCTCTCGCCTGATCTCCTGTCGCAGCTCGTCTGAGGATGAGGAACCCGGCCGCTTTGCTCTTGTGCTTGCCTGAGAGCTCCCCGCAGTGTATGAAGGGCTAACGCAACCCAAGGGGGGCAACCTAGTCGATGTGGGTCCAAGATTGAGCCCGCTAACTCGACCAGGGTGCTGTGCTCGGGTACGACTCGCTAAAAGTGAGGTGGTGGGATCCAAGGCAAACCCTTGAGACTCCCGTAACTCGGTATCAACCTGAGTCATCCGCGCCTATCAAAATTAATATAAAGATATTAATTAGTATGAAATAATATTTATACTGTGATATGATATTAATATTTAATTAATTACTTATTGCCATCTCCTCAACCTCATTTGATGCAAGTCTTTCTCGAGGTCTGTACAGAATCGGCCACATCTTGTCATAGGTGGGCGTGTATCCCCACTCCTGCCGCGTCTTTTCTCTCTATAAATGAAATGAAAGAAATTATTAATTACAAATTAAATACATATACACATTTAACAAATTCTTTTCAAGTACTTACAATCTCGTCATAGGTGATAGCAAAGCTCTTGGATCCAGCCCTATGATGTATTGTCTGCTGCCTAACGCTCCCGGTATTTCTTTGGGAAAGAGCTTGAAACAAAATGTAACAAAAAAATTAAATTAAATTAGTCAAATTCGACAAAAAATAAAAAAATTATAATTAATGCAATATTATCATACCATCTGCTCAGCTGACATCCTAAAATAAACATAACTCGACCAATCTTACTCCGGGATTCCACCAGGTATATCTGCCAGTACTTCCTGCAGGAGTCTCGTCCTATCACCTTTCTTCTCCCGCCACAGGTCAGCCCTCCTGTTCTTCTATGCCACCCCAAGTCTCTTGATCATATCTACTCTTAATTCCTCTCCTAGTATGAATTTACTCTGTAATTAAAAAAATAAAGAATTATATTCATTTTGCTAGTATAAATAAAAATAAATTAAATAAATAAAAAATTATAATCAAGCAATTAAGCAGTTTAAATAAAAAATACATATTCATTTAACTAATTTAAAAATATTATAAATAAAAAATAAATTACATCAAAAACAAATCATAATCAAACAATTTAGTAATTTAAATAAAAATATATTTTCATTCAACTAATTTAAAATTATTATAAGTAATAAATTAATGAAATAAATAAAAAATTATAATCAAACAATTAAGTAATTTAAATAAAAAATATATATTCATTTAACTAATTTCAAAATATTATAAATAAAAATAAATTACATCAATAACAAATCATAATAAAAAAATTAAGTAATTTAAATAAAAATATATATATTCATTCAACTAATTTAAAAATATTAGAAGTAATAAATTAATTAAATAACTAAAAAATTTAAATACAAACAATTAAGTACTTTAAATAAAAAATATATATTCATTTAACTAATTTCAAAATATTATGAATAAAAATAAATTACATCAATAACAAATTATAATCAAACAATTAAGTAATTTAAATAAAAAAATATACATTCATTTAACTAATTTAAAAATATTATAAATAAAAAATTAATTAAATAAATAAAAATTACAATCAAATAATTAAATAATTTAAAAACAAAATATATATTCATTTACTTAAATTAAAAAATTATAAATAATAATTTTATATTACCTTTATCATTTCTTAACCTTATTGCTTTTTCTCGAGAGTGATTTTCTTCCAATTCTTCACATAAATGGGGAATAGGGTCCACTACTGAATAAGAAAGTACACATCCTTATTATACAGCTGGTCACCTTTCTTGATCAGTTGGCCCAATTCAATCAGCGACACAACCACTCATTCGCTCATTGTCATAGAAAGCTCTCTGACTGTCAACCTCCTATAGGATCTGTTCCTCTCAGAGTCTGCAAAATTTAACTAAAAAATTAATTATATATTAATTAATTAAAACAATTTCTATATAAATTAAATAGTTGTCAAATTTTAAAAAGTTAAATAAATATTTACCCTCAAATTCCACTTCAAAACCAATCAGGCATCTGGGAGTAGGACGCTGCTCAGTATGAGGATTCTTATTCCCTTGAATTTGCTGCTGCTCCTCCTCATCCTCACCAGCACGACCATGGGATTGTTCATCCCTCGAGAAATGAGCCTCTTTAGTCTGCTGGATATCATCATGCTCCATGAAGCTCAGGATATCCTCCTCGTTCAGATCCTAGTCATGAATGCTCAGGAATGGCTCACTAGCATCATAACCCCCACCACCACAATCCTCGTTGGGTCCTGCTCTCTCAGGATCAATCGGCTCCTTCCCTGCTTGACGACTCATCATAATAATAGCAAATAGTAATTGTAATGAAGAGTATATTTTACAACTAACAATTATTAAAAATAAATAATTATATCAAATAATAATTATTTTTATTAACTCTAAATAATAATATCAAATAATATTAATTGAAAAGCATATATTCCTATATTTAAATTTGTCGTTAACTCATAAAAAAAACTACTTCTATTAACTCTATAAAAACTAGCCTACTATAAAAAAAATTTCTATTAACTCTAACTAAATTAAACTAGTCTATCAAACTTAATATAAAAAATATAATAAAATAAATAAAAATAAAAACAAAAACAAAAATTATTTATAAATAAATTACTATTCTTACCTGAAAATATGGATCTGCAACTAGATCTGGATCTGGATCTGGATATACTTCGTGAAGAGAATTCAGCAGAGCTTCGCTTCAAAATTCACCAAAATAGTAAAAATGACGCGGTGAGGGGTATATATAGGCCGCGATTTTCTAGCGGTTTTTGTGGAACCGTTAAATAAAACCGCTAGAAATTTCTAGCTGTTACACTTTGCCACCACCTTCATTCAGCCTGTGTCATAATTTCTCGAAAAAAATAAAAAACTTCTAGCAGTTTTAAGGGAAACCGCTAGAAAGTTGTTGCATTAGTAGCAGTTTAGTAACCACTAGAAAATGAAACGACGATTTGCATTCTCTAGCGGTTCCATAAGCAAAACCGCTAGAAATTAAATGCTGGAAGTATGGTGCCAACTTCGCGCCAAAACTCGTGAACAATTGTGGTAGTCACTTTCTAATGGTTTACTACTAACCACTAGAAAATTATGGGGCCCACTCGGTTTCTGGTCAAAGCACTACGAATTTCTTGCGGTTTGTTTGAAAACCGCTAGAAATTTCTGAATTTGTAGCGGTTTTATTTAACCGCTAGAAATGTACTGCTGCTAATTCAATTTTTTTTATAGTGAGAGATTGCGGGTAAGTGGCAAAGAGTAATAGAAATCACAAGGAATAAGATCAATCAAAGACGATGATATTCAAAAAATGGAAGATGATGAATGAATGATCTCTCAATGAAGAGCATGAAGATAAAGCCCAAAACTCACAACTTTGATCCCTAGTCCTAAAGGGTATGTTTGGTTTGAAAGGAGACTAGGGGAGGAGAGGGGACGAAATAGGAGGGAAAGAGGTTGTCTTGTTTGGTTTTATTAAGGTGAAGGGAGAGGGGGGATCTTTAATAATTCCTTGTTTGGCTCTAAAGGGAAGGAGGGAGGTAGTAATAAATAATTTACATCCTATCCTTACATATTAGTTTATATTTTATGTTTATATGTTATATAAATTAGTTTTCACCTTAATTTTAATTGCATAATTTGATAAAATTCATTCTCATCCCAACATATTTTTAATATTTGTATGAAAACCCAACATAACAATATTTTTAAATTCAAATTAATATAATAATATAATTTTAAAAATGGAACATCACAAAAATTATGATGGTAAAATAGACAAGAAATTTTTTTTTATGTTAAATTAATTTAGAAAAAACTGATTAAAAATTCTCATTTGACAAATTAAATGGGAAACAATACTTATAATAAAGGTAAATATGTGTGCCCCTTAAGTCTCAGATAATCACTTGCATATGATATATGCCTTCTTACATATAGCTTTATTGTTTAATATGAATCCTAATTGCATATAACGAATGCTCATTTGCATATGACAGATGCTTACTTATATATGATTGATCCCTATTTACATATGAGTTTATTGTATAATATAAATGTTCATTTGTGTATAACAGATGTTTAGTTGCACATGCTGACTTGCATATGACATAGCCCTACTTACATATAGGTTTATTGTATAATATGGATACTTACTTACCTACGATAGATGCTTACTTACATATGATAAATCTTTACTTGTATATGGGTCCTTATTGCATGTTATTACTTAATGAGAATGCTAATTGTATATGACGGATCATTATTTGCATATAATAGATGCCTGCTTAGATATGGGTTCTTATGTTATTGTATAATACAGATGCCAATTACATATGCAAGTAGGCATCCGTCATATGCAATTAGCATTCATATTAAGCAATAACATACAATAAGGACTCGTATACAAGTAGGGATCCTTTAATGTAAGTGAGCATCCATCAAATGCAACTAAGTATCTATATTATGTAATAAACCCATATACAAGTAAGGATTCACCATATGCAAGAAAGCATCTGTTATATGCCATTAGCATTCGTAGTACTAAATAAACCTATATACAAGTAGGCATTCATAATGTATATGTCATATGTAATTAGTCATTAGTCATGTACAAATATGGATCCATCATATGCAATTAGCATCCATCAGGGCAATGTGGTCTTTTCATATAAAATTTACTTAGACTTGATGGGCTCACACCTTTACATTTATTGCAAATCTCATTCCTTAATTAATTCGTCAAATGAGATTTTTGTTAATTTATCTTTCGTGTCTAGAAAGAATAAGGAGTTTACTTTCTTTTCCATAGGCATTAATAGAATGTTATAAAAATTATGAGACCAAAAGAGTCCAAAAAAAGATTATCTTATATTTTATTTTAAATTAATTTGCCCCCTATGTCTAGAATCAATAATTACTCAACTTTTTTTTTTCTCTTGGGTAATAATAGAATATCTAAAAATTATAAACCACTTCATGTTAGATTTAGGTGGAAAACTAATTTTGAACTTTGTAACCATTTTGCAAATAGCTACAAACTTCAATCTAAATGTGCCAATCAAATTTGAAATTTGTAGTGATTTCAAAACCACTATAAGTTTTGAAATTTGAATCTCAAATTTCCTTCCATGTTGAAGATTTGTAGCAGTTTTTAACTAAAGCATAAATTTCAAATTTCCCATGGCCCACCACACATGTTTGTAGCGATAACCACTACAAAATGTTAAGCATTACTCTTTTATTTTTTTAATCCCACTAAATGATAAAAATTTATTTTCACTTCTATTTGAGTTATTTTGTGAAATCTTCACATGTTCTAAGCTATACTAGTGATGGATAAGAAATGGATCTAGTTACCTTATACATCTCCATGATATTTGGCCAGACTAGAATGATTGAGCACAAATTGTTTATATTATTTGATGGCATTTTCTAAGTTTTTGTTACACTTTTTGGCTCATTTTAATGCTAGTTGTGCTTACTTGAGTTTGAGAGCCCTTGTTTTGAGTTAGTGGCATTTGAGGATAAAATTGTCATATTTATTCATTAATTGTATTTAGTTTATTTTTGAGATAATTGATACCTTAGACTCTTACTTTTCATTTCAGGATACTCAGGAAGTAGAGCCAAGAGTGAAAACTAAGGAAGTGTAGCATATATTATGCAATAACAACACCTCTGCTAGGTTTTGTTGCGGCGAAGCTAGGATTTTCTACCTGAAGACTCCTCAAGGAAGGTTCACCGCGACTGTAAGTTATCTTCATCGTGAGGAAGACACATTATCTATTTGACAACCTCTCGGATGGCGAAACCATACTTTTGCCGTGGCGAACTCTTCGAATTAGCAACACAGACCCGAACCATTTTTAGAAATTTTACCTACCTACTCACACAAACCGACCCAATACACTTCATTATCGATTTAGAAACCCTATTTTCAGGGAAGTGACATCATACACTACACACACAACCTCCATTTCATTCTCTCTCATTCCTCTCTGATCTAACCCTAATATCTTCAATTTTCCACTGAAAAACCTCTACCATGGGAAGCTCAGATTCATTCCTAGTTGAGATGCTTTAGATTTTTATGCATGGCTAGGTGTTTCTCTTCCTCTTGAAGGTATAGCAATGGCTGGAGTTCAATGAGCTAAGAAGGGGAGTAGTTTAATCCTAGTTCAGCTATGAGTTTATGAATTTCTAGGTTTAGAATTTGTAATTTGTAGTTGAACTATCTGATTATAGTTGTAATCAATTTTGGAATTCCATTTGTGTAATGGATTGATTTTTGTGGTACTTTTGAGATTAAATATATGAATTATCATGTATGTCAGGATTGATCTTTTGGCTCTCTCTGCTCTTGCACGGTTGTGTTTTGATATTGAGTTGATTTTGATTACATTTGACCTGTCGTATTAATCAAATCTTTCTATACATACTAAAGGCACTTAACATAATCTTGAGGAATGGAGTACCATTACTTAAGATTCTGAATTTAAAGAGTACTTTGAGGTTTACCATTTGAGACTTAGTGATTTCTACTCCCATATCAATCGATTTTGAACTATGACAACCTAAGCACACTTTCAAGAGGATCTTTATCATTGTTTGGTCATCTGTTTATCATCATTCCATTTCTTATGTCCCTAAAATCCAAAAATATTTTTATCATTCAGTTCAATTCACTTAATGTTTTCAAAAACCAAAACCTCCTTTTTTATGTTCAATTTGCATTGCATGGTATTTAAATTAGCTTAGGTCTATTTCATAGGCTCTAATCAAGTGAAACTATCCAGGGTTACACCCTATAGTGTAATCCTTAGATAACATTTTGATTTAACCTCCAAGGTCAAGAATAGGCTGTGAATCACTAAACTCTTTGTTAGATTGTTCTTTTGCTAATACAAGCACTAAGAGTAAAATTCTTTGTCCATGTCCTGAATGTAATTTCAAGATGTATTTTTAGGGACCATTTAATATTAAAGCTGTTCCTAAAAAATTGTTTATTTTTAGTCTTTTCACGGTAAACAACCTTATATGATGGCTCAGTTAACTCCTGTAATTCCATAAATGAGAGTTTAAGTAGAGTAGTCTAATGTGATTAATGATGCTATACATGGTTCTTTTGGGGTTCATGAATGCATCTTTGCCTAAGAAGCTCAAGGGCCTAATCCTGAGTTCTAGAGGAACGAAGCTACTTAAAGTTTTTTCACCTCACAAATGAAGCCAATAAGCCTTTACATCATGGGTTTACAAAGTACTCTAAGTTGTCATTCTTGATAAATCTCCATCACACCAATTTATTGGGCAGTATCATAGACAAGGGGATGCCGATGTTGTTAGAATTACTAGGAGATACTTTCACTCATAAAGATTTTTCTGCCGTCCTTTCATGAAGCAAAGAAGAGTATTAACAAGCTTAGATTGAACTGCATGAAGATTGATAAGTGCCCAAATGATTATATGTTGTATTAGGAAAAGGATGCAACAATAAAGTTTTGTAAGCAATGTAAAACATCGAGTTGCAAGTTGGTACGAAAAGGGTAGAAGTTGCAAAAGAAACCAATAGAAGTACTATTTATTTGAATGTGTTATTTAGTTTGTTTATTTATTTTGTTTTCTCATTTAAGTTTGCTCTTTAATTTAATTAATAAATTAATACATTTCTTAATAATTTAATTTTTAGGTACTTTCTTTTACAGTCATAGTTACAAAAAATGTATATATCATCAAAAATGGTTGAGCATATCAGCTAGCATGATATTGATAAGAATGCGATGGCAAGTTGAGGCACCCATAAGATTTGGAGGTGTGTTAAGTGTTTGACTCAAAATTTCTAGATTTTGATGTTGATTCTAAAAATGTTCATCTTGCTTTTGCAATCGATAGTTTTAATTCATTTGGAAACATGAGCATCAACTATAGCATCTAGTTGGTGGTGTTAGTTCCATACAATCGTCGACCTTGGATATGCATGAAATAAAGCTTTATTCTGCTATCCATGATCATTCCTAGAAAGAAAGCAAAAAGCGTTGAGAAATGATATGGACATGTACTTGTAGCCATTGATACAAGAATTGATTGAGCTATAGAGTACTGGTGTTTCCACATATGACTTATATGAGAAGCAAATTTTCAATTTATTTGTAGCTTAATATGGATGATTAATGATTTTTCTAGGTTGGGAACATTATCTAGTTGGAATATGCATATTAGGACTATGCAAAAAACCTAATAGTCCAAGTAACCCAGTCCAACCTAAGATAACCCGGTCCAACTCGGTCCAGGTAAAATCAATCCAAAAAGATAATCAAACCAGACCAGACTGACGGGTTGGGCTGGATCAAGCTCAGGACTAAGTGATCAGAGCACTTGGTCTGGTCTGGTCTAGTCTAACCTGAGTTGTATATATATATATATTTTATTTAATGTAAAACACTAGAAAGGTGTCATTCATTTCCCAAGTAAGTGAGTTATATATATATATATATATATTATTTCAAGACCGAAGTCTTGAAAACACTTGCGTTGTGACTCGAGTGTTGCTACTTGCCTACTTCGTTGATTTGCTCTCTGCCTCTCCAAATCTGAACTTTTGAGGTTGAAGAATCCCTAACAGGTAGCAGTGGTGGCCTCTCCTTTATCCATCACTCGATCGCCTCAACCTATTCATCTCTTTCTCTTCTCAATGGTCAATATCATTCTCGCTCCAATCCTCCTTCAATAGTGTGGTCATTCTCCTCCAGTCCTCCTTCATCGACTTTACTTCTCAAGTGTTGTGGTTGAGGCATTTATTCCCTTTCATTGGTAGTTCTCCCTTGTTTTTGGCTAAATATTGTTTTTCCTCCTTTGTTTTGGCTACTAAAAATAGAGGTCATTGTTGCTAGTTTAAGAGGAGAATAGGTTACGTTAATAGAGTGTGTTGAATAGTTTACATGTAGTTTTGTTTTACTCTGTTTATGATTACTGAAAACAAGGACCACAATCGTTATTATAATGTTGTCAGATTTATGGGGTAAAAGAAAGATTGATAATATATATACATATATATATGATGGTTTTTGCTGAGGGTTTTGGTGTTGAGTATCCTTTAGTTGGTGTTCTACGTTTGGGCTGAAAGGGAATAAATCTAAAATACACACACACACACACATATATCCATGTGTGTATATGCTCGATTTCTAAGTATAGTTGCTGCCCTTATGTGTTAGAAATTGATTCCTCAAATACTAGAATAATTGTAAAGATTTGGAATTTCCAGATTTGAAGAGTAGGCCTCTCGAGTTCTTTGTAATTAAAAGTTAAGAAATGGAAGAGAGTTGGATAGTAAACTATATGAAGCTTGATGTTTAGGTTCTAAAGACTTAATTATTATTTTGTAGGCAAAATACTTATTGTCTGTCGAACCAGATTAAAATAAAATCACTAGTAATGTTATAAACTGCTTAAATGCTCATTAATGGAGTCTCGTTTCATTGTATTAATTTGATCAGCTGAAATAACCAATTTTCAATCACATACTTGTTTGAGATTTAATAAGTGGGTTTATTAGTTATTGAATTTAGTACTTCCTGAAGTTTTTTGCTAGAATTTATATGATCAGTAGCTTCATTTACATATTTTGAGGAAATCTTTAGTGTATTTATTTTAGTGATATTTATTTGTGCTTTATCTTTGTGCAGGCACGGATATTGAGCAATCTTCCAGTATTAACCAATCTCAATCTTCTCCTTTTATTCGTGAGAATACAACTGCAACTCCTAGAGTACCATCTTCTACACCTAATAGTCCTAGTCCTCATCCTTACCAACCTTCAACCACTGCAAAATGTCCTCCCCCTAATCAAATAGCTACAACTAGAAATGAAGCTACAAAAGGTAGTAAGAAGAGAAAGCAACCTAAGAAGAAGCAATCACAAGTGTGGTATCACTTTACTAAGTTACTGTTGGAGAAGACAAATAGAGAGATTAGAGTTGCATGTAAGTATTGCAATATAGATTATGCTTGTGACCCAACCAAGCATCGGATAACATCTTTGAAAGACATTTGCGAAAATGTCAAAGAAATGCACACAAGGCTATAGAAATACTAAAACAATCTAAGTTGAACTATACTACACCAAGTGGATAAGGGGGAACCTTGATGCCTCATGTGTTCAACTAAAAATGATGTTGCAGGGCTCTTGCTGAGTTCTTTGTACATGATGAGATGCCATTTAGGTTAGTTTAGAAGTAAGGCTTTAAAACATTTGTCAAAGAGTTAGAGTTGTGATTTCAAATCCCTTCAAGAACAATGGTTGCTAGAGATTGTTGGCAATTATATCTTAGTGAAGTTAGGATCTTGAAGAATCTATTGAGGCAATGTGCTAATTGTATTTGCCTCACTACAGATTGTTGGACATCAGTTCAAAACTTTAATTACTTATGTCTCACGGCTCATTTCATTGATAATAATTGGAAGTTGCATAAAAGGATTCTTAATTTTCATATGATTGAGAATCATAAAGGTGACACAATTGGGAAGACAACTGAGAGGTGCTTGTTAGATTGGGGTATACAAAATGTGTTCACCATTACTATGGATAATGCAACATCCAATGACTCGACCTTGACATATTTGAAAAGAAGATTAAAGAATTGGAAGGATCTTGTTTGTGGTGGTGATTATTTTCAACTACAATGTTGTGCACATATTCTTAATTTAGTTGTTAATAATGGCTTGAAGGAATTGAAAGATGCCTTTGAATCAATTCAAAATGCTGTTAGGTATGTTCATTCTTCCCCTGGACGTCTTGAAAAATTTAAAGATGTTTGTGAATTGGAAATGTTGGATGCAAAAAATATATGCTGCTTAGATGTTAACACTAGATGGAATTCCACATATATAATGTTGGGTGTTGCTTTGAAATTCCAAAAGGCATTTGAAAGATCGGAGGATGAAGATGAAGATTATATCACATACTTTAATAAAGGATCAAGACATGATGGCCCTCCAAACAAGTAAGCTTGGCATAAGGCACAAGTCTTTCTTACATTCTTAAAAGTGTTTTTTGATGCGACTCTGTTATTTTCTAGCTCACTAACAGTTAGTGCAAACATATGTTCCCATCAAATTACACTAATTCATGACTTGTTGGATGATACTACTCAATCTGATGACTCTCTTCTTAGAGAAATGTCCCTAAGCATGAAGATGAAATATGATAAGTATTAGGGAGCGGCAGATAATTTGAATCATTTGTTGATTATTGTTGTGATTTTAGATCCTCGATACAGGCTTGCTTATATCAACTATGTTTTTGAGCAATTTTTTTTTTTATCCTGAACTTTGTATGTTCATGAAAAATAAGGCAAAAAATACTTTGTATCTCCTATTTGAGGAGTACTCTATAATGATTGGTCCTGAAAGGTCTGGTGGTTCTAGAACTTGTACTTCTTCTGGTAGTGCCAACACTTCAAGTACAAATAATGGTAAAAAAGACTCTGGTCATAGATGGTTGGCGACCCAGAAAGAAAAGAACTCATTAGTAGATACTCAATCAGAGTTGGATAGATACCATCAAGAATATATTTTTTTCAGAGGGCAACGAATGGCAACAGGGATCTCGAGCATGACTGGGAATGCGACGGAAGGAGACGGAGGAGGAGAGAGAGAAGGGGATGGCCGGCGAGGGAGACCTCCCAATGTTGAAGGAAGAAACAGGGGAGAGGGACACCGTTTTGAAAACAGATTCTCATACAAGGACAAATTGCTAAACCTGGGTGACTCAGGGTTCCTAGAGACGATCTCATCTACTTATGCGTTGAATGGGTGGCGGGATTACTTTGCTAAGATGTGTGAGCAATCACAGGCTGAGTCTGCTGGTAACGTTGAAGGGAGAGATGTCGAACAAGGGGGAGAGAGAATCATGGAGGACCACTGGAAAATTCCCGTCTTTGCCTGTCTCAGCAGAAGAGTATGCGAACTGGTGTAAGCCTTATATGAACTCCTTGATTGTGAAACTCATGGGGAAAACACTTGGTGAAGGGTTCATGAGACAGAGAATGGAGCGCATGTAGAGACCAAAACAGTCTATACGGTTCACACCTTTGAGCAACGGGTATTTCATAGTTTCTTTCTCTAATCCAGAAGATCGAGACTATGCCTTGCAAGAAGGTCTATGGATGATAGCAGATCATTATTTATTGGTTCAGAGATGGAGGCTGAATTTCAATCCATGGAAAGCAGACACACAGAAGAAGATAGCTGCTTGGATAAGGATCTCGGACCTGCCTGCTGAACTATATAATATTGAATCACTACGAAGGCTAGGGAATTTGGTGGGGAAAACTCTGAAAATAGACAGGACTACTGCTTTTTCTAAGAAAGGTGGATTTGCTAGAATTTGTGTTGAATTGGATCTAGAGTAGCCACTGCTCCCAGCATTTGATCACTTCGGAGAAGCTCAGAAAATAGAATATGAAGGTCTCCATCTTATATGTTTCCACTGTGGGACCTACGGACACCATATGGATAATTGTGCTTTGAAGAATGATGATGAGACAATTAAAACTGCAAATGCGAACAGTATAGGAATTGCATCAGAGATGAAATCGTCTTCTTCAGCAGAGGTTGTATTCGCCAAAGATCCGGTGGAGAATGAAGATACAGTTACTCAGCAAGGAAGTTGCGATTTGGTAGGCGGATTCTTTGGGCCCCAAATGATTATGAAGCGTGATTTTAGTAAAAAGAAAATAAAAGGATATGTAAAGGGAGTTAATGCAGATACTGCCAACAAAAAACCAATAGGCTATCAGATTGGATCTCAACGAGATACTGCAACACGTGGCTCGAAGAATAAGGTAGGAGTGGATATTTTGAGAAATATAATGGAGGCATCTATTGGGGAGGGGCCCAGGATATTTGGTGCTGAAATTAATTTCAACAATAAGGAGAAAGGGTGGACCCCAGTAGAGCCAAGGAGAAAAGTAACAGGGAAGAAAAGATATCGGGGGAAGGAAAATAACTCAAAACTGAAATATCAAGTGAAAGGGGTGGGACCGAGTGGCGTCAAAGCCTAAGACACCCAACCTTTCATGAACCCCTTTTCAATATTAGGTAATAGGCCTGACATGGAAATTGAGCCCAAGACTGATTCAAGATTGCAAGAAACAGATACTAGCACAAAGGTGGGGCAAGCCTCGCAGGAACCCAGTATGGGGGAACATAATGTGAGTGTTGATATGGAAGAGACTATTAACGAGTCAAGTACTTCACATGATTTGGGTCCTGATCTCAGCGCCAACAATGGTATATGTGTGAGCCTCCCGGCTCAATCTCTACAAAATGGTGCCTAATGAATTTTCTTTTCTGGAATAGCAGAGGTACAGGGGCAAAAAATTTTCCAGGACTTGTAAAAGAACTGGTTAGGAAGCATAACATTGATTTCCTCGCTATCCTAGAAACGAGAGCTAAGGGAGACCGGGCTCAGAAGATTTTGAAGAGGTTGGGTTTTGATAATGTTAAGGTTGTTGATGCTCAGGGATTTAGTGGTGGAATTTGGGTGCTTTGGGACGATGATTCTTGGAAGTTTGATGTGATTAGCTGTCACGAGCAGTTCAATCATCTAAGTCTTGTAAGAGGCTCAGAAAAATCTTTCTTCACTGCCGTTTATGCTCACCCAAATCCCATTAAAAGAAGGGTGGTGTGGAGCGCCCTCAAGACCATTAGCGAAAATATCACTGGTGCTTGGTGTATTGGTGGAGACTTTAACGGTACTCTACATCTACATGATAGAAGATCTATGGCACGAACTGGTAGCTGTGTTGATCGAGAATTTTGTCAATGGGTGGATGAGTTAGAGCTTGTTGATTTGGGGTGTAGTGGTCCTTACTTTACATGGAAAAGAAATAATTGCGAAAGTCAGCTAGACAGGGTCCTTTCAAATATGGAATTCTCTCACGTGTATCCAGACGCCTCAGTCTTACATCTACCTTTTTTTAAATCTGACCATAGACCATTGTTGTTGCATTTGGGGACGGAGCATAAGAGGAATGGTAGAAGTGACAATATTTTCCGATTTGCAGGGCCTTGGGTCCTTCATGAGAACTTTGATAGCTTCGTCAAAACTGCATGGAAAATGGATAGAAGTTGGCTCCGTAATATATCCCAGTTCCAATTGGAGGTTGCCACATGGAGTAGGGAGGTATTTGGGCATTTGGAGAGAAGGAAAAGACACTTGCTTAACAGGCTTGAAGGCCTTAGCAAAATTTCTCACTCGTGCTTTGACCAACAGTCAATGGACCGTCTTATGCAGTAGATGTGGAAGGATCTTGAAAGTGTTTTTCTTCATGAAGAGTTACTTTGGATCCAGAAAGCTAAATGTAGCTGGTATTTCTTGGGAGATAAAAATTCGAGATATTTTCATGCAAAAGTTAATGCGCGGAAAAAAAGAAATAAGATTGAAGCCCTTAAAAATGAGAATGATGAGTGGACTTTTGAGAAGGAGGAGATCAAAGGTATAGCTTCATCCTTTTACCAAAATCTTTTTTGTGAAGATAACTCTTATATGCCTCTTCTTAGTTGCAGTGTCACCTACCCAAGAATAAAGGATTCCCATTTACATATATTGGGTAGAAACTTTTTAGGGGAGGAAATAAAGCAAGCTATTTTCCATATGGGTGCGCTTAAATCGCCAGGTCCTGATGGTTTTGGGGCCATTTTCTTTCAAAGTCAGTGGACTCATGTTGGGCCTTCAGTTATTAATTATGTTCAGGAAGCCTTCTCAAATCCCTCCATTATTGATGACATAAATCAGACTTTTATTGTGCTTATCCCGAAAAAAGATCACCCAGAAAATATTAGAGATTTTCGGCCCATCAGCTTGTGCAATGTTATTTACAAAGCAATTACTAAAGTAGTGGCCAATCGAATCAAAGGAGTTTTGCCCTCAATTATTTCTCCAAATCAATACGGCTTTGTTCCTGGAAGAATAGGTTCAGATAATGTGATGATTGCGCAGGAAGTAATACACTCCATAAAACTATGAAGGGCAAAAAAGGATTTATGGCAATCAAAATCGATCTTGAAAAGGCTTATGATAGGCTTCGATGGGAGTTTATTATTAATTGCTTGAAAGAGATTAATATCCCTCTAGAGCTCCTTAATGTTGTCAGTCATTATATCTCTTCTCCGAAAATGCAAATTCTTTGGGAAGGTAGCAAGACTCAAGAATTCTCGCCATCTAGAGGTATACGCCAAGGTGACCCATTATCCCCTTATTTATTTGTCATCTGCATTGAGAAACTGGCTCACCTGATTCAGGAAGAAATTCAACATAAAAACTGGAGACCAATAAAACTTACCAAAAATGGTCCTCCTTTATCACACCTTTTCTTTGCTGATGATCTTATCCTCTTTGCTGAGGCTTCCATAAATCAAGTTGCTGTGATTAAGAAGTGTCTAAATGTTTTTTGCAGTGCTTCGAGGTAGAAAGTAAGCCAAAGTAAGACGAGAGTGTTTTTCTCTAGTAATATGAATCATACTTGTACTACCCAGCTTAGTGAGGAGCTTGGTTTTCTTAGCACGTTTGATCTTGGGAAATACTTAGGAGTTCCCCTTCATCATGAACGGGTTAAAAGGAGTACGTATCAATTTGTAGTAGATAAAGTCAAGATGAGATTGAGTAATTGGAAAGATAATGCAATTTCTTTTGCTGGTCGCCATACTCTTACTAAAGTTGTGGTACAAGCTATCACGACCTACCCCATGCAAACTTGTGCTTTGCCTGCTCACACATGTGATGATTTGGATAAACATGCAAGAAATTTCCTTTGGGGTTCTTGCAACGAGAAGAAGAGGGTTCATCTTGTGGCCTGTAATGAAGTCTGTAAGGAGAAAAACAAAGGAGGCTTGGGACTACGTCATATGAGGCTTCAGAATCAAGCTTTTATGATGAAAGCTGGATGGGGTCTCATGAAAAATAAAGATGCTCTGTGGGTGAAAGTCATTCAAACTAAATATCAATGTGGAGATGATTTATTTCCTAAGATTGATCTCTCTAAACCTGGCTCGCGCCTCTGGAAAGGTATTAAAGAAAGCTGGGAACATATGGTTCAAAACTCCCAGAGAGTGGTTAATAGAAGAGGACTCGAAGACATTTGGTGGAATCACGAGAAACATGGAAATTTTTCGGTCAAGTTAGCCTACAAAGTTCTCAGTAGAAACACAGATACGACTCAATCTTACTGGAATAAGATTTGGAGACTCAATACCCCATAACGCTGTAAAACTTTTATGTGGCTTACCTTACATAACAAGCTATTGACTAATGAAGCTTGTATTAGAAGAGGAATTAATGTTGAGCCTGAGTGTATATGGTGTCAACATGGAATAGAAGACTCGCTTCATATACTTCGAGACTGTCCAGAGACTAAAGCCATGTGGCTTTCGGTTATAAAGCCTAGTATGGAAGCCAGATTCTTCGGGTGCAATCTTAAAGACTGGTGCTGCATAAACTTAAGGAATCAGAATGGGGATGGTCATGGCCCCTGGAGGGAGGTCTTTATGGTTATCTGCTGGCTCCTTTGGAAACGAAGGAATGAGAGAGTGTTTGAAAACAATTTGACCCAGACTCACGAACTTATTAGCAAAGCTTGAGCAATCGTGTCAAGCTTCAACAGGGCCAAAGTTCAACTACGAAGGGTCAATATTAGTGGTGCCGCTGTTCATGAGGAAAGGAATACTGAAAGGATAGACAATGATACCATTATTGTCCAGGTGGATGGAGCCTTCTCGCAGAGGACTGGGAAGGCAGGTTGTGGAGGGACTATTCGTAACACGGATCATCAAATTCAAGAAGTTTTTATGTTCAGTATGATAGACGGTGACCCTTTGGTTGCGGAGTTGTGGGCGTGCCTTATTGGGCTCAAGCGTGCATGGGACAGGGGTCACAAAAAAGTTTTGTTACTTAGTGATTCTTTAGAAGTAGTCAGGCTGATAAATGATGGTGCACCAAAACTTCATAAGAACTGGGAATTGATTCAGAATTGTCAGAACTTGCTTCAGAGAGAATGGCTTGTGGAAGTCAGTCATTCAAGGAGGGAGAACAACACTGAAGCTGACAACCTTACTAAGAAAGCTCTATCCCTTCCTGCTGGACTCCACCTTTTAAGTTCAACAGATGCTTTTGATTTTACTTCTTGTAATGTAGATGAATAGTTTTATTTTCCCTCTTTATCAAAAAAAAAAAGAGTTGGATAGATACCTTTCAGCTAATTTATCAGAAGACATTCCTGTTGATAATGATGATTTTGATATACTGACATGGTGTAAGGTTAATTCTACCAAGCATAGAGTGCTTTCCATTATTACACGTGATGTAATAGCTATACTAGTATCTACAGTGGCCTGTGAATCAGTTTTTGGCACTGGAGAATGTGTTGTTGATTATTATAGGAGTTCTTTATCCTCTAGGATGACTAAAGCACTCATTTGTACTCAAAATTGGCTACTTGCTAGGTAATCTATCACAGAATTTGTCTCTTTGTTGACTGAATTTGACAACTTTCAAGAGACTGATAATGTTGTTAATATTCCAGGTAATATTTTGAATTATATGCTTCTCAATTCAAAATTGCATATTTCATTAAATATTACTAATTCCTTCTTCTTATACCTATATGTATAATTTGTTTTTGCTAGATGGATCAAATGTAGCAGAGAGAGGAGGAGAAAAATGAAAGAAGATGATCAATGTTCAACGTTATGGAAATTAGATTTCAATCATTTGCTGTTTACTTTGTCTTGTTGTGTGTAATGTTATAGACTTGATGTTATCATGGATTATTGGATTTTATCATTACAACTTGTATTTTTATTGTTGTTGAATGCTGTTGGATATTTTTAGATAATGGTTTTTTTATTATGGTTTTTTTAATATTGATTGCATATTAGTTTAGTAGTTTTAATTGAATTTTTGGTTAGCAAAATGTGAAATTTTGCACTTGGAATGAGTGGAGCCGTGGAGTGGATAGTGGATACAAATAGTAGGGGGAAAAAAGATAAGGACCTACAACTAAGAAAAAAAAAAAGGAATTGGACTGAGGCAGTCCAAAGGACCAAGTCCTGATAGTCCAGAGGACCAAGTCCAGTCCTGGCACTAGACTGGACCAAACCTCGAGCTACCTTGTTTAGCCCGAGATCCTTCCCAGACTAGACTTCGGGTTGATACCTAACCTAGTCTAGTCTGGTTCATGATCACCCTTAATGCATGCTAGGTTGGCCTATTTAGAGTACAACTTTTACTCTGAAACAATGCACCAATGGCGCTTCACGGGGCATTGGTGGTTCCTTAATTCCAAGCATAGATTGTAATAGAATCACTTCAATACAAAATTTGAAAAAAGAAAAAGAAAAAAGGATATCCTCTTGTGACTTTATCTAATGTGCATATTTTTTGACAGCTAAAAGATGTTGATGTTAAGTTTGGCAAGAATGATGATGTTAAATGAGTTGGATGATGGTATTGTGAGACATATGATGGTTAGCCTATGTAATAATAGAAGAAAAGTATCTTCTTTACTCTTCCTTATTAGAAATTTAATTTGCTTTATCACAATCTTGATGACATGCACATAAAAAAGAATATGTGTAATAATTTTCTATACACACTGCTAAACAAAACCAAAAAGTTCAAAGACTATCTCTCAATTAGGAAAGATTTATAGGCCTTTATAATTCGTGAAGATGCTTAGCGAAATGATAATAGCATGATTCAACTAGCTAAATTCATGTTGACAAAGCAAAATAAGAATATCTTCCTTTCAATCTGGAAGAAAATAAAAGTTTTTTACGGATATTCTTGCAACATTTCTAGATGTGTCGATTTCCAGGCTCAAAAGGTTACGGGGTTACAGAGTCATAACTCATATGTTTTGATGTAATAATTATTACTGTTGGCACTAAAAGCTGCACTTCCTCTTGATGCCTCTATGGTTTTAGTAGAGCTATGTTATTTCTCAAGAAGCTGTGTGCGAAGGTTTTGATACTCGAGAGGCTAGATCAACTGCAAAATAAAATCATTCTTACTCTTTTTTAATCTAGACATGATATTTGTAACACCTTACATTTGCGACCTTATATTATGCCAAGTTAAGATATTCGGAAGCGCAATCTCAGGTTACCGGGTTGAAAAATCTGAGTTTAAAAATTTCTTTTCCCGTATTACTATTCACTATAACCTTAAACTTAGCATAACTTTAGAAAATCATAACTAATTCTAGAAAAATCAAAACAAGGTTGTTCCAATTCTCACTCGAAGCTCTTAACATCATCTATCAAGGAAAAATGACCTCAGGTTCCTCTTTAATCAGAAACGCATCCGATTTTAATTTCAAAAAGTACTGTTCATTTGGTCATTTTTCTATTTTCCAGGATTTTTGCCTAACTTCGGAAAGGCATAACTTCTTACACAGAGATCCGATTGTGACGCTTTACCACTCATTTTAAAGGGAAAAATAAGATCTATTTTCATGCCAAATTTCATGGAAAAATTAAACTATTTGACCAGGGTCTTAATTGGTCAAAGTTTGATCAAATTTAGACCATTTTTATCCCCCTTTTTCACTAATTCTAGCACCAATTCGTTTTTCACTATAAGCATACCATACTCGCATATAAAGGTACTCTACCATTAATATACATCCAAAAAGGTTATCATGTTATGTGTTCATGATCAGAATATGCTTACATGGCTTGGAAAAGAAAGGTTTAAAACCATATAATACAATACATAACTCATAATTTCCTCAAGCCATGATTACTTCTTTTCCCTTCTCCTTGGAAGTAGTGGCACCTAGGATATCATGTTATAGGAGGAATGAGATTTCATAGAAATCCCAGTAGCATCGAACATACAATCATCAGGTCAACATGCATAAAATGTCATGCTACATGCAGTAAAATAACATTGCTAGTCTTTATGCCATGCCATAACCATTCTGTATCCATGCCATCATATCATGAAGCATATAATCATTCTAGTCAAAACTCAATCATGCAAGAGCCAAGGCATACATTGCAAGGAGTTCACATCATCTGGGCATAAACATTCTCATGGCACATAAACACACATAGCAGAAACATCAAATGCAGGTCAACAAAATAATTGCAAGTTCACGCTACCTCGGTTTCACTCTTACTGTTTCCTCCTTGTTTTCCTTGCTTGAGGTCCTCCTAGGTTTCCAGAAATTGCCTATCAACCATACAGTAAGGGTATGGTAAATTCCATATCCAGTATACAATTCTTTCTCAATATAATACTACCCTTGTGCCTTTCAATTTATAACTTCTGTATACCTTTCCTAATCCTTTGACTTTGGTTTGACCAAGCCTTAATCCTCAATTAAAGTCTTGGAATTCTTCCTTAATCCATGATTAATCATGCTTTCTTGGTTAATCACTAACCCTTAATCCTTAATCCAATATTTAATTAAGGTCCTCAAGTCACATAGTCATTAGTACAACATAATCTTCTAAGATTAAGTCACTAATCCCTTATGGATTAACCATTAATTATTCTCTAATCAACATGATTAACCTTTAATCATTCCTTAATCAACATGATTAATCATAATTAATCATCCTTCAATTAGCATAACTAATCACTAATTACTAATTAATCAGGGTAGCTAACCTTAATTACTTACTAATCTTTAATCAAATAACATGATTAATCTTAGCTATCACTAAACCATAATTAATCAAGGTAATTAATCCTAATCTTCCTCAAATAAATAATTAACTAAAAATAATTAACACTTAGGGAGATAAACATACCTTAATTAGCCCTTAATCGGCTATTAGAGGTGTCTAACTTTGCTTTCTCCCTTTCTCTCTCTTCTTTCTTCCTTTCTCTCTCCTAGAACTCAAGAACACAACATTCCCTCACCAAGCAACCATCTTGGCCGAAATGTTCATGAGAGGGGGTATTTATAGGCTTTGATTTTTCAAAATTCCAAAAATGCCTTTCGGGAAAAAGATGCGATCTCGGCCGTCCATTTTTTTTTTTCACTTTACACATGGACAAATCCTAGAGCACACACCACAAGAAATTGACACATGGATGGACACCTATTCACCATGTGATTTTCATGTGGTAATAAAATATTATTTTAATGTTTTGTCTCTTATTTTCCTTTACGCCCTTAAACAATTTGGAAAATTCCAACTTTGTCCTCCCCCTTAATTTGGCCGAAATATTACTCTAAAAATTGGGAGAAAAATGACTCATCCAATATTCAGTACAATCCACTGATTATTTGTGTATTTTCGGTCCGATTTTCCAACAGTCCAATTTACTGTCACAGAATTTTGATTTCAACACCTCCTTAAATTTCTCTCATTCCAAGGATATTCCATGATTTTTCTCAAGTTTTACCTCCCTCTATAATTTTCTAAATTTTATTCCGTCAAAAATCAATATTCTACCGATAATAATTTGGTAATAAATATTCTTTAAGCTAACCTCTGTACATTCAAAAGTGGAAAGTAATTTTATAAATTAGGATAATATGTCACATAATTTATCCCTATTTTTCCTTGAATTTTTGAGGCCTCTATATATTTTAAATAATAGAAATTGGCTAATTTTCCTTAATTAACCAAAAATTCCAATAATTACAAATAATTCCCCGATAAATTATTTTTATCCCTGTTTAAAGGCATCTCCTATTATGAAAAGCTGGTTGACACCGTTGAATTAAATTATCAAGGGCTTTTCACTATGGCTCTTATCTAGTGTTTATGGGCAAATACACAATTTTATGGGGACTCACTATTGATGAATTAGATATCACATTTGTTAATTTCTCTAGGCTTATTCACATAGGTGAATTTGAAGGTCATGAGTCATATATTCTTGCCTCTAAGGCACACAAAGTTTATTATGTTAAAGACGAGAAATATAAAGATTGGAATATAGTAGTCCACCTGAAGCCACAAGATCTTTTTGACATTGGTGATAGTGCAGACATTACTTACAATAGTGAGCCCTTTCAACCAACAAATTTTGAAAATTTCTTCTCTAAAAGAGATGATAATTTAACCATTGTTAGAGATGTCTTCTTAATCAAACTTATTTTTAAAATCATTTCATTAAATTAATTAGATATTATGTTTATATTATGTATAATTGTTTCTAACTATTTTGTCTTAAAATCTCTTTTCAGGCACAGTGATGATGAATAAAATGTTCAAGAATTTGTATCACGCATAATCATTTCAGGTAAAGTCACAAAATTTAATTAATTTTTTTAAAACTGCTACAAATGAACCGCTGCAAATGAAAAAAAAAATATTACAAATTGCAAACAACTACAAAAAAAAAAGACAAAATAATCATTACAAAGTGCTACCTGATCTTTATAAATACCCTCTCACTTCTTCCCCTTCCTTTTCCTCTACTCTTCTCTTCTCCATGGTTCTTCTTCTTCTTTCATTTTATTTCCTTTATGTTTCTTCTTATGTTTTGCTATTGTGAGTTATTTTTTTCCATCTAAATTTATATTGTTAATTATTACTTACATTTTACTAATATTGTTTTCTTTTCCATTCAAGTATTCCTTTTCTCTTGCATGGAGCTCTTGAATATTTACTATCTTTTTACATTCATCTCTTCCCCCTCTAAATGTTTTACCATTCATAATTTAAATTTCATATCCCATAATAATTATATTTCAATTTAATATTCTTAAACGTAAATTTTTTTTCGCTCTAACAAGATATAGTAAAATTTCACTTTATAATTATATAATATGATATATTTAATTAAATTCTAATTATATTAATTAAGAAAATCTAGATTTTATTTTTTGGTATATAATGAACATTTGTAGCAATTTTATAACTGCAACAAACTACAGAAATGTTGCCAATTTTTTTTTTTCATAATGGCACCAATTTTTTGAAACCGCTACAAATTTTGGAGCCACCGTCAAATTTTTTGATTACCACCAAATCAAAATTTCACTTCAAACATTAGTAGTAGTTCCTTAAATCATTACTGATTTCAAATTTCACTTTTTGTTAGACAAAATTTCACGCTACAATTAGTAGTGGTTATATAATTGCTGCAAAGTGGGAAAAATTTTCCGCCATTTTTTTTGTAATGATTCTTTACTAATGTCGTCATAGTGTTCTGATCTCATTCCACCATTCGTAGCTATCTATACAACCATTACAAAATACTTTAGTGAGTATGACTATGTGCGTAACGATTTTCAAAACCACTACAAAATTGTTTGCTATGGTATATCTTGTAGCAATTCTTTAAACTGCTACAAATGAACGACTGCAAATCATACAAAATAATTGCTACAATACGATGTATTTTTGTTCCAACATATCCACTCTTTGCTTAATTCAGCATCATTTAGGGAATCATCAACCTTCTAAAACAAGCCTTAATTGTGTGGGAGTTCACACTTTTTCTTGTGTCTTTCTTACTAAACCCAAGGAGGATGAATTTCTTTTGTTCATAATATTTTTTCCTTGAGGACTATAAACTAGGACAACCTCTATTTTTGTAAAATTGAATTGGTGCTATAAGTAAATTTTGGTAAAAAAAAAAAAACAGGAAGGTAATATTATATAATCAAATAGACAACCATATTCATCACTAAATAGGAATCATATATCTACAAGTTGATGAAAATGCATCTTAAATGTACAAATGTTAATATAAACTATTAAATTGATACCAAGTCTCACTATTTATAAAGCTATAAACAGTCCAACTTATCTCAAATTACGTACAAAAATATATATGGAAAAAACTCGCACATAGTTCATATATCGTATTATTCCTACATAAAACGATCGAGGTACTTTCCTTTTTATTCAATTAAAAATAAGATGCCATGGAAAACCATTTATATAGAGAGAAGAGAGAATATACACCACTGTAAAAAAAAAGTATTTTACGACAGTTAAATTGAACTTTTTACGACAGTTTCGAGAGCACTGTCTATATCATTGACATAAAAGAGTAGAGGATTCCATGTTGGCTTAAGAACTGTCATGGCATGTGACTTTTCATGGCAATTATATAAAAAACCACCATGAAAAGTTTATTTTTTTTAGCTTTCCTCTTATTCTATTGATCAGATAGAATGGGAGAACAAAGCTCTGAGGGATTGGTTTGAGAATCAATCGACCAATAACCCACCATCAAAAACATTCTGATGGACTAAAAGTAGACCCTACCCTCACCACCTAGCTTCACCTCCAACCACCAGATCAAAGCCATTAAGATTTAACGAAGGTAAAATCAAATACCTATATCTGATAACATCCATAAATTTCAGGCTATCAAACTCAGATCTACAAAAGATGAGGGGAACGAAAATTAGGTCTATTCAAGCTTCTAAGTATCAAAGTATGTTTAAGTAAAAAGAGGAACAAAAATGAGATTTATTCAAATTCATAACAAACATCATATTTTTAATCAAAGAGACAAGCTCATGATGAAAAGTAAAATTTACTTCCATATAATTACAAAATTGTCATCATCATTTTTTTTACAGCGTTTTGCCTGATAACATCAGTAAATTAATATCGTTGAAGCTCTTTTTTGTAGTAGTGTATTATAAGATTCATGCATCCTTAGGAATTTGTGAGCTTGTCTAACTAGCCAATTCACAAATATAATCCTTTTTGCTAGAATTTGTGTTATTTCTTCCGTCATATATACTCATCTTGAAGCCCTTCCGCACGCCACCTTAGCCCAAAATACAAAATTAATTGCCTCCATATATATATATGAATCACTATATATCCCATCAAACTCTAAGGTCTTCAAGAATCACAAATCCTGAATGCAAAAAAAAAAAAAAAACACGAAGAAGAAGAATCCACACATCTTAACATTATTACTGTTATTCTAATATTCCCCCCCCCCCCAAAAAAAAATTCAGAATTAGTGTATGTATAATTGTCGGCAGGAACTAATATGTGAATGTGTGAGAGTGACCGTGAAAAGTGAAGTGCCTTGGCCAACATATGATTCACCTTCCCTTCCTTGTCTACTTCAACAAACCCAAACCTACCCTTTCCTTTTGCTTCATATATATGTTTGTATATAAAATAAATATATCCTGCCCCACAAGCAGTATGTATCAGTTATATACTCCATATAGCGTGTGTGTGTGTGTGGGCGGGTGTGTGGTGTTGCTTTGAAATAAATGAGATGTGTTGGACGAATCATTGAGAGTTTCAAATTGGCTTTGTGTTGTTGATTTTCATATTAATATATCATATCCGCCCTTAACATGAATCCTTGGAAATTGAGATCAATAAATTTGCTGAAGTTTACTTATTTTGGAATGAGAGGGGAGGTTTTAATATTTTATGGAAAACAAATAAGAGAGAAAAAATTCACTTTAAATAGCGAACTTCAGAATGCGCAAATATATATATATATATATATTTATATATATAAACAAACAATATAGCTAGGTAGAATAATGCTAAATATATATGATTGGATATAAATGCTTTGATGTTCAGATCTATAAATTAAATTTTCCGTAATTTACTTATTTTGGAGGAGCGGGGATGTGTTTTCATATTTTACAGAAAATAAATGAGAAGGAAAAAATACTTCAAATAAATAGCAAACTTGGGACCACACAAATATAGACACACGCGCACACGCACACGCACACGCGCACGCACACGCACCAGACCAAAAAATATAGGTAGAATGGTAGGTATATAATTGTCGTAGGATAATCAGTCAATTGGCAAAATAATAATTCATAAAATTATAAGATTAGGTATGATTATGTTGCATTATGTACTCAATTGAATTGGATTAATTAGGCAAACAGCATGCTGCAATTAAGTTTACTTCCATAAGTCGCTTTTTTAAGCACATGGGACAACCCTATTTTCCACTTTGACATCTTTCAATCTAATTTTGAGGGAAAATTGCATGTAAGGGCCACAAATTTATAAAATTTATTTTCAAATTGAAATGTGTCTTAGTTTTCACGTTGTTCAACATCAAAATACGCATTTTCTATGTCCCAAATGTCCACGTCTCGAAGTAAACTGACGCAGAATTGCGAAACAATTAATTTGAAAATTTAAAAATTTTCACGTCATAATTTTGTCCCCTTCTATTCTTTTTAATTTTAAAAAATTACATTTCAAGGGTGCGAATTTAATTTATATACTATAAAAATATCATTAGTGGCGTTGGCAAGACAAAAAAAAAACACCTATGATCCTTAATATAAGAGCTAGTTGACTAATTTAAGTAGATCAAGAAAATAAGTTAAGTTAACTATTTATAATAAATAGGTGTTGTTTTTTCTGAAATATTCTTACTAATCAAGTGTATTTGTTAGAACTACCTTAAAAAAAATACATAAATATGGAAAAAAAATAGATTGGGTTTTATATTTAAGACTAAAATAAAAGTCGAACGATATATCATTAGTGCTGCTAATACATTCCAAGTTGGACATGATTTACGTTTTTAACCTTTAGTTTTATCATTGAGTTGAAAAATAAAATATTAATTTTTAAGTTTTAAAATTTTAAAATTTTGAAATAATAAAATAATTTAAGTTAGATAAATATGCAAATAATTCATATCCGCTGGGGAAATTTTTTTTAAAAACTGTTTTAAATAATGAAATTTGAAATAAAAAATTAAGCGATGTAAATATGGAAAAATTTTCCATAGTATTTATTATATCTTTGTAATTTCTAGTTAATAGCAGTTACTTTTAATTTCTTGGAATAATGGAACAACATTTATTTTTATCCTTAAAATTTTTATTTAATTTTTCTTATCAATACAAAATATATACTGCCTCTTGTCCTAAATATAGAAAATCCACAAATAAATATTTTAATTTTAATATAAAATTTTAATTTACTTTATTTTATAGGTTAAAGTATACATTTAGTTTTTTAACTTATATGCAGGATTTTAATTTAGTCTTTTAACTTTAAAAAATATACTTTTAGTCTTTTAATTTTAAAATTATTCATAAAAAATGATGACATTGATTTTAAATGTTGATAAAATATTATAAAATACTAACATATTAAGTTTAATTTTTAAAACAATCATGATGGTCACATAACATCATCATTTAAGCCTAACAATTTAAGATTAAAGGAATAAAAATATTTTTATAAATTAAAGAATCAAATTAAAAATTTAAATAAAATTAAAAGATTAAATGTACATTTTAGCCTATTTTATGCTATACTCTGTTCATTTATTACAACAATCTTAATTCGGTGTCAACAACAATAAACTTTCCACAAAAAGCTTTTTATCTTTTCGTATGTGGGCCACTTTCATATTTTGCTACCAGCAACGTGCTTCTAATTCTATCATATATCATTCATTTCAATATCTTTATAAGCTTAATTACTTGACTGAAAAATTTCTATCGTTGGAAGATTAGGGGGTTTCCTACTGCACTACTAAAATTGGGATCCATTCAGCATATGATCTTGTAAATTGATAACCTAGTCTTCTAATCACTTTGGAATTTTGATCGAACCGAGATTTGAATGAATCGGATTAACTCAATTAACTTGATTTTGATCGAATGCAACTTGGCGAGTTTATGAGGTCAAACAAGTTGGCTCCCTTCCCCCCCCCCCCCTCATGAACACTGAAACGGCATCATAGTAAGATTGATGATCCTCATATGGTAATAGGAGAAATTAATGGTTCGCTTGCACTCACTAATATGGCTTTTGAAAAACTATCATGTTCTATCCCCACACATTGCAATCTTAAATTAATTTCTGAGATGGTTTGAGAAATCTAACAGACTGGAGCATTATCATTCACAAGTTTAAGCATCTAAGGAAGCATTTTTGTCCGTGTGTTATTTGTTGGCAAAGACATAGCTTAACAGAATTTTTATGAAAGAATACTACCAAGCCTAGTTTATCATTCCTATCTAGTTGCCTCAGAGCTTATTTGCTTTGGTTCTGATATAAGCAAGCTGAAAAAACATCTTGAATTAAATATTATTTGGGTTGATATAATCTCTTTCATTAATCATTGTCAATGTTCAACAATTACTTGGCCTTCATCATTTACATGTTCTTCCGCTTAAATTAATTCCTTTTAATGTGTTTTATTAATTTTTAGGAGATAGTCTTTTTTATCCTACTTGTTTTAGCATTTTGTAAACTTTTTCATTTTAATATATCATTTTTTTCTTCAAAAAAATTGTAAGTTACTTCAATTATTGAATATGAATCCTCCGGGTAATTCTAAGGCTAAAGTAGAAGATCTAATTAATATTCATTCTTATTTTATGTGTGCGTATAAGATCTTAATCTATTTTGTCTCCTAAATTTATAAATTTTTTAAATTGTCCCCATTGATTATACATATTAAAGGGATTTCCATCAAATTCTAATTCAAATAAATAAAGAAGATATTTTAAGATAAGCAATACACATTATTTACAAATAGCTTAGTTAACTATTTTTTTAATATCAATAAATTAATTGTTATATGTCTCACGTATTAAGGACCAGAGGGAGTATTGCATAAGACATTACTCGTTTGATATGAAGCACTGAAAATGATGACAGGTAAGGATTGGAATTGAGAAAACCCATCAAAAAGAGTGTTTACTATGAGTGATTACTTGTTACTTGGAATTGAACAAACCGATGTACGTGGGATTAGAGAATACTGTGTTCTCCAATCCCACCTAGATAGGTTTACCCAAATCCAAGCAACAAGCAATCTTTTATATTAATAAGTTTTGTCAATCATAATCACAATCTTTACTTCACATTCTTAATGCTCCATACCAAACAGTATCTAAAATTCCAATTTAATCAACAGTTTGGTATTCAACACTTTATTTCTTTTTATGTATAGAAAAAGAAAAGGAAAAAGAAACTACAAAGCTACATTAGAGCTAACGATATCGGTAATAAAGTCAAGAGGAGTGTAAAAGAAGTTGATCCCTTCAGCCAAGGTGATATGTAAATATAATAAAAAAGGAGGGAGTTAGTTAATGTTAGTTAATAAGTGCTTAGGCCTATAAATAAGGGGACCAGGGTACGCTATAATCAAATTTGCGAGTTAAGTGAATGAAATAAGTTTTCTCTCCTTTCTCTTGTCTCCTTCTCTGTCTCTCCTAACTCTCTTATTCTCCTTCTCACTCTCTCTTTCTCTCTCATACAAAATAATAATTCTGTAACAATGGTATCAGAGCCGAACCATCCTTAGCCTCCCACTGAGATTCCTCTATTGATGGTCATTACTCACATACAAAGATGGCAGTGAGGCATTCTACCATGGATGAACAACTTCGGCTATGGCACCTTCAACAACAGGGTTCCATAGCTGACTTCAACAATACATTTGATTCACTCTCTGCCAATCTTGATTTACCAGAAGACTACCTTGTTAATACATATGTTTGCACACTAAGGGAAGAAATTGCTTCTTCAGTTCAGTTGTTTAGACCAAGAACCATGCCTGAAGCCCAATCATTGGCCAGAATGCAAGAGATATTCTTGCAAAGGCATGCCAGAAAAGAAAGGGAGGTATTGAACAATCAAGAAGCCAACCTAGCTACTCAAGAAAAATTGGGTCTTGTTCAACTACTGCCCAAGATTGCATTAGAGTACAAGAATCACCTCGAGACAGTAAAAGACAATGCTGCAAAACACCTGGAAAGTGCAAGATGGGCACAAGCTAAAGGAAACTGAAGGCAGTGACAGAGCCAAATCCATGAGTATGGACCTTGTAGCATCAATACACCAAGATTCAAGAATGATAGAGAAGAACTTTGATGTAAAGATGAATTCTGATATGAGTGGATTGTCCACGATTGGAACCTTAAATGAAATGCACAATTCAAAGCCATGGAGGAATATGAAACTCACATCTGGAGTTGGTGGGTCATCGACTCTTGACTCTCTCGAATATTTTAAAGGCGTGTCATGCAGCACATGTTGGTCGATCTTGTTGCCGCTGGTTCCTCTTTCTTCTTTGTGTTCTGTTCTTTTAGTTGAAAGGCTCCAAAAGATTTCTCTGAAGTCACAAGACTTGATCAGAATTAGGAGAACGAAGACCACACTCTGTTTCACTCAGTTCCCCCTCTATTTCTTTTTCATCCCTGTCTATGTTCTTGCGAGCAGAGCAACAGTAAAGAGTTTAGAATAAACAAATGCATTGTTAGGCTTCAGAAGCTCCCACGTGGTTGCTTGTTTTTGAAAAAGAAAAGTCAAAGGGTCGGCTGGCATATCTCTTTCATGACCCTCAAAAATGATTTCAGTTGGTAAAAGTAAGAAAGCAAAAGGGGGAAAAAAGGACGTAGTATACTGTACAGCAGGGGTTCAGTGTCAGTTTGCATGCAGAAAAGAAAAGAAAAGGAATAGTATAGCATAGGCTAAAGTGTGCCAATGGAAAGGAAGTAGAGTTGCTAGATTTAAGGTTTTGATGATAACAAGTTAAGTTATTTTTGGTTTAGTAAGTTGATCATCACTTGATCGATCAAGGGTTAATCGATCAAGTACCAGATAATATGTCTCTGTATGTTAGTAATGTAGCAATAAAGTTAATCGATAACATGATAAATAATTCATAATTATGAGTTGATCGATCAATTAATCGATCATCGTTAACACAGTTTAATAAACAAGTTTGCAGAAAATTATTGATCATTTGATCGATAATTTAGTGTTCGATCAACTGTCAGAAAAAGCCATAGAATCCTAGTAAGCATTTATCGATCACCTAATCAATCAACGAGTCATCGATAAGAACATAGATAAATAATAAAGTCTTCCTACTTACTTTATATTTCTAATTAATCACCAATTATCGATCACTTTATCGATTAGACTTTAATAGATAACCTATTCTAAGATTGCATGATAACTTACTAGTTTATCAATAATTTGTTATGTCTAAGTAATCTTTCTAGACCCTTAATCAATTAATTGATCGATCAGTCATTTATTGATCAAATGATCGATCATCATCACCTTCACTGTGCTTATTCGTTTTAAGCCAGTTTCAAATCACATAATCAATCATTCATTTATTGATAAAATGATCAATCATCTAGACATCTGCATCTTCTGTTTTCACGTAACATGATCGATGAAAGCTTTTCCTGGTTTTTTCTGAAAAGAGATTTCAGTGACCTTTTTATCGATCACTTAATCGATTAACTATTAATCGATCATTTACTCGATCATCATATATTCTATGACTTCACTGTGAAACTGTTTTTGAAACCATTTATTGATCATTTCTCCTATCAACCATTTATCGACAAAGTATTTGATCAACACACTTTGAAAAAAATATTTTTCTTATACTTAGCTTTATCGATAATATGATCGATCAAACAGTTATCGATTATTTGTTTGATCTTTGAACTAGTTCATTTCATAACAACTATTCACAATGAAATCTTTTATTTCTTTATCTTCAAGCTTTTCTCAGCCTTCCTTCTTAAACTTAACTTTCTATTAAAAGGATTTGAAGGCCAACATAACTTAAAAAATTTATTCTTGCATAACTTATTTAAAGATCAATGTATTCATGTCTTACCATTTATTGATCACTTATTCGATCATCTGTTGATCCATAATCTACTCGATAAATATACATATCTGTTTCAATCTTCTTCTTTACATTTAATCGATAACTTGATCAATCAACCATTTATCGATCAGGACATCGATCAAGTAAGTTCAGATTATATTTAAAGTACCTGATGATTGATTTATTGCTTTCCTAACTGTTATATGAATATCAATGATCATCACTTGTTCTGTTACCCTCACAAATTTCCTTTAGAAAGATAAATTACTTGTTTCAAAGGTTGTTACAGATTACGAAGCTCAACAATTATTTAGTAGCCTTTGACCTATCGCGTCATAAGCATTAATGGCGAACTATTGTTGTAACTATTGAATACACGCAAGCGATCTTCCAACGGCTAGAAGCTCTTCCGTCTAACAGATAATTAAACTTCTCCAACTATAAAAGACACAAAGGGCATTGAATGAAGGATTGAATACATGAGCTACCATCTATTGGCAAATTTGTTGTTGCATTCAATACTCTGTTTTTACTGAGCCTCAATGTTTAACATTCATTTACTCTATAAGAGAGTTTGATATACCTTTCTTTACTCATTTTCTGAGAGTAACTCGAGAGTATGGACTCTTGAGGGGATTGTAGCCTGACGGGTAGTAAGGGTGAGTGATTGAGAAAATCAATTACTGTACTAAGGCGCATGAGCCCGTTTAATCTTGGAAACATAGTGAAAATCTCAAAGGTGTTCTGCGAACTAGACGTAGGTCAAGTGGTTGAGACCGAACCAATATAAATCCTGTGTATTTGTTCTGTGATGAAATCTTCCTAACTTATTCTTCTCTATTTTACCTACTTTACTGTTTTATTACACTAAAATTTTTATCCCTTACCTGATTCACCCCCCTCTTGGGTGAAGCTGCCACTAAAAAGAGTGACAAGACAATACATGGCACAGAAAATACTGTTCAATAGAAATTCTTTCTTTTCAGAATTTAAGAGCCTATGTTCTTTTGTTTAGTGTTTGATTTTTTTTTTCTTGATCTATCTAACCCTTGAGGGCAAGGGTGCTTTGGGGAGGGGATATTGATATGTAAATATAATTAAAAAAAAAAAAGGGAGTTAGTTAGTGTTAGTTAATAAGTGCTTAGGCCTATAAATAAGGGGAGCGAGGTATGCTATAATCAAATTTGCGAGTTAAGCAAATGAAATATGTTTTCTCTCCTCTCTCTCATCTCCTTCTTTGTCTCTCCTAACTCTCTTATTCTCCTTCTCTCTCCCTTTTTCTCTCTCATACAAAATAATAATTCTGTAACACAAGGTGTCAGCAGCTAAGTTAACATCTCAAGAACACCATTCCAAACTTGTCATTGCTCCACCAATCCTTCTCCTCCTCCACATCTTCCTTACCCTTCATCACAGCTTGTCTAAAACTCTTCCACGTCATCCTTGTCCTAGCAGAATTATCTTTTACCTTGCTTCCCTCCCCACCATTAGTAGCATTTGCATGCATCCAGGGTTCATCCTTAGGAGCCAAGGTTTGATCATTCGTAAACATACCATCTCCAGCCCTTACCTTTTTTTGGCTTTGATCCATGGCATCCTTCTCTTCTAGTGTTAGAAGCAAGTTCTCTCTCTCACACAAATCTCCTATCTCTCTCTAATTTGTTTTTTTAGCACTTTATTTCAAACAAAATGAATGATCCACCCCTCAAAGAATATTAAGGGGTTTAATTAGGATGACTCTATTTGAGATTTCAATATTCATAAAAGCAATGAAAATTTTGACTCTTTAGCTATATATATAACTTTTTCTTAATTTTCAATCTTTTTTCACAATTTATTAGGCTTCAACTTATTTTTTATTCTTTAAATCATTTAGACATTTTAATTTAACTCGTGCTGCATGGAAAAAGAACATCTAATATTTTTGGAGACTAAATAAAGGATCCCATTAATTTTCAAAGTAGACTCGTATAGGAATTTTTTTTTTTGGGCAAGACAAAGTCTTGAGTTTACATCAAAACGGACATTTAGAGTCCTATGTCTGCATCGAATCTAAAGTTAGGAATGAAATGCACCCCGTTGGTGGTTACTGCAAGATCTTGAAGTCTTCCTCCAGATGATGAGCCTCCTTTGCGAGATAATCAATGCATTTCATGGACTCTCTCAAAGCATGGTGAATCTCAACTTCCCACTCTGAATAAGTCATGTTTCTAATTAAATTGATTTATGATCCCAGGGAATTATGATTACCACAGTCATTCATGATGAGATAGATCACCTCTAGCAAATCAGAGTACACTTTAACCTTGGAGATATTAAGCTATCTACATACCTCCAGTCCTGTCAGTATCGCCCATACCTCCTCATCCATCAAAGGAATGAGTTTTGTTAGTGGCAGTCTCACCGAAGAGGGGGGTGAATTGGGTGAGTTATAAAAATTTACGGAATTAAAAATAAATACTGTCGAAAACAGAGTGTAAGTTTAGAAAGATTTCACCGTAGAGAGAAAGACACAAGATTTATACTGGTTCGGTCTTAACCACTTGACCTACGTCTAGTCCTCAGAACACCTCTGAGTATTTCACTGTCTTCCAAGATTGATCGGGCTCTTGGCGTCTCAGTACAATAATTAAGTCACTCAATCACTCCCCCTTACTTCCCGTAAGGTTACAAACCCACTCAAGAGTCCACACTCTTGAGTATCACACAAATGTAATTAATGATGAGTGAGTAATCTCTTTTACAGAGTGTATAGATGATAAACATTGACGCTCAGTATATTGAAAGAACAGAGTATTGAATGCAACAGTAAATGATCACAGATGGTAGCTTGGGTATTCAATCCCTTCATTAATACTTCTTCGCACCTTTTATAGTTAAGGTCGTTAAGTAGCCGTTAGACGGAAGAGCTTCTAGCCGTTGTAACTCCGTTTGTGTGTTTTCCCAGTTGCAACGATTCCGCCATTAATGCTTCTGAGCTTCTAACAAAGTAGGTTACAGGCTACGTAATCATCCGTTGAAGAGCCGTTGGGATTTTCCTTCGTAATCTACAACAAAACTTTTACTCAATAAGTTGATCTTTGCAGTGTAACCCTTAAAGCAAAACTGAATAGGTGATAATATGATTATTCATTGTTTTCAGGTGGAATCAAATGTTTGTTGAATTTGCAAAATAATAATCTGAACATATTTGATCGAAGTGCTGATCGATCATTGGTTGATCAATCAGGTTATCGATGATCATAGTGAAAACTTTTGACTCAGTTAATGAGGATTATCGATCAAGTGATGGATCATTGCTTTATCAATCAAGTGATCAATAAAATGCAGCAGAGTCACTTATGCTGATATGTAAACCAAAGAAAGATCAGAGTCACTTTTGATCATAAATCACTTAGCAAAATAATCAGGATGATCATGCATACTAAAAACAGTTTGAAAGAAAATAGATAATTGAATATGAGAAACATCATAGCTAACTGAAATTGAACCGAAGGAGTTCCATGATCAATCAGTTAATCGAATACGTGTTGATCGATCAGATTATCGATAATCCAAATGTTACAGAAATGAAACTTCAGTCAATGTTGATCGAACACATTATCGATAAAATCATGATCGATAATGTTATCAATAAACACCATGTGAAAAATATTTAGTGAAGAGCAAAGAATAAATGGATTGATCGAATAGGTGATCGATCAGTAAATGTTCGATCAGGTTATCTATAAAATGTGAGACAGAGACTTTATCCTAAAGCATTTTACGATCACGTTATGTGAAAAAGAACTATGCAGAATGGTTCAATTATCAATAATGTTATCGATAATTTGACTATAGAAGAACCAAGTAAGAGCAGATAAAACACTGATTATCGATCATGTGATCGATAATTTGGTGATCGATCAGGTTATCGATTAGCAGCTTTGATAAGCACCTGCATTCAGAGAGTTAGCAAACAACATTCAATCATATTATCGATAACTGGTTGATCAATAATATGATTGATAAATGATGACAGAATCAAAGTGCATAATGAGTAAAGTGTATTACCATTTATTGGAGTCTTTATCGATAACTGATTTATCGATCATGTGATCGATAAATACACTTCAGATTTGGTTGTCTTATCTGTTTCATGTTTGATTAATCTACATTATCGATCAAGTGATCGATAATTCACAGTAAACTTCTATAACCTCTACGATAACAATGATCGATCATTTTATCGATTAGTGGATTATCGAACAGCTTTTTGATCAAAATATCAGTTATGTTCCTTGTTTACACAGTCAATTTATCTGACAGCTTATCAATAAATACTTGATCGATCAGATGATCGATCAACACACTGAACCACTTTTATCTTACTTTGTTATCATCAAAACCATAATCCTAACAAGTTCAAGTTTTTGTTGAAAGCCTCCAATCCAATGACCTTGTGAATTTCTAAGTAAGCCTCTGCATGCAGCTTTACATCCAACGGTGACAGATCCATCTACATCTAGTTTGACTCGTGCAGGATTTGAAGATATATTGCAAGGGTGTTTGGCAAATTCAAAAAGCACTTTTAAAAAATATTTTTACGCAAATCGAGACAAAACTCCTATCACATATTTATGTTCGTATATCATAAAATTAATTTTAAAATCATAGTTTGGTTTCTTTCCAAACATCCTGCTGCATCACATGTTTGTCACATCCCATTAGCTGTAATTAGGTATCAAACCAATCCGCCTCACAAGGGTACAAGTTTACCCAACAAATATAAGATTTTAAAGTTAGATGAGTAATTTAGAAATATTGAAAAAAATTAGTTAAATTAGTTATTTATTATAAATATGTGTTGGTTTCCCATTTTAATCATGTGCATTGAAACTACCCTTTAGTGAGAACCCTTTACAATTAATAGAGATATTTCAGAAAAACATTCTAAATTTTAGAGATAAAATGAATTGAGATGTTATATTGAGAACCAAATCCAATCTCCTAACTAACTATAATAAGGATCAAATCACTTGACGCAAAACTTTTTACAAGAATAAGTTTCAATCTTTTTAATAAGTTTTGACATTTAATTTTATGTAGTTTTAATCATTGGTTTATTAGAAATTATAATATCATCTTAAGTCTTAAATGCCACCCTCATTAATACATATATTAAAATAAATAATAAATCATCACATATTAAATGAAGATCACTAGCTATGACATATTAAAATATATTCTACTTTTTTGCAAAGACATATTAAAATAAAGTTCTACATTAACACTACAATACATGTTGTTAAAATTATAACACTCTATCTTCAGGCCAAAAAAAAAAACTATAACACTATTAAGTAATACAGTTTTCGTCAAAATATTGCACAGTCTATCTTAATGTTCTATATAATGACCACAATTTTTTAGGGACCTTGATGACCACAATTTATACACAATGATATGTGATATATAATTAACTTCAATTATTTTTGTTGGAAAAAAATTAATTATTTTTTATCAACCCCCCTAATGTCCAATGATATATATATACACACACACGTTGATTAAATTAATACAACCCTCTACCAGTTGAGTTATATGCTCGTTGGTTCTAATTTTGATTAATTTAATTAATTGGATTACTGCACAAAACTGTACAAAATGAAAGTTGTTTTTTTTTTACAAATATAATAACTAAAATTGACATATGATATTAAATTTCAAATGAACAAGATGATTTTATTTTCTCAATGAGAAGCATATAGTTTTACTTTTTTAAATTTTTACCCTTTTTTCAGCTTGTATATAATAATATAGTCAAACGATATGCATAAAGCGGCAAAAAAATAAATAAAAATTCAACTGAAAAGCATAAAAAATTGAATCTGTTAAAACCAGGCATTAATAACGCCAGTGTTTGCCAACCGTGAACTGTTACCCACCTTACAATCTTGTCCTAAATAAGTCCAACTAATAACCAATATCGCCACTTCAATTTGATGGTGACTCGATTACGTTTCTGTAATCTGATACGGGTGGAATTTATATTTTAAAATATTTGAGGTTATAATAAAAGCTTTGTTTTTTGGCTATCAATATAAAAACTAAAGAATAATTTGTGTTTTAAAAAAATTACTGATTTGTGAATTTAAGAAAATTAGTTAAATTATTTATTTGTAATAAATATGTGTTAATTTTTCAAAACATCTTTTCTAATCATGTACATCACACCTACCTCTTTATAGAAATCCTCTCAAAAAAATTATAAATTTAGAAAATAAAATGAACTAGGTTTTATATTTTAGACTAAAGCCAATCCCTTATCTAACTCGTGTGTGTTTAGGATTGAAGGTAACGTTTATTGTCACCACTACCAAACATTTAAGGGGTGTTTGGCAAAACCAAAATCACGGTTTCAGAATCACTTTTCCGCAAAACGAGGTAACCTCCTCCACATATTTACTTCGTAATCCGTAAAAGTACTTCTGAAACCATGGTTTGGTTTCTATCCAAACACCCCCTTAAAGTTTTGTTAAAACTATAAACTTTTATTTTAGTTTATTTTGAAATTCAATAAAACGTTTTCCTTAATTTCATAAAAAATGTAGATTCATCATCTGTTTTGAAAAGCCAAGAATAAAACCTCTAAAAATAATAACTTACTTAAATTTCCTTAAATAAACATATCTACAAAATAAAAATAATATGACTTTATCTACTGTAATTGAGCTGAGTGGAAAAGATAACTTCAAAGCTGAAACTCAAAATGCCTGCATATATTTTCATTTTTATAAGATATTTACATAAATATTTAAAAAAGTAACTTTAATATATAACTTAAAAGAAGTTAGATAATTTTGGTAAACAATGAAGTTTTCATATAATTTACTATTTACTAATATTTAAACCAAGCTTTTATACCATTTAATGTTCTAACAAAACAAAATTTAACAATTTTACTCTTTTTATTGTACTTTAAACATTTTTTTATGCAAGTAATTCAAAATGGGCATTTTACAAAAAGAAAACTCTTTCACAATTTTGGTACTATATTCAATGTATGTGATATTATTAATAATTCTTAAATATTTATTTTTGGAGTAAATTCTTAAATATTTATTAATCACAAAAAATTTCATAAATTTGATTTTTTTTTTTAAGAAAAGGAAAAATGAAATGTTAAAATCAACAAGGCTTACAAAGTGCTAAAACAAGTAGAAAAAAGACTACCTACTAAAAAAAATTAAAAAGTACATTAAAACGAATTGATTTAAATGGAAGAACAAGAAAATCATGAAGAAGAGCTAGAATCTCCTGCTACTACTAGATGATTGTTGAAAACTAATGATGATAAGCTGCCTTCATAGTGAAAGAAATTTTATCAACCCAAATAATATTTGAATCAGGATGCGCAAGCTTGCTTGTATTAGAATTACGAATCCAAAGTAAAAATGCTCTTAGGCAACCAAATAGGAATGGCAAACTAGGCTCAATCGTATTCTTTCATAAAAATTCTGATAAAGCATACCCTTGTCAACATATGACACGTTATAAAAAAGCTTTGGCAGATGCTTGAACTTGCAGATGATAATGCTCCAATCTTCTAGATTTCTCAAATCATCTTCAAAAATTAATACAAGATTGCAATGTGTAGAGATAGAGTAGGATGGCTTTTCAAAAGCCATATAAATGAGGGCAAGTGAACCATTGATTTCTCTTATCATCATATGAGGATCATCAATCTTACCATGATGCAAAGCTTGATTTCTTTTACGCCAAGTAGTCCCCAATAAACACAAAATTCCATAGAAAAAATTGAGATCATTATTATGATACAATTGCAGAAGAATGTCCTTAACCTAAAGCTTCAATCCATCAAAGTCAAAATCAAGCATTCTTAAAGAAAAGCATCCAAACAATAAGGATCTAGTGTATGGAACAATGAAAGAAAAAATGATGAAGGGATTGATAGGTATCACATCCAAACAAACAAAAAAATATTAACAAGCAAATGGTGCGCAATAAGAATATCACAAGAAGGAAGCGCATTCTTCAGTAGTTTTTCAGAAATGAAGAATGTATTTAAAAGGTAAGAGGGCTTCCCAAATGATCTCCAAAAAGCTTCATCTCTTAAATTATCAAAAGATTGAGAGGAGGTTAACAACCAAGTCTTATCTTTAATTATGTACATTCTAGAGGCATTACCGGTCCAAGAAAAATTGTTAGGCAAATTAAGCATGGAGATACGATTTTTAATATTTTTATCTGCTATGTGTTGTGAATAGAGTGATGAGATTAAGGCATTATAAGACTCACCTGATGTTGATCATACTGCATGGACCACTAATACCGGTGGTTGAGAGGAATTGAGGCACCATTTCCTGACTTCCAAGCTAGATTGTCTAATATGAGATGAGCATTTTTAGCACTGCCTTTTCAAAGCTAAGAGGAATTATAAGGCAATCTAATGATTGAAGCAGAGTTGATTAATCTTCATTGTTGATTAAAATGCCACATTGTTGAGAGAGAGAGAAGCAGAGATAAGGGTCATATTGGCATGATAATATTTCCCCAGTGAGTGAGCTATGCTACGAGAACCAGCCTTAATCAATATCCATATCCCTAAGTTTCTATTATGAAGATATTGAGAATTAGAGAAAAAAAATTCGGCTAAATTTAAGACCTTTGGGATTACATTGAAATATTGCAAGGGAGGATGTTGGCCGCCAACATTGCTTGATGTTATGGCCTAAAAAACCACAGCGACAACATAAAAGGAGACAAAATAATCTCTTCTGTTTCTTGCTTTTCTATGTTTGCTCTTTACTCAATTTTTATGTGAGTTCATAATCTCTGAAAATTTAATTTCATCTTCACATGTATACTCAGAACTAAGAGGAGATAAAGCAACTTTTGTTGTTAAAGAGAAATGAATAATAATTATTGTAATCATCTTACCTAGCCTTCTTATTGAATTGCCATGGATGTCCAAGTAAAATATGACAAGTTTGCATTGGCACCATCATTATACTTGCCAATAGAAAAAGATACTAGAACTTGATTAGTCATCTAAAATTCACTATATTTATCCAACCATTGCAAGGTGTAAGGTGCTGGGTGCTTAATGGTAGGTAAACTCAACTTCTCTATTAGCAAACTACTAGCAATATTAGCATAGATGCTACCATCAATTGCCATACTACAATTTTTTTTATTGATGCAATACCTTGTATAGAATACATGCTTTGGTTACTCTTTTTCAGTAGACATCCTGGAACATGCCAGCCTGCCTCTCTGGTACCAAATGATAAAGATTCCTCCATAAACCCAAGAAATACAAAAATAAAAAGAGACTTGAAAATAATGAAATTTGATCAACTAAAACTCTAGAAGGACTTGTCTATAAATCCTTAGCTATGAAAAGGCTTCACAAAGAAATTATCAAACTCTTACAACCTATTTTATCACGAATATAAAAACAAAAGTAAATATTTGTCAAAGAAAATTTAATTTATAACTTCATTAAATGTTTACCTGATCATAAGTGAATACAAGTAACTCTCTAAATGTATAAAATTCCTAACCCTAACGAAACTCTAAAGATTAAAAAAAATTATAAAGAGAGGCCATCTATCTAAATTTTGAATCAAGGATATAATAATAACATATTAAACATCCTTGAGATCCACATTTGGCAACTCATAATATCCTAAAAACATAAGCTCCTAAAATTTAAAACGATTCTCAGATATCAAAACTTTCTGAGTCTATATGAAAAATTTACAAATCATAATTTACATTATAACAATTTATAAAAATTACAAGTGTTGATTGGTGAATTTTTAAGTACTTATAAACATTTTCACAAATAATAGTAGCAAAGTAACAAATGTTCATATAAAAGTTTATCCGTCTTAATTTACAACATTTAGTACAAAAATTTACAAGTATTCCTACGTGAATTTACAAATGCACGTGTGTATTTTAAGTTTCCAACAACTAATAATAACAAAATAATAATAATTCATGTAAAGAAAATATATTTTGATCACTTACAATTAAAATATAATTTCACTCTGACAGTGTAATTTCAAAATCTTTTGGTCCCTATTTAAAATAAAGCTGCATGAATATTCCTTTTTATAAATTTTGAAAACAAAGCGAATTACAAGACGAAAACAAGCCCTCCCCTCACTCAAACAATTAGCATGGAACGTACGGAATAATAATGATAACCGACATTTAATTAATGGCCTGCTTTAGTCGGCAGATCTGAGTATGAAAGTTCTTGAACATAACGAGGAGAATGATCTCAGAAAAAAAAGGTCAAATTCAATGGTCAAAGATCCCAATACCGTATGAGTGTATGACATAAACATGCATGTTTGGTTACCTGCCACATACCTTTTAGATTTCAAATTTCAGCTAAATTAAACTTCTTTTTCTTTCTCCCTTCTTTATTCTTTGGTCACCAAATTTTATTCTCAATTTCCTTTTCTTATTCACTTTTTCTTCTCATGTATGTATTTTAAAAATATGTTCATATTAAACACATAAATTGAAAATACGTCTGAGTACTTTTAATGAAGTTCAAGATAGATAAAAAGTATTTTTTTTAATGACTAATAATTTCTTGACGATAATTCTTAATTCAAATAAGTCATTAAACATTAGCAACATTGCAACAATGGCAAGGAAAAATAAAAGACCTTTTGCTAATAATAAATACATTATATATGTTTATACCCATGTAATACTCACTTTTAAAGTTAGAACTTTAGCTGTTGATTTAGCTGAAAAGGAAATTGAGCTGAAATACATAGGAATTTTGAGGGAAGACAAACTCAAATGGTGAAATACTTGATTGAACCAAACTATAAATTAAAAAGTAGGATTTTGAGTTGTCACTTCTGGATTTATTTATTTTATTAAAATTAAACTCTTTTTAATATTTATCTTTCTTATGGTTAATTCTTTCGATAATGTTGACTGATTATTATATAATCCCATGAAAAGAATTATATGATGGAGTGGGAGGTGAATCTTAATTCCAGAACTAGGGCAGTCAAAAATTATTTTAATCTAAACTAAAAATAGACTTTGCTAATTGTAATTGCTGAGAGTCATAGCTCATATGGGTTTAATTGTTCAAAAATTGAATGAGAAATATTTATTAACTAATTAAATAAAATTTCTTTGTTTGAGATATGACTTTATCATAACTCATTATAATTTTATTGGCGAAAACTAAACATTACAATTTTGAGAGTCAAGATTGGCATTTGAATTACTCTCATTGCCCTCATTAATTTTTTCCCCGACATTATTTGTTTTTTAATTTTTAGTTGAATTCATCCTTTTGGTATCAACCCAATCATTCACCTAAATTGTTTACTAGCAACATTAGAAATAGTATAACTATTTCTTAAATTTGTTAAAGGGGCCCCACGCTTAATTTAAATAAATCAAATTTTTGGTTGAAGGATTTGGCATAAAATATAATTGTTCGATGAGGGGGAAGGGAATTCAAAGAAATATTGATGGAAGTGGCGTGTATTGAGTTGGACAAGGAAAGCATTATTACTGACCACCGAAATAAACCTACACCCTAATGCATGAGATACATGGACGTTGGCTTCTTTGAAACCATCGTCCTACCTTTCTTTTTTAATATACTATTTATTTTTTTGCCAGCTTTAAAAATATATTTATGAATTTTAATTAGCTCCCAAAAATTATAATTGAGCTACCCCGCCCACGTACCTCTCCCTTCTTCGTTACTCCAGAAGCAACTTCTTCCCTTGTGACGTTGACTTTCCAAATCAACGCGTTGATTAGGTTGGAAGCAACAGCTACGTTATTACAACTCCGTCTGGATTAATCGATCAAATTAGTAAACCAATTTTTGACCCAGTCAAGTGTAAAAAAATTGAGAAATTAAAAAAAAAACTTGTTAAATTTTAAAATAACAAATACTCCTCCGGTCCTTATTATAAGACCCCATTTGACTTTTTATTTGGTCCTAATTATAAGACCCTAATCCATTTTGTCTCTTATATTTATGCATTTTTCCAAGATAATCCTTCTAATAATGATAGTTTTAGCCAATATACTTAATTAGCAAGGATATTTTAGGAATGACAACACTTATTTATTATAAATAACCAACTTAACTTACTTCCTTAATCTCCTCAAATAAGTCAATTGGGTCTTATAATTAGGACCGGAGGAGTATTACATTTGGTCCTAATTATAAGACCTCGTTTGTATATATAAATAAAGTCTTACAATTAAGACTAAAGCTAATAGATGATTTTGACAGATTTTGATATATTAAAACTATTATAAAAATAGTTAAAATCATTACAAGAATCCTATTTATCTTTTTGAAATTTAATAGGTATTTTTTGGTCATTTTTTCTAAAAAGTTCGGATTGATTGTTCGGATTGAACTTTATGTCTTTCCCCCTTCTTCCTCAGCTACAAACAATGTTATTTTGAGTTTAAGAAGCAAAACAAAAATTAGCAATCTGTTATTTGCACTTTAATTAATGACTTTGTTTTGTTATATTATGTGTGGTTTATACATAAATATTTCATTTTACTTGTGGATTGTCAATTTATTAGGATTATGTATGAATATTTTTATTTATTTTAATTAAATTCTGACTTTGGTTTAACTGTTGTTGAACATTAACCCTTAAACTAATGTTTTTGATCGGTCCAATAATCAATTTGACTTTCAGTACCTTATGAAAGCATGAAGGAAAAAAATGAGAGGAGAAAAATGCGGGAAAATATTTTCTCTGTTTTTAGATAAATGAAGAGTAAAAAATGCAGAAAAAATGTGTCTGATTCCACAATGATAATAATACTCATATATGGAAAAGATGTTGACCCACGCTTGTCTTTTCCTTCTCCTTTTGGACATTTTTGGAAGGGAAATCTCAACAACAAAAAGATACCTCTTGAATTTTAGACTCCCAAATTAAAAATTATTATAAAAATATGTCATTATTTGCTTTTTAAGTGTAGTCGGTTGTTATTAAAGTGTAGTCAAAAAGATGTTTGAAATTTTAAAATTTCAGAAGTATTTTTTTTTTTTAGATTTTTCTTTTTGAAAATTTTTAAGCCCATGCTTCAAAGATGATTGGAAAATTTTGAGATTTTCAGCACCTTATGAAATTTCTGCTTTAGAGAGAAAATTTTGTAAAGAAGACATGTAAGCCCATGCTTCCTTTTGACCCTCATTTTTATTTCTTATTTTCTCTTGCTATCAAGTAAAAGAGAACTTTATTATTTTTTTTCTTACTTGTTTTTTAATTTTTTCTCCTCCATAATTTTTCTCTCCGGTAAATTAAAACATAGGGCAAGTGGACTTGATTCCATTTTTCTTTTTATTTTTATTTTTTCTCTCTACTTTTCTAATTGTTTGTACTTAAATTTCTGCATTCTCACAAATTTTTAAAAAAATTGAGTGAAAATTCCTCTATTAAAAATTTTATAGGTAAGAAAGACCTAAATTAGAATATTAATACTTTGTATGTACAAAATTTACAAGATATTATTACTTTCTGTATAGAAAATTTATCAGGTTTTCCTCGCTAATAAAATTTTTAAGGGGGACTTTTCCACAATCTTTCCAAAATTTTATTCAAATTAATATATTGTTCAGCAAAAAAGTTCCTATCAAATTGATTTCTATCTCATACTTATTGTATGATTAAAAAAATCGTTTTTTTAAAATTTTTGGAACAAATTAAGGGATGCCGCACCCCAAAATGTGATGAGGGGATCATTGCCCCGAGCTATCCTTCCTCACCGACCCTTCAAGATTGGGTGGTAGCTGGAAAATTTCAGTTAGTTTTAAGGATAAAAATCAATGTCATCTTTCACCGTACGTTTATACAAATGTGGTTCCCATGATTATTGAGACTGATTTATTTGGTGTTTTATACAATATTTTAGAAGTTGGATTGGAAATCGACTAGGAAAGACTAGTGGGTTACAATTCAAACAGTTAGATCGATCAAGCAGTCTAGGGAGACTGGTGACACAATAATTAAATAAAATTAATATTATATACATATAATATATGTCAAATTGTTAAATAATTTAGAAATATATCAAAATAGCCCAAAATTATGATGACTTAATAAATTAACATAATACTACTTTCGGTCATAAATATAAGAACTAGTTGAAGAATTGAATTTAGTTCAGAATATAAGGCTTTAATCCACTTTATCTTCCAAATTTATAGTTTGTCCAAAATATCCCTATTAATTAATTGTGAGGGGCTTCCACCCATAAATAATTCCAATATACATTATTAAATAAAATAATTTTAAAAAGTCAACATACATTTGTTACAAATAACAAACTTAACTAATTTTTTAAATTAATTATCTAACCTTTATATTGAGGACTAAAGGTGGTATTATATCTCATAACTCTCAAATCATTGATATAATAATGCACTAAAAACTTGCATATTTAAAGTTATATACATTTGAAATATTTAATAATATTAAATATGATTAATTTATTTAGATCAAATAGTATTTTAAAAGTTTGACTCAGCAGCTCATAGTTTTAACATCACAACATATAAAATTTAAAATGAAATAATATCATATGACTACCAATAGTCTAAAAATATATTAGAATTTTGAAGTGGGTCAATTTTTTATTTTTTTAAATTTTTAGTATTTCTCTTTAGGCTAAAAAACTGTTTGGTTTTCTAAAAACCATTCTGGTTCCGATTCAATTTCATGTTCTAGTCTACGGATAGGACGGCTCAACTTCAGTCCTATCTAATTCACTCATGAAAACAATTTTTTAATGCAAACCGAGCTGTTAACAAGTCTAATTAACTATTCAACCAGTTATATTATTCAGTCTGGTCTGGTTCTTTAATCATTGGTTTTATACCAATAATGCAGCAACAATAGCATTATGATGTGAGATATTTAACTTATATTAACTAACGTTTTGTTGTTTTACTAACATAATATTAGTTTATCCCACTAAATGATGTAATTAAAAGTTATGTTACACTGGACAAATTAAAATGAAATTGTTTAAACATTATTTTTAAAAAGTGCAACAAGTGTAATATAATTATGGAGCATTAAATCATTCAAAAGCGCGACTCTTTAATTTTTAGATCCTTTGGTACATAAAATATTTTTTTTTAAAAAAAAAAAGAGCACAATTTTGATAAATTAAAATAATTTTTTGTAACTCAGCTAAAATTTTTTTTTTGTGCCTATTTAAAATAATAACAAAGACTTAATTGTTCTTCAAGGAAACCCAATCAAAGTACGAAAGAACCTTGGAGTATTATAATTCATTAATTATTAACTAAAAGTGGAAAAGTATAATGTTGATAAGTGAAGAAGAAGAATAAGACCGTGCGTAGGAAGTCCACGGGATATGTTTAGCTTGTATGAATAATCCTTTGGGGCATACTAAGTAGGAAAAATTGTAATAAGTTTCCACCCAAGAAAATTAGATATAAAAAAATCTGTTGAAATTATTAAATTATTTTGAAGTCTCAAGGAATCTCATTGCAAAAAATTTTATTTGTTTTAATTATCAAATTGTTCTTATCTTTTTTTTTAAGTATGTATTGACAATTAAAAATGCAATCGTTAATAATTTAAGGTGTAATAATTAACAATTATTGTGGTAGATATTGATAACTCATGTATTAAATTTTTGTGATGCACTGAGAAAATGTGTTGTTAATACCTGCCTTAATAGTTATTAATCGTTACACCTTAAGTTATTAACGAGTGTTTTTTCAATTATCAATGCATATTTAAAAAAAAGGTAATTTGATAATTAAACAAATAAAATTTCTTGCAATGAGGTTTCTTGGGATTTTAGAATAATTTGATGATTTCAAAGGGCTTTTTGTATTTAATTCTCTTGGATGAGACCTTATTGCAATTTTCCCTATTAAGTATTTTCTGAATTTTAAAATAATTCATCCCACTCGATAATTTTGTCACATTTATGAGATTCTAGTAAAAAAAATTAATTTGTTAAACTTCAATTAAAATTTTGGGTAAAAATGTACACTTCTTCCTCTAACTTCATACAAGATTTTATTTTAATTTTTTTATTTTATAAAATGTCTTTTAAGTACTCTAGCTTTAGTATCATTAGTTTCATTACAAAAAATGTTAATATTAAAATTTTAAATGTCAAGAAAACATTGACCAATGCTTAATACATAGTAGTATTGTTTTGGATAAAAAATAATTCTTATGTATTAATTTTATTTTTCAAATGATAAATTGATATAAAACTTTATTATTTGAAATTGACCGTGTTAATGTTGGAAAACTAAAACTTTATGTAAAATTAAAGAATCAAAGTTATGCTTTTATTAAAAATTTTATAAGTACTCCATTGTATTTAAAAAAATATCACACCATTGTGATATAATTATCAGTAATAAATCATTCAAATTCTTTGGCCCTGGTTCGTAATATATAAAAATAAGAATTTTTTTTACCTTTGTTTATTATTCTAAAAGTAGAAGAATAGAATATTAATAAATGGAGGAAGAGGGTAAAATTGTGAATAAGAAAGAACCATGGCATGTTGAAGACTTTGAACCAGAGGCGGGAGGTACAGGTCACATACGTTGATGGTGTATATAACGGGATCGTCGACCCATTTTCTTTCCATAAGCTGGCCCTAACATCTCTCTCTCTCTCTCTCTCAAGTTTGGAATTGAATTAGAAGAGTGGATAATCTTCGTGGGGGTGAACACAGGGAAGGAGAAAAGGGGAGGAATCGACAGATTCTAAAATGACGCATTAGCCCATCTGTTTCTTCATTTCTTCTTTCCTCCGTTTTCTTTTCAAATTTGATTTCGTCTTCTTTTGGGTGACCTTCTTTGCTTCTATCAGCTTCGGGGTTGAGTAAGGTACTGGTTTTTTCGTTTTGTGTCTTTTTTCCTTCTTTCCTTTTTGCTGCCCTTTACTTCACTGCCTCATTTTCTCCTCTGATCTAGCTGTGAGGTTCTTGCTTTCTTGGCTGGTATGGTGCTTCAGAATTTTGTTCTGATTTCTTTTGTTTTCCTGGACAATGGAAGATCGAGCTTAAGAAATTAGGACAACGTCTTTCTTTCTTTGTTTTTTTTCCCGTCTCCTTTCTTTCAGCATTTCCCTGCTGCGTAAAGCGGCACTGAGGCTTGCGATTTTCCCCCGTTTGTGAAACTAAATGAGCGTTGGTTAGTCTGTGAATTTCGATGCAAGGGTTGAAGCTTTTGGCTTATGTTGCAATGTGTTTGAGTTTCCATCTTCTGTGTTTGATTTTCTTGTTTTTCCTTCAGGCTCTGTTGAAAAGGGCTAATAACTCGCATAGCACTATTCTTTTCCGATGTTTTCTGATTCAAAGTCAGATCTGCATCGATTTTTGCTGCTGATTTCGTGTTGAGTATTTGTCTTTTTGTTGATCGATTAATTTCTTATTTCTATCAAAAAATTCACGGTCATTCTTGGCCTTTTACTGCGGATTTTCGTCAAGGAAATGAATTTCCGTATCAGCATTAGTCAAGTTTCTTGTTTTATTATACCCTGATTTTTAAACTCAAAATTGATATCCTTTTCCGTAAGACACTGTTTATTTGGGTATTGGGTTTGATATATCCTTTTTAATTCGATTCCCTCTGGTATGACGTTAGAGAGGACAAAGTAAGGTGCATGTTAGCTCTTTGATTCTCCACGAATTTTGATGATGACAACGAAGTAGAGACATCTAATAGGAAAGCGAAAGAAAACAGAGGCCTCTGGGAATCTGTTCTGGAAAAGTTTGAGTAGAAAGTTTCCAATGGCTTCTAGGCTGGATTGGTGCTTGTCCTCTTTACATAATATTAAAAATTATTGTCATTTCGTTTTATTCTGCATTTATCAAAAAATTCTGGGTCATATTCTCTTTTTCCTTTTTCTTTCTCTATTTGCTTTACTTGAACGCTCGCATGTCGTGTTGAATTTAAGTTCCCTCTTAATTACGGTGTTTATTTACCACTTTTACTTCCTTTCCATCTTCTTGTGTGTGTGTTTGTGTGTGTTTCAAACTCATTTTGATGTGCATGCAGCTGTAGAATTCATTATGGTGGCAACTGCTGCTACTTCGTCGTTCTTTCCGGTTACTTCGCCATCACCAGACTCTGGTGCGAAGGCAGCCAAGCTTGGTGGTGGGCCTGTGAACCTTGGAGGGCTCAAATCAAAATCCACAGCTCATGGTGGATTGCAAGTTAAGGCCAATGCCCAAGCCCCTACCAAGGTCAATGGATCCACAGTTACTACATCTGTGGAAGGCACGAAGCATGGTGATGATTTGCCATCACCTCCTCCAAGGACATTTATCAACCAGCTACCTGATTGGAGTATGCTTCTTGCTGCTATCACAACAGTTTTCTTGGCTGCGGAGAAGCAGTGGATGATGCTTGATTGGAAACCAAGGCGACCTGACATGGCTTACGACCCCTTTGGAATAGGAAGAATTGTTCAGGATGGTCTTGTGTTCCGTCAGAACTTTTCCATCAGATCATATGAAATAGGTGCTGATCGAACGGCATCTATAGAGACATTGATGAACCATTTGCAGGTATGCTCCGATCGAAAAAGGGAAAAAAAGAACCTTTAAATTGCATTTGAAGAGACTTTGACTGTAGGCAGACAATTTTAAAAATTACTCTCTCTGTTTCTTATTATAAGAGACTTTTGATGCTTATGGCATGTTCCCATGTATAAGAGACACTTAAAAGTTGTCTTTATTTTTTTGTATTGATTTCCTATTTTACCCCTATTTATTTTGTCTCTAACTCATACTCTCTCTTCCTCTTACTTCTCTTTCTTTTAATAATTAAATTGTTCTCTCTCATACTCTCTCTCCTTATTAATGGGGTATTGTTGGAAAAAAACATTATACTTTTTACACATTAATTGTCCTCAACTAATTTTAACTGTTTTTTTTAAAATTAATGTAATTTGGTTATTTGTCTCTTATAATAAGGAACGAGTAAGTCTTTGTACCGCAGGTTGTAGTTGATTTTCCTGGTGAGATGATTTCAATTATTTGTTTTGCACTACAGGAAACTGCACTTAATCATGTGAAGACTGTTGGGCTTCTTGGTGATGGCTTTGGTTCCACGCCAGAAATGTGCAAGAAAAACCTAATATGGGTAGTTGCTAAGATGCAGGTCGCAGTTGATCGCTATCCTACATGGTAATTCACCTAGTATCGCCCTTAATTTATGTGATTCGCTCACGTATCACCTGTTGTCTATTTGTCTTTTATCATGTGATCTTTTATGGCGCACTTGCACTGCGGGAAGCCCTATGTATTAGCATTGTTAATCTGGATGTGAAATGCAATGTAGTATAAACAGTGTTATTTAACCAAATGTGTTGTTATTGTAAAAGGCTGAGTGCATATACAGACTTGTGTTGAAGTAATGTGTGCAATGACTGCTCGACATTCTGATTCAAAACTTGTCAATTGATTAGATAAAAGACTATGTATTCTTCTCTTTGTAAGAGGCTTTAATGCTTTTTTTTGTGAGAGTTGAGATATTTATGGGCCAAAAGCTAAGAAATTAAGTATTTTATCCTTAAAGCTAATGGTAAAGTCCAATAACATCCTTAGGATCTTTGTATCCCAGTTCCATATTGAACTTTGATCAAGTTGAAAAACCTGGTGGAAATTGTACTTACAAGACTCTTGCTCCCTGTTTTTGGTGTTGATTTTGTTCACAACTTCTATACCTTCGGACCATAGTCTTGAATTTTTGGACAAAGCAGATGTTTCCAGTCAATATGACATGCTTGAATGGCATTAGTTAGGATTATCATGGGAGAATTGTGAAACTGATTATCAAGTTGCATGAATTTTGTATTTTTAAGGGGTGATGTTGTTCAAGTAGACACTTGGGTTTCTGCATCTGGAAAGAATGGTTTGCGGCGTGATTGGCTTGTGCGTGACTGCAAAACTGGAGAAACACTGACCAGAGCTTCCAGGTAGAAGCCTATCAGAATGCTTCCTTTCCTCCTTCCTCCTACTACCTAAAAGGACATGTCTTGAACTTTGAATGTGCATGAGACTAGCAATTGGGCATTGGGTAGAATTTTGCTAACTTTTTTTGAAGTTATGGTTACTTTTGCTTTGTCTGATTATGCATTTATAATTTATCATAACTAAAATATTAAATATACTTATGGCATTTATCATGCATTTACCATTGTAATAAATACAATGAATTACAATTTTGAGTGCATTAGTTTTGAACTTCTTATAGATGAAGCTCTCTGGTACTACCAACAGTTTTTATATCTTGGTTGTTCATGATATAGTGCGAGTCTTTAGCTTGCATTCTTGCAGCGTTTTGAAAATAGACAGTAACTAAATGTTTCTGATATGTTGGTTGTGGCTTTGACAATACAGTGTTTGGGTTATGATGAATAAACTGACAAGGAGGCTATCTAAAATTCCAGAAGAGGTCAAAGGGGAGATAGGGGGTTATTTTGTGAATTCTGATCCAGTTTTGGAAGAGAATAACATAAAGCTACTTAAGCTTGATGACAACATAGCGGATTATATTCGAACTGGTTTAACTGTAAGTCAAGTTTCTTGAAACTTTTGTTACTTGAGATTATTTTCAAAAAATAACCTATACTCTGTTTGATTCTAATGTAACATGCTGATTGTCTTTCTTATCAGCCTCGATGGAGTGATTTAGATGTCAATCAGCACGTTAACAATGTGAAGTACATTGGCTGGATCCTGGAGGTGATTTTATGTACTTTTGTTCTTTCCAGTTCTTATCCTTGGCATTCTCTTTTTATCTTTTGTTCCTTGTAATGCATCTCTTTTAGCATATGTTGGCTATGAGTTTGAGTGTTCACAAATAAATTTGTTAGGCCCAATTAAGAACTAAGAGTTGGGTTTGTTTCACCTGAAAAAGGCATTTTGAAGATGTAACTTCTTAATCCCACGTGTCAGGTAGTAAGCCTTAAGTTACAATCCAATTGAGTGGCTAAACCAGCTTGTTTGTTAATACTGTATACAATGATACATTCTTTCAAAATGATTTGATGATGACAAAGCGATGAATTAGCGTGCATGATTGATGCCTCATGGTTGCAATTTGGTCCCTCATAAATTTTTTTAGCAATTTTAACCTGAGGATGATGTTGCAGAGTGCTCCACAGCCAATCCTGGAGACTCATGAGCTTTCTGCCATGTCTTTGGAGTATCGAAGGGAGTGCGGTAGAGACAGTGTCCTTGAGTCCCTCACAGCTGTCTCTGGTGCAAATGTTGGTGATTTAGCTCACAGTGGTAACATTGAGTGCATGCATTATCTTCGACTTGAGGATGGTGCTGAGATTGTGAGGGGGAGGACTGAGTGGAGGCCCAAACACCCGAAGAAACTCGGTACTGCCATGAACAGGGCAAACAAACTCGGTGCTACCATAAGCGAGGCTCCAGCAATGAACACCTAACATCTATAATGGCCATTGGGCCCTCTTCCTACCACTCCTGGACAATTCATGCTTGTCTTTGTCCAAACTTCTCTGTGCCTTCTGATTGTCTCTTATAATAAGGGTATGGAGGAAAAGTGGAAGTGGTCTCATTCTCTTTGTAATTATCTCTCTATCTCTGTTCCATGGTTTTAGCCCGAAAAAGAGAGAACCAAAAAAGAAAATCTCTGTTCCATGGTTCTATTTATTTATTATGGTTAAACACCATGGCACGTTTCAGCTAGGCTGTGCTGTGTTCGATATTTATTGGTTTCATTATAATGCGTAGGCATACATGTAACTATGTATGTATGTATGTATGTATGTATGTATAATGTAAAATTCTTTTCTTTCACGGGCCAAATTTGCTTGTGAAGAAAGCACAATTATTATTACTTGAATGTATATTCTGTTGGGGAAGGAGTTTGGTTGCATGATTTGATATATACAGCTTGTAAATGCCATACTCCCACATGGGAATGATTATAATACTTGTGCGCTCTTAGTGGGCCCTTCATGTTCATGTGTCTCAAGAAGCACTAATATTATTAATTGACTGGAAAAGGAATATGACACAATGTGAACAACCATATTGGAATTTTTTTAAACAAATAATATATCGATCATTTTTTTGACCAAATATCAATAACTAATATATTGTTCATATAAAACATAGCAAAATTTAACATTGACAACTCAGTTTATTTTTCCCCTTCCATGTGAGAATCCACTTTATAATCCAAGAGGTGACAAATTTAGCGCCCAGATGATTTTTATTTAAGTAATTTTTAGCATAAAAAGGAGATAGGAGGATGATAATAATAAGTGAGTGTAGGTATTTACATGACACAAGATTTTAATTTAAATTTTATAATTATGTCTTTTGCTAAACACATGTTATGAGATATTAGTCTTTTTTTTCATCATATTCAACTCTCATTGGTAAGACAATTTTAGTTTTAATGAAAAGATAAAACGTTAGGAACAAAATGGGCTTCAGGGGCTAGCAATCAGATGAAGTTACCGAGAAGTCCAAAACCAGAAAAGAAACAAAGAGGAGTGGCCCAAAATAAGAAACCCAACACGAACCAGCAAGACCCGGCAATGTGATTCCTTCGATCAACACCAACAAACATTTGCATATGAGCCATGAGAGGGGTCTTAATGATTCTACCACCAAGAAGCACCTGTCAATGCCGAAATACTCCTGTGGGAGGATGAATCTCCATTGTGAAATGATCAAATGAAAAATTAGAAAAAAATAATTAAAAAAAAAATCCCACGGAGGTGATCCCACACGAATAGGCGTATGTTCCATAACTATCAGAATAAGAGTGTTTGGAGGAAGATCGTGTTTCATGATGAATAAAAGATTGCCATTAGAAACTGTAGACTAGAATCCCGATGACAAAACGAGGATGCTCCACATATAATAATTAAAAAAATCATTTTTTTTCTTTTTATTATTAGATTCTACATAAAATGAGTGAAATTTTGATATCTCATCAGCAAAAAATGGTATTGTTTTCTATGAGGGGAAATACCTCCCAAGAATAAGAAGAAGGATGCGAAGATGAGGAAGCAAATTTGTGCTTAATGGCAGGTTAGTGAGGTATATTATTCAGAACCCGTATTACAATTTGCCCCTTCCCATCTGCTGCAGTCCTTCCACCGTGATCTTATATTCCCATCTGCTGCAGCCTTATATTCTTTAATTTGAGTAGATTAAAAAAAATTACTACCTCCGATTCTTAATATAAGACCCCGTTTGACTTTTAATTTAGTCCTAATTATAAGACCTCAATCCATTTTGTCTCTCATATTTATGCATTTTTTCCCAAGATAATCCTTCTAATAATGATAGTTCTAACCAACACACTTAATTAGCAAGGATATTTTAGGAATAACAACATTTATTTGTTACAAATAACTAACTTAACTTACTTCCTTAATCTCCTCAAATTAGTCAACTGGGTCTTATAATTAGGACCAGAGGTAGTATTAAGTTAGTTATTTGTAATAAATAAGTGTTATATTTTTTAGAATACCCTTGCTATTATTCATGTGTATTAGTTAGAATTATCAGATAGAACATTTAATGTGTACAACAACTACAAGAACTATTTGAAAAATAGATACTTTTCCGGTTTTTAATATGGAACCTAATTGTTGAGTTGATTTTAGTTCTAAATATAAGACTTATTTTTCATATTTATCAATTTTTTTCTAAATTACTCCTATGGATACTCTCTCAACTATAATCAAATAAAAAAGGGGGAGGATATTAAGAAAGATGGTTATGGTATTTAAAAAAAAAAAACATGTCATACTTCTTATAATTAACTAACTTACCTAATTTCATTAATCTAATCAAATTAGTTAAATAGGTCCTATATTAAGGATCGGAAGAATATAATATAAGAGATAAAATAAATTAGAGTCTTATATTAGAACTAAATTAAATGATAAACTAACTTTTATACTATGAAGTAGACGATGTCATGAGACTTCTTCAATTTGTGTTGAGTTGTTGAATGCATGGACCCGCCCCCGGGGGGAGAATCCCTACGACTGGTTCTAACAGACAAGTGTATGAATAGTAATGTGGCTTCATCGGTTTTTTGTCATGCCATTTTTATAGCTTTGATGATTTCTTTTTTTTCCAAATTGCTTTACCATTCCTTGATTTTCTAGAATGTAGGAATGCATTTGCGTCAAAACAAATTTTTTGTGTTGAAAAAATTACTCCTCCGGTCCTAATTATAAGACCCAATTGACTTATTTGAGGAAATTAAAGAAGTAAGTTAAGTTGGTTATTTATAATAAATAAATGTTGTTATTCCTAAAATATCCTTGCTAATTAAGTATATTGGCTAAAACTATCATTATTAGAAGGATTATCTTGGAAAAAAATGCATAAATATAAGAGACAAAATGGATTGGGTCTTATAATTAGGACCAAATAAAAAATCAAATTGGGTCTTATAATAAGAACCGGAGGAGTATTATTTTTTGTTTTGTTTGTTTTAACCAATTTGTGACTTTTTTTTAAACTTTAAGGTTTGTGCAATATCTGGGTGAATATCATTGTCAGTGTTGACATACTTTTATATTCTCTTATGGTTTTTCCTCCCCTTGTCATAGTTAGTTTCAATTGGTATATTTTCTTAGTTTCTCTTTTTATGATTAATTTTGGATTCCAATTTTATTTTTTTCAAAAATTAAATTGATTTATTCAAAAATCTTTACATGGACCTACATGAGGTCACTGTTTCAAATTTCAATAATGGTATTAAGCCTTTTTATTTCAATTATTTCTGACTTTTTTTATTTTTTATTTTTTGCTTTCTTTCAATTTCTCATTCATTCAACTGTGTTGTATATAAATATAAATGCATATATGTCACGGTTATTCCTCACCACAATATATGAGATTTATATTACTCCCTCTGGTCTTAAATATAAGATATATTTTGTAATGTAAATCATACTATAAAATAAATTTTATATTTAAGACTAAAGAAGTATATAAATATAAGTGTATATGTGAGACAGTAGGTGTGAGGTTATTGATCCTTGACCCTTTTGACACCCTGCAGACTTCGCATTCAATTTAGCCATACCCATTAGGCTTGGGGGTTTCGTCTTAAGAATGCCGGCCCAACTCAACAACAAAATATATCCAAATAAATCAAAATATTAATTGTTTTCTTAAAATATGTTTAATAGCAAAGTGAAATAAAGAAGTCCTAAGCGATGGCAATTAAAATATAAACACATACACATACTATCAAGGGTGCTAATATGGCCCAACTAGTGAGTTGCGATGGTTCGTGACAGGTTAGGATTAGATAACACAGGTTTAAAAGGCCTGTGTGATGGCAAGCTAACTTTTAGCCAATATAAACAAAATTTTTTATTATACAACATAAACAAAACATAATAAAATTTTTATTTTTTTTCAAATACGTGATTAAAAACACCAAATAAATTATATTATTTTATTTTTTTAGATAGGGTATGAAATGTAATAATATAGTTATAATAATTATTAAATTGAGAAAAATAAATGTGGGTTAGCCCATAACAGTTTGTGGGTATGGCGGTGTGGATTAAAAAATTCCGTTTGCTGGCTGGCTAGCTTTTAGCCAACTCTAAGCTGCTATTTTTGGCAGGTTAGTGAGTTGGATCCGCGAGTCCAACTTATATTACCAATTCTACATACTAAAGTAGTATGATAGAGCCTTTGGGGCTCTTTCTCCCTAGTGCCTTCCCTTGAATTTTACATGATTTGACACATGAAACTGTTAAGATGAAAAGATGAGATCCAATATCTCAATAACTACTAAAACCTTAACATGCATAAACAAACCTTACACAAGCCATTTATAATCATGTGTATATTTATATAAATATATCGGTCATATAACACACTTGTCTAAAACTTACGTTTAATTTATCAAAGTACCACAATCTCATAGTCCATGAAAAAGACATGATGAAATGCAATATGTCTTTCCTATATCACTGTCTATCCTTATATTACTGATTAGAGTCATAAGCTAACACATATAGTCTAACAAGAATCAATTTATGTAACTGGATGGTTCTAAGCTCACCACTTCCTAAAATGTACTCAACCAGAGGTATAGAGCTCAAGTCCGGACCTCCTTAAAAGACAACAATAAGGAGTTGTCACATGTTTCACAACTCCAATGTAATCCTAGTCAAAGAAAATCATGAAAAAAAAGCTCGAAAAAGGTCAATCATTATGTACCGAGTGATGGCATACCAAGTGGTAAAAAAATTCATCATACGCATACTCCTTCTAATCTCATAATGAATGGAAATGTAATGACAATTATATAAAAATCCCGTCGGATACAATATTATTTAGATCATAGTGTCGAAAATAGTTTCCATTCAAATCACATATTATTTCATATACAAACACTCTTGAAAAGAATAAACTATCTAACGATTCACATGATGCAAACCCGAATATAATATGACAAACATACTTAAAAGAATTAAACTGAGATCCATACGTATTTATGTATTGCACGCACACCCTTCAAATATAATGGCATGTTCATTTTGCATTCACGCATGCATATATATGCATATATATATATATATATATTCATATGTAGCAAATTTACGATTTATAGTATAATTATTATAATATTATAATATTATAATCATGATGATTTGATTATTAGAACTATTAAGAAGTTTAATATCATATAATATTTATTAATATTTTAATCCACAATATAAGGCGGCATACATAAAATATAAAAATGAAACCACATTAAAACTAACTCTCTTAGAAAATTTCACAATATACCTACAATATATCTATTTATATAATTATGTTTACATAATTTAATAGGCAATCAGAGTAGAACCACGCAAAGTTTACATGTATATGAGAGAATGTCCAAAGTTACCTATTACTCCGGCTTACTGGAAATTACGACGGTTACTCCCAAACTCATAATAAAAATCTTATTGCAATTGAGTTTTTAAATAGCAATGCTTTAACCTCTCAACTAGAGCTATGGACAAGGATATATGGCGTGCGGCGCAGGGGAGAGAAACATAGAAGAGATTGGACAAAAAATATAATGAAGAAAGGACGTTTTCAGAAGAGGAAAACTGATGAAAATTTGAGCTGTGGAGATGGTAACAAGGATGAAAACTCCTTTTGTCCTTTTGCCTACTTAATCGAATTTGTGGTTTAAGAGTGGAGCACCCTCCTCAACAATGGAAACATTGAGTTGGAACAAAAAAGGTGTAGGTAGAAAAGAAGGAGAGAGGGAGTTTGTTAATTTCATTAATATTTTATATATATATATATATATATATATATATATATATATATAAGCCATTGAGTGTGTACAAAGCGCATACATTTATATGTATTAGCAGAAGTTTACCCCTAACATATTTCGGTCAGTTAGAAGAATTAAATTTTGTTTTTATTTTATAAGCCATTTAAATATTGCAATATGATTATGTAAACAATATATATAATATCATGAATTGATCGGTATCTTTTAAAGTTTTAATAGCTTTCTAATTATTATCTATATACTGTTAGTTAATCAACTCATTTTCTTTTTATATAAATCTATTCACACACACACACACACACACACACACTTGTGTGTATATCTGAAACAGTTATTTTTTTTCCCTTTTGCCAGCCTAAAACAGTTATTTCACCTATATATCTTTTAATACTTGTATGCAATTATATATATTTTAAATACTCTATTAATAATTAATTAATTCTAAACACTCTGTATGTTTCTTTTATAAATTGTTGTATATTCTTCAAATTTATACTCTAAATCACAAGTAATTTTCTAAATTAAAAAAAAAAGAACGTTACAGTAGTATAAATGCCGCTAGTCAGTGGTCACGCCTTGAGTTTTAGGCTGTAATAATTACCATTTCCCTCTTTATCACTATCATCAACATCAACAGTATTTAACGATGTTTGATTGCGAGAGACTTTTTTTCACCGACTAGAGTATCAAGTTTTTTTTTCCCCCTTCGTCTCCCTGATTATGAATGAGTGAGTGAATGATTGTAAGTCATACTCCACAAGAGTGTGGGTTTAAATCATGCTTTCGATATAGATTTCTTTTAACAAGCAATATATAAATGCATGCTTTCATCTCAATGAGCTTTCAAGACTCATCTTACCGAAATATTTTTCTATGAAAAATTATGTAATTTAATTCAGGCCAAACAACCCAGTGCCATTCATTTTCCAATTTTTTTGGTTAGACATTCGTTTTTCAAATTTTTGGCTTATAACAGTTATACGTGAAAGAGTCACATGAAGGCATGAGATTCACGGACATGATGACACTTCTATTTTTTTTTTTTCAAAAAAAAGTTGATTTGGATGTCACTTTGTTACCTCCTAAAAAATTTAAAAATTTATAAAAGCAACATACATTTTCAATTGAAATGAATAAAATTGAAATAAAAATATTATCAATAGAATATTCAGAGGAGGGAACATTTCTCTGCAAGGCATTTGAATTACTTTGACATTAAAAAAGTAACTGTTAATTTAAATATAAAAAATCCCAGTAACATTATTTTATGAATTTTGTAAATTAAAAGCAGAGTATTCCATCCAAAAATTGGGATTTTCATCCCAAAAAAAGGAAAAATAAAGTAGAGTAACTTTTCCAATATAAGCTTTTATATCTATCAAAACTAAACATCAGATAATATATAATGTTATTTGCTCATCGGATACTATTATTTTTAAATGTACCAATGATATAAAAATTTAACTCAGAAAATTTATTTTACTTTTGTTCCAATGATTGTGCCTGAGCTTTTTGACCTTTCAAAAGGGGAAAAGGGGTTGATTGGATGATGAGGGTAAATGTAAATCTCACTCTTTTTGTTTATTTTTGCTTTTTTGGGCCTTAAATGTAAATCTCACCCTTAACTCACACCAGGTCGCCATTTCCTTTTGGGTTTTTAATATGAAAAAGGTGACATCAACAATAATAACGCATTAAGGCCGCTGCATCCTGCAAAATTTATACTATATATATATATATATATATATATATATAGCTGAAAAGAAGTATAAGTACCTCTAATATAGTTTTTTCTTATTTATTTTATACAGTTATATTCTCTTATACTATCTCTTTCTCTTTCACTGCATCCTGCAAAATTTATATATATATATATATATATATATATATATAAGGAAAGCCAAATTTGACGTACCTATACTTTTTTTTTTTTCAATTTTCAATTCAGTACTTATGTGTTTTTTCTTAATTAAATATTTAATTTTGTTCTATTAGCATTATTAACCCATGCATAGAGACTAAAAATGCTAATAGAACAAAATTACAAAAGCTAATGTTGTTAAAAAAGTAAAATTAAATAATTTAATTAAGAAAAAAATACATAGGTATCAAATTAAAAGTTGAAAAGAAATATAAGTACCTCCAATATGGTTTTTCCTTATTTATTTTCATGTGAACATTGCTATGATTTAAATTTTGTTTTCGTTTCAAGGTCAAAAAATTTTGCTTGCGTGCCTCTGTGTGTCTATACTAAAATTTCTTATTTTTTAAAACATAATAATTTTTTTAAAAATAGAGTTTTTAAACTATGAACTTTAAAAACGAAGAACTTAAAGATAAAAATAAAAAATAAAAATAATTATCTAATTCTTCTATTTCATTAGATGGTGACATTTTGTTCACTTACTATTCATATCGTTCCATCCTATTTGTTCTCAATTTTTTTTTAACAAATTTGCTCTCAATTAAATAACATATTTTCAGGCAAAAAAAATCAATCAACAAATATAAATGTAATTATTTTCTTAGATATCATATGAATAATAAACTTATCATAACTGTTAAAATTATTGAGTCAAAAAAAGTATATAATTAGGCTTCTTGTATCACATGATTGAATTTGTAAATAACATCCCTAATCCACATTAGGCAAATATGGCATATTTTGTTTTCTTTTAAAGAAGTTTATATTCAACTCCCTTCAATGTCAACAAACGTACTTAAGAAACTCTTTATTAAATATTTTTCTTTAAATTGATATAAAATCAAAGCAAAAATATTTTTTATGCATCAGTGCATGTTGCTGTTAATCGAATAATAACTGAAAAGACAAGAATTGGCTTTTCAGTTTCCTTTTCATATTTAAAATATGTAAATATATGATGATTAATTCATTAACAGGTAAATGTAGTATCAAAATGAACTCTTCTTTTCTTTTAAGTTTAATTTTATTATTTAATGATTTATAATGAAATATTTGTAGACAAAAAATAATTTATCATACATCTATAATAATTAAAGAATGACATCTTATTGGTATTAATTGTCAATAATATGCCATATTGATGATATATTTTTCAAAAATATTTTGTTCTGGTTATTGCAATTGCAATTATAATGAAATGCTATCCATCTAAATGGGTATCACTCTGTCGTTGGCCCAAAAAAAAAACTCTTTCATTATTAAAATTAAATTTAATGGCATACTTATGAAAAATCTAAGGGCAATATTTAAATAACTTAAATGTAATTATTAATCATTAAACTTAATTGCAAAAAGAACCGTTAAATTTCCTAGTTTTCATTTCCCTGGCAGCACTTGGCAATTGAAATTTAATAATAATTCAACTATGAAAAAAATAAATTTAATATTAATTCTAGATAATTATTCTTTATTTTGTCCTGAAAAATAATTTCAAATTTTAATTAAATTTATTGTTGAATTTTTTTTTGCCAAAATTGATTATTAAAATGAATTCTTGTATTATATATCTAGGGTTTTTAAAATTAACAAAATGAGAACAAAAATCGTAGTAACTCTGAAGTGGACCCCAATCCAGAAGTCATTATTAAATTTTTTATTTTTTGCCAACGCATTCATTAATATAATCCAAAGGCAATCTATGAGCATAAACTTTTTGGTGCGGGCGAAATAAAAAAATTGAAAAGATATTATTAATCAAAAGGGGCTAAATTGAAATCATTACCCTTTTCTTTTTGGAGTGTAATGTAATAATATGATTCGATTTGCATCCGGAATAAAAAGACATAGTAAAAAAATTTATATAAATAAAATATCTTCCGGGGACGTATGCTTTGGGCTTTAAAATCATTTAGCTTTTTTTTTTTTTGAGAAAAAGATCAATTATAAAAATCATACAATTTATAAATTTGATAAATTTGTTAATTCTCCATTCAGACTCTAATTTAATAACAAACTCGAATGCTTTTTTTTCCCTGATCTTGCAGCATTTATACATCTTTGTCCATTTTTATCATTCATAATACATTTATAAATATTCAGGAAAAAATAATACATTTATAAATCTAAGCAAAATTACATATAACTCCCTTACCAGTAATTTTGTTTAGTACTTATATGTGTGTGTGTATATTTAAAATTTAGGAAACCTATATGCATATCACTCAAAGCTCGACGAGATTATATACATACAAAAATATAATTTAAGGGGCTATATAATTGATGGTTATGTTTATTAATACATAATTAAAAGTTTTTGTAAGTTTGTTATAACTATATCTCATCCTTAATATAAGAGTTAAATAATTAGTTTGTGAACTTTAAAAAAATTAATTGAATTAATTATTCAAAACAATACATGTTGGTTTTCTATAACACTTTTTTTTAAAAAAAAAATTGTGTGCATTGTAATTGTTCCTTAATGGAAACTCTCTTATTATATGCAAATGTACAATCAATATAAATATTTGATGAAAAAATTATAAATTTTAGAAACAAAGTATATTGAGATTTTGCAATTAGAATCAAAGTATATATTTTGGGTGACTCCTATACTTAGGATTGCAAGTAGTAAATTTTATCCATGTTTCAAAATTAGTTGAAGAGCATTTGTGTACTTCAACCAAAAACTTATAACAAACTATAACATAAATAGTATTAAAAATAAAATCACTGTAACTCATAACAAGTAATGTATCATGTATCTCAATTTTTTTCCAAATAAAATCCCACTTGCTTTATTTTATTTTATTTGCAACTATTAAGAGGCTTCTTTTTAACGGGGATGTTAAGTGGGGGAAAGAGAAAAAAATGTATCCTCATTTCCTAGATGTGGTATTCAAAATCAAGAGTACAAGAGATGGATACTTAAAGGAAAATTCCATACAATTACGTTGCTAACTGATATGAATATATGCTAGTTTCTTTTTATTTTTAATTTGATTCTAAATATCAAAATTTCAATCTATTTTTTTCATATTTATTTATTTATTTTAAAATAATTTTTGTAATAATCACACATATTAAATAATAGTTCTAACTAATATACATGATTAGTAAGGATATTTTAGAAAAAAATAACACATATTTATTATAAATAATTAATTTAACAAGTTTTCTTAATTTACATAAATTAGTTAACTAACTCTTATATTAAGAATTGAGTAGTATATATCTGACCAAAATTCAAAACAAATTTTCACAACAAAAAAAACACAAAGCTATTTATTTATTAAAAAACACAATGCTCTTTATTAAATGAACACTTCTGGAAATAATCCTCCATTTCTTCTTCACAAGCAGTCAAACACAGACAGTTTAAATCTTCAAAAAAAAAAAAAAACAAAAAAGAAGGACAGTTTGAATCTTCGCAAAAATCTAGAACTTTGATCGGCCTGAAAACTTCCCTTAAACATGTAATTACAAAAAGAAAGCAAGAGGAAAAAAATTGAAAAAGTTTCACAGATATTCTATATAGGAGCAACAAAATATAGATACTATTATCAGTTTGCTTTATTTTACCTTAGAAGGTACAGCGGGATCCATGACTGGGACTGCTGTTTCCGCAGTTTAGAGTAACATGTCGCTTCGCTTGTTATTCTCTTGAATCGAGGAAAGCCCATCTTCTGTCGCTTCTTCCACCATTCATCCATGGCGATGATCGATCGTGAAATTTCACAGATGGTGTCACCATTCTTGCGCTAGCCCACTTAAACAGATTCCTTAAGCTGGCTTGTTATTTTCAGATCAAAACCCAGTTTTTCTCCCCACATTTTCTCTCTTCACCGCTCCAAAGAAAATTAAAGAAAGATAGGAAGAAGATTCTGCTGAACTGACATATCCATCTTCTTGTTTCTTGATTTCTGTGGAGAGAAGCGTGTGGGTCTGCATCTCAAGTGGGGTTTTCCCTCAGTAATCAGGTTGGTACTGTTTCGGCCTTTCTCTTCCAATTTCTGAGTTCGGGTTCTTCAATGTGCTAATTTGAGTGATGTTTCTTACAGTTAGGAGTGATTTTGACCGAATTCTCATCATAAGGTGGGTGTCTTTGTTCTAGTAATTGTTGTGCTTTTGTGATTCCTCGAGAGGATGAGGTTCCTCTCTATTTTCTGCTAATTTTAGTTTCAGATCTCGGTGTTTCCCTACACTGTTGATGCTGTTGCTGCGAGTGGTTGGACTTTTTTTTTTTTGTGGGTTTCCTTTACCCCCATATTTGTTTCCAGAATTTGTGAAGATGAACTTGATCTGGCTTATTTGGGTCTGAGAAAGACATTTTACAGTCCCCTGATACAACTTAGTGTAGCTATATACTTAATTGTTGTTCGTGGATGAAAAGTGATGGAAATGCTGTGCCATACGTGTGCCGAATTCTTCAGTATCTCTTTGGACAAATTTACAAACTTGAGTTAGAGTTGGCTGGAATCGGTTGGCTACTTTTTTACATTCGTTAGTTGACATTCCAATGCCATCTTACTCTGTATATCTATTTAGTTCTTCAAATGATCTTAAGCACGCTGTTCAGAAAAATCATCTTGACCTTGACAAACCTGTAGTCATAATTTTGGTTTTAGCATTCATTCTGTTCCTCCTCTTTCTTCTATTCTCACTGGTCTGTGCTCTGCTATAATCTATAATTGGTGTTAATTACATGTGTTAAGAGTCTCAAACATGCCTTGCTTTCCATAATTGTCGATGTGCTGATGGATGATCACATAAGTATTTGCAATCTTATTGTCAACTTTGAAATCATTAAAAAAAGTAGGTCATATGTTTGTAGCTAAAGTGAAGTTGGCTGCAGGTCTTGCTTCTGTTAGGATTGTGGTTCTATCACCATGATAAAGCAGATTCTTAGCAAATTGCCTAAGAAGGTGCCAAAATCTGATTCATCTGATTCTGGCCGGGGTGATTCTGGGAATTCTACAAGTTTTGGGAATGTCTTTCAGTGTACAAATGTAGGGAGCACCATTTCAAGCAAATTGAATGTTGTGAAGCGGGTATCTTCAGTGGTTTTCCCAGCAAGCATGAATGCTGGAGTAGAAGCAGTTGACCCCAATTTATCCTTCAAAGATGTTTCAAATACACAGAAGCAAAACCTGTTCGTTAGTAAGTTAAATCTTTGCTGCAAAGTTTATGATATGAGTGATCCAGATAAGAATTGTGCAGAGCAAGATCATAAACGCCAAACATTGGTTGATCTTGTTGACTTTGTTTCTTCTGGGTCTGCAAAGTTTACAGAACCAGCAATCGCTGCTGTGTGTAAAATGTGTGCAAGTAACTTGTTCAGGGTTTTCCCTCCCAAAATTCGAACCAGTTTGACTGGTGGTGAAACAGAAGATGAAGAACCAATGTTTGATCCAGCCTGGTCTCACCTGCAAATTGTTTATGATCTACTCCTCCAGTTCGTTAACTACAACTCTCTTGATGTGAAGTTGGCAAAACTGTACATTGACCATGCTTTTATCTTAAGATTACTTGACCTCTTTGATTCTGAAGACCCTAGAGAAAGAGATTGTCTGAAGACAATCCTGCACAGGATCTATGGCAAATTCATGGTACACAGGCCTTTTATAAGGAAATCTGTTAGCAATATCATTTATCGTTTTGTTTACGAGACAGAACGCCATAATGGCATTGCTGAGCTGTTGGAGATTTTTGGGAGCGTAATTAGTGGGTTTGCCTTGCCATTGAAAGAGGAGCACAAGACATTTTTGTTTAGCGCTTTGATTCCTCTCCATAAACCAAGATCGTTGGGTATCTATCACCAGCAGCTAACATATTGTGTTGTACAGTTCATAGAGAAGGATCAAAAACTGGCTAGCACTGTGATAAAGGGACTGTTGAAGTACTGGCCAATAACAAATAGCCAAAAGGAGCTTATGTTCTTGAGCGAGTTGGAAGAGGTTTTGGAAATGACTAGCATGCTGGAATTTCAGAAGATCATGGTCCCACTATTTCGCCGTATATGTTATTGCCTAAATAGCTTTCATTACCAGGTACCTTCTACGCAAATTTCTTTAGCTGCATCAATATAAAATATAAAATTTATAGTAAGCTATAGATATGAATGATGCGACTTATTTAAGATACCATGTGACGCATGAGAAAATGCTTGTAGTTTTCATATAAAAGTCAGCATCTCTCTCTGTGAATTTTTGTCCTATTGCAATTGCATCTTTTTTTCTACCAACTGAAGAGAATATTTACGTGGCTGGTGGTTGGTAAGAAGCTAGAAGTTGATACATCATAATTGTATCGACTAACTCGTGTCAACATTGATGTTATTTTATTCTGTGTTTCAACTAATCAGATTCAGATTAATTTATTAGCCTTCTGTCGATGTGTGGAGCAGTTTTTGTTGTTCTACCTCTCCATATTGTTAATTCTTGAGCCTGTTGAGTCAAATGCATTGCATAGATTTCAAGAAAAGAATGAAGCTAGTTCTAGTTTTTAAATAGCTGCTCTCAGATTCTTCGACAAAGACACAATAAATTAGTGAATTACCAAAATAGATAAATGGAGAAACTTCTGTTAACAAGTCAATAGCTTGGGGTTAACTTATAAAAAATGCTCCCATGTTATATTTTCTAAGAGGGAAAAGCTAATCTGGTTTCCTTTCATTCTTTGCACCTATTATGCTCTTGCAATCATTATTTAACCATTTTGATCCTTTTCTTCTTTTATCACTTCTATTAAAGTAGTCCAAACAGGCTCTTTGTATTACGTATATGGACATTGGTTTAATCTTGGGATCATGCGTTGTAAATTCTACTTAGACAGGGTTTGGTCCTATTGTCTCTTTGTAGAGTGCCAATTACGCCAACCATCTGAGATTAGCATAGATGGTCAAGATACGGGTGGAGATTTAGGATTCAAACCTTGCTAATGCAATCAATAGAAACAACAAGCCTTATCCCATTAGGCGAGACTGGCTATATGGATTGCACAACGTCATTGTATTTTATTAACAACTAAATCTTGGATAGGTTGTTAACCAAAAAGTCCCATTCAATAACTTCATTGAGCATTCTCTTCAGTCTTTCTTTGTTCTTTTTCACTTTTTCAGAGGACACTAAACCTTCTAATGTAATTAAAAAATGTGCTAATCAGGTAACTTTCTTCTTGTATGTGCAGGTAGCGGAGCGAGCCCTTCTGCTATGGAACAACGAGCACATCCTTAACTTCGTCACGCAAAACCGGCAGGTGTTGCTGCCTATGGTGTTGTCAGCTCTTGTACATAATGCCCAAAACCACTGGAACCAAGCAGTGCTGAACCTGACTCAGAATGTGAGGAAGACTCTGTCGCAAATGGACGAGGATCTGGTTGCCGCCTGCCAACGCAAGTTGGAGGAGGAAGAGCCTACATCGAGTGCCACAGCCGAGAGGCGGCGGACAACATGGGAGCGTGTTGAAGCTGCAGCAGCTGCTAATGTGCAATGTGTGAGTAGCGATAACAATGGTGATGGTGGCGGCGGCGGTAATATAATGGTTGCAGTAAAACCTGCTGCTACATGCTCAGTGGCCTGCTGTTAATTGCTTCACAAGGAAACCAAGCTAAAGTGGTAGACCAAGCAGAGCATCTATATAGATTGTGAAGGGTGTTTCTAGTTTACAGACTGATGAGTTAGTTTTTATTATTATTATTATTATTATTGTTAAGATTACTGTTTTGTTTTGTTAGCATGATGCCTATAGGTTTCTTCTATTTTTGGTCCTTTTTTTTTTTTTTGTATATTCTCTAAGTATGCAATATGCATGTTGCCAAATTGTGGTGAGGAGTTTGACAAGACTATGGTTAGTTAAGGTTCTTCCTTTTTTTTAAAAAAAAAAATTTACTCAGGGAGAGGGGGGGGGGGGGGGGGGGAGAGAACTGATGTGCAGGGAAGAGCAAGCAAGTTCCTTTGAGGCCTTTGTGTGTGTGTGTCGGTGCCTGCAATTATTTGATTTGTCAGCACCTTCTTTCTTTCTTAAGTGGTCCCTACGCGTGCTTTTAGTCCAACTTCTTTCATTTGATTTTTTTAAAATTCAATCTTATTTAAAAATAAATACAAACTGTACGAGAATGGAAAGGAAGGAACAATGATAAGCCATTTATGTGCTTATTATTCCACGTTAGTTATATTAAAATCAATTATTTAAGACTAAAATTTAATAATAATAGAACAATCACGTAACATTTTTACCTTTTAACGAAATTTGATCTTTAATAAAAAAAAATGTTAGAAGTCATATTGGGATCTTGAAACTAATAGTTTGTGTCCATCTGGATATAAAGAATAAAATATTTTAAAAAGGTGAAATAGTAATTTTGTTGTGTAAGAAATTTTGTATGACATCTAAAAATAAATTTTGTCATGTATGCTTTTTTAGCTGTTATTCGAATAAAATTGACTTTTCATTAAAAGATAAATTGCATAGTAATATTGTACATGATTGTTTAAAATTACTATGGTGTTGTCTTGGTTTAACAGTTAGTACTTAGTATTGGTTTAAAAAAATTAGTTGTATTTAAAAATGTGCCCATAGCTCATCATTAATAATTTTAGAATTAAAAAGAATATTTCAATTCTATGAAAATTATATTATTTAAAAGTTCTGAAAATGTTTGGCTTTAGATGGTTTTAGATGCTGGAGAAAAAAACATTTGCAAATAATTCGTGATTTGCAGGCCGAAAATAAATTTCTTCGTAATTAGTGTTTATTTTTTATGATGATGCTATGATTATATTAATTTTATTGTGGTGATTATTCATTTAATATACATCTTTTAGTAGATGTTTGATTTGAATGTAATTAAAAATATTTTTAATGTACTGTGTTGAAAAATAAAATTTGCAATTTACAATCTGAGAATACTGATTAGACAGAAATTACTGATTTTTTTCGTAATACATATAGTTTTATTAGAAGCAATTTTATTTCAGTCATTGTTAGACACTAGATATAAACATCTCTTTTAATAAGAATTTAAATAGACTTGTCACTAACTCTTTTCAATTAGGTCTAACTTATTGCGGGAATTGTTGAGGTTATTGAAGTGACTACTGGAACGAGCTTCAATTTTTAAGTATTCCAACAAGCATAAAAACGAAGTCCTTTTTCCATATTTTTGACCTTCAAATTTTCAATTCAAATGTTGTGGGCTGGGGCTTGGACTAGTCAAGTAGTCCGCTCAACTTTTGAATCAATTCCTTAATTAATTACTGCATTAGCATTAGGACGGCAAAAAAAAAAAATTATTTAACTCTGGGAATTTAGGTTCTGATTATTTCACTCATCAACTTGTCTTTATGATAAATATTCTCAAAAGTAGTTTGGGGATAGAGCCAAAAAAACACGTATCGCACTTTTGTCATTAATATTAGATGTATATTTTTTAAATAGGATCATACTTATATCAACTTTTTAATATTTTTTGGGTTAATTTTTTTTAAATATTAACATTTAATTATAAATTCATATAAAACAACAAAGGACATGTAACCATGTATAATTAAAAAAACTTAGCAGAATATATATTAGGAATTTGACCTAACTCTTTTCCTTAACTAAACTTCTACATGCAATATGTATGTTATATTATCTCTGATTCTAAGTAAAATGAGGTCTTATAATTAGGATAGGAGGGAATATGATTTTTTTTAAAAAAATTACTTTTGCTATAAAATCATTGCAAAACTCAACCCAACTTTTCATGAAAGGAAGATTCATGCATTTAGAGGCAGAGAATGATAAGAAGAGAGGGGGCTTTAGCCGACATAAGTATTGTGCTTTCTTGCGCCTTTTTTAACAATTTGTAATCGCAAAACCTAAGTCATGACTCCAAACTTTAATACTCCTCCGGTCTTTAATATAAGATCTAATTATTGATTTAATTTTAATCCTAAATATACGACCTATTTATCATATTTATTAATTTTTTTTAAATTATCCCTATAGATACTCTTCCAACCATAATCAAGTAGAAGAGAGAGAGTAGATATTAAACAAGATGAATATGATATTTTAAAAAAATGTTATATTTTTTATAATTAATTAACTTATCTAACTTTCTTAATCTAATTAAATTAGTTAAATATAACTTATATTAAGGACCGGAAGAGTATTAAGTTTTAGCAAAAGCTATTTCTTATAGTTTTCGGTTTTTCACTTACAACTAGCCAGGTTTAATTCATTTTAGAATTTTATTGTTTTAATATATATAGAAAATTACTGCCATTATGTCACTTACATATAATCTATTAAATACTTGTAATGGCATATAATATATAATAAATAACTAAATAATATTTTAACTATTTATGAATATTTTTCAGTAACGTATTGAAATAAGGGCAGCTTTTTGATTGCAGTCAAGGCCACAAATGGTGGTCGTTTTACCATCCTGGGGCAGATGTTTCTCCCATCTCTAAACTCCTTTTCATAACTATAATTATAGTATTTTTTTTAAGTTATCCAATTAAATACAAGTTTCAATTTGTGAAACTGGACCTTTTTAATAAAAAGTACCTAAACATAAAATTATATTATACTAATTGATAATTTGCAAACTATTGTGAAAATTTCAATTTTGCAAATTTTAATGCTAACAAACTCTTTATCATGTGGTGTGTGTGGGTGTATATAGAGCCTTCTTACCCATCTACATTCATTTATTTTAATTTTAGTTTATAATTAGGAATTTGATTTCTTTAATAAATTAAGTGCAGAATTTGAAGATAGGAAAAATTGCAAAAAAAAAAGGCCATTGAAATTACAAAGTCCCAGACCAGGAACTCTTGTAAAAATTTATTGTCATTTACACATTAATTCTTGTCCAAACTTGTTAAAGTGTTGTCACGATCTCTGATTTAAAATTTTACAATTTTCATGGTCTTTATTTACAATTTAACTTGAAGAGTTGGAGATATATATGCACATATTCTACAGACTTCTTATTATACATAGTTTTTTTTTTTTTTGCCACAAATGTACATATTTTTTTTCCTTTCTTTAACTTTGAACTCTGGGCGTTGTTCAGTTTGAATTGATGCAAAGCCTAATATATTTGTACTCATCCGGTTTTTAATATAAAACCAATTTAACTAATTTGCTTAGATTAGGTAAGTTAATTAATTATAAGAAAAGTGACACATTTTTCCTAAAACACTATAATTATCTTTTTTAATACCCCTCTCTCTCTTATACTTCATTATGGTTGAGGGAGTATCCATAGAGGTAATTTAGAGAAAATTGATAAATATGAAAAATGATTTTTATATTTAGAACCAAAACCAACTTAAGAATTAGATCTTATATTAAGAATCGGAAGAATATCATTTTACTTTATTTAAATAAATTGACTTTTTATCGGGGTGCTCTTTTTAATGAGACAGGAGAGGTAGATATTTAGGGCCGTAAAGAAAAGGGCAGTGTCGTCCCACTTTCTGATTTAGCACAATAAAATTTAGTTCTGCGTAGCTTAAGTTTTAACTTGGAATTTGCTGAAATAATTTTGATATTTAATTTCAAATAGCTTTATTAAAAACATACTACCTCTAATCTTTAAATATAAGAATTAGATAATTTATTTGAAAATATTAAGAAAATTAGTTGAATTAGTTACATGTCACCAATGTGTATTGATCTTTCTAAACTATTCTCACTAATCATATGCGTTAGATCAATAAAATTATTTCTTGGTGGGAATTCCATACAATTAATAAGGATATTTTAGAAAAAATGAGAAATAAAATAGATTGAGATTTTATATTATGATCAAATTCAGCCTCCTAATTAGTCTTATATTAAGGACCAAAGGTAGTAATTTTCTCTTTAAAAGATGGAAAAATGACCCCCTAAAAAACTAAAAATACTAAACTTTAATAAGAAAAGCTAACAATTTCTAATGCCGCAAAGGGAAAGGAAAATCTAAATGGGTATTTTGAAATTGAAGCAAAATAATGGAAACGTCCTTTCGTTAAGTTTCACGATGAAATTGGTAAAAATGAATTGAAATTTTTGTAGGGAAAATTAATATGCTGATCCTTGCAGTTTTCCTGAATTTTGAGTCAGGTCCCCCAATTTGTTTTTCTTTTTATTAGATCCTTATATTTTACTTTGTTGGTGGCATCCATCCTTGTAGTTTAAGACTACTAATGCAAGACTAACAGATGTAATAACACCGTTTGCTTTGGGTGAGGTGGCAGATGATTTTGCGCATACGTGGATAAATAAGTCCAATAAGGTTGTGACTAGACTCCTTCTTTACCCTTGTGAAATAAAAATTATTATTATTATTATTAATAAAAGAAAGAAAGAAAGAATGCAGCACGACTCAGGAAGAAGATGAATGAGCAAACACCTTGAAATGAACCAGTGAACCAAGGCTGAACAGTCTAGGGCGAGTGAACAAGCCAGTGCGGACTGACACTGAAAGGAGCAGAAGAAGACTTGAAGCTCTCAGAAATAATGACAAAAGCAAAGACCCAAGCCCTAGCAAAATGCAAAGGAGCGAGCGAGAGAGCGTAAGTCTCGACGGCAGGGAGGTTTGACGTACATTTCAATTCAAAGTATTTATCGGAACACACAATCTGGTAAGTCTCAATTTCATGCTCTTTCAGTGTTTATGGCGTCATTTCTTCTTCTTTTCAATGAGGGAAATGGGTTTGGGCGGATGAGGAAAATCAAAATTGGGTGCTCCTTGGTTTGAAAATCATTAGAACGTGACACTGAAGTTAGAGTGTGTATAAAACTTCCAATCTATCCCAGCTTGTGAGATACTTAGCCCCCCTTCTGTGAAATCTCCGCCACTATTCAGTGTTTGGAGAAAATGATGGTGATAGCATCTATAATTATATAGAAAAAAATTATTAGATTTGAAAAGGAACATGTACACTAAGAAAAATGTCCTCAAGGTTTTAACACGGTAAACTCATTAATGTTGATCTTGAGTGCCTCACTTGGAAACTTTACTCAAACGTTTGTGCCTTTGAATCGCGTTGTCAAGTCCTTCCTGAAAAATGAGATTACCCTCAAACCATAAAGCAAGTGAATGAAAGTCCTGACCAACATATTTATGATATTGTTGTCTTAATTTTCTGCTGCCAAGTTGCTAGTCTTTCTTCCATGATTTTGTGAATTAATATATCGATTCGTTGCAGGATATTACTAGTTCAGTGAAGTTGTAGGAGATTACTAGGGGTTCTGTGATTGAATATTATTGGAAGGTAAGAATTGGTTGTATTTTTCAATAGTTCTCGGTTAGAATAGTGGTACATCAAGCTATTCTGTTTTGAAAGGAGCTTGGCTTTTGTACTTCTTTTATTAAATTTCTATGGTTGCTAATGAGGAGTGTTCACTATCTAGATTTCGTTTCAAGAGAAAAAGCAAGAGCTATTTGAGATGGTACGGTTATTGATTAGCATTAGCATCATACCTTTTTGATAGCATAATATTTTTCTTGTAACATTTCATTGCAGTTTATCTGTATTGGTTGAACTTTTGTTTTGATGAAACATTCCTGAAAGAGGTTAACTGTATTTTGGGCTTCCCCTTTATCAGTGTTATATGCATGCAGAATATGTCATGTTACCTATTACCTAGCCAAGTAGTATTCAACAAGCATCTTATTAATAGTATCAGCTAACGCATTGATTTTTGCAAAACTGTCCTTGTAAATTTGTTGTATGTGCTTTTCATTTTCAAAGTGTGTGGCTTCCTTTTCATTTGAGGCTGAGAATCTGGTTATCACAATTATGTTTCCTCCCTTGTTATCACATTGCCCTTTTACCTCTTTTACTTTTTTTTGTGTGTGTTTTTGATTGAACTATTAACTTTGTCGAGTTGATACTTGTTACAGCACTCTGTTTCGACTCCAAAGCCAAAGAAAGTCACATCTCCCACAATTAGAAATGATTTGGTTCTGTGTGTTGTGATTTGAAGGAAGAGAATGAATTAGAGCAATGAAGCATGAGAAGAAAGGTAGTGCAAGGGAATGAAGCATCTGAAAGAAGAGAATGAAGCATGATATAATTTAAGTGTTGTTGGTCTTTTGCTGTTGTAGGATTTAGAGTTGTTGGAATGTAACAAAGTGGGTAGAATGAGTAGTAGCATTCTACAAAAGTTATTAAATAACTACGAAAATTTGCTTCATATAGATGTAATTATATCATGCCTTTCAAAGCCGGTCCATAGCATATAAAGCCTTTCCTACTGATTGTCCAAAAGCAATGCAAATTCACCTTTCAGAGCAAGTAAAAGTATATGGATATGCTCTCGTAAGGAGCTTAAAATAGTCAACCTTTGATTGAAATCAATAATCTGATATATACCAAACTTAAAATAATCAACAGGAAAAAGGAGCCAACCAGAGTAAAATCATTTCCAATGAATAAGTAGAAAATAAATTTGCAATGTCATGCATTTTTGAACCAGTGCTTTGAAAGGAATAACAGAATCAATGAGAATGAAATCCACAATTGCTGTTCTAAAGTTATAAAAAAAATTACAAATAAAATAATTCTAGCACTCATAGATGGCGGGGAGTCGGTGAGCTAGTTAGAATTCTTCAACAAGGCAAGTATAGAAATAATGGGGAATAGCTTCTGACGACCAAGAATAGGAAAAGTGAAAATATTGGTAGTAATGAGATACGATGCAGGTAGCTCCCATGAAGCATATGAAACTGATAAATAAAGCTATCTTAATCAAGCAGAGAGACAATTTTTTTCTCGTCCTCGTTGTCATGAAGATGAAGGTTTGCTAACTCTTAACTCTTTCCACTCTCGTCCCTTCTCCTCGTGGTCGTCTTCCTCCACTCTTGTCTCTTCGATCCTCGTCCTCTTCTACAACAGGCCCTAGCCATTAGCGAGAAGGAGAATGAGAATGAGAACGAGACCGCGATGGTGTATGTTTTCGAGTGATTATGCCTCATTGTATTCCAGATCACATAGTAATCCCCAAGCACCAAGATTAATCCAGTTGGCTGCCATGTCAGCTTCCAACTCATTAACATTAATGGTGTTATAACTGTTCAAACTCTTAAAGATGGATGGACTTAACAGAACAAAGTATAAGAGTCTAATTAAAAAGAAATAAATTATAAAGACCTGATTCAAAATTGACTTATACTATAAGGACCTGCGAATTAATTTTCTCATTTTTTTTTATTACTCACTAAAATTTAGTAATTGAGTATTTCCTCAAAATGTTATTTTTTCCTCATTTTCTTAACATTTAGATTAAACTTGTGACTTGTTAATTTTTGTTCCAAAGTTTTTAACGTCTATTAAAATGTAATTAATATCCATGCAGAAGTTGTGAATAATCTGAAAGAGTGACCTGATTACTTACTAAATAAAAGTTATTAACATCTATTGAAATTTAGTTAATCCACATACGAAATTTCTAAATGACCTGAAAAGGAAGTCTGGTCACTTTTTGAATGAAAGTTGTTAATATTTATTGAATTATAGTTAATATGTATATAAAATTGTGAACGATCAATAGTCAAAGTTCAGCAGTAAACTTATATAATTTTTTGTACTAAATTGATAACAAATCATTGTTGGCTTAATGGTCATTGTTAGTTTTGAGACAAAGTACCAAGTGTTGGTAGGATTAAATCCCAGCTCCACGCCTTTACAAAACCAAAAAGGTTGCCAAACTTCTTGCCCAGAATTAAATCCTACCACCACTTTAGTTGTTTCTACCAAAGTTAAGAATAACTATTAAGCCGCCAATGCTTTACTATTGATATAACGCAAGGATGACATCAGCCACAATGAATAGGAGTATGATTAATTTGGACAATTATTTAACTTGAGAAATTTGTATGAGTTATCAATTTGATAATTACCGGCTTATTATTATTACAAGCGATTTTGTTTTCCAAGTCTTGTAACTTAAAATTGGTAGCTCCCTCTTTAAAATTATTATTTGAGCACAAAAACATGTATAATTATTTAGTTTTGATTATTGGTTATTCAAAACTTTTGTATAAATATTAATCACATTTTAATAGACATTAACAATTTTTATTTAACAAGTAGAAAAATATAATATCCTAAATTTTATTTTAAGATTTATGCATAAATAAATAAATAAAATAAATAAATAATATTATATTATTATAAAATAATAACATTTTATTATTAAAAAAAGAGGAAATTTTCTGCCAAAAGTTCGGTGGAAAGTTTGGAAAGAATTTAATAGGGGGAAGCTCCCCTAATAAATGTGAGGGGTATTAAAAATATACCCTCACAATTCGGTTTTCTCATGAGGCGCAAGAGAGAAAGAGAGAAAGAGTGCGGGAGAGAGAGCAAAGAACATATCAACAGTTATTATGAAGGAGAAGACAAGCTTTGAAGATAATTTAGGTACATGATATTTTTTTTTTTATCAAACTTTCTTCATGAATATTTTCTATATATTTTAAACTTCCTAATGACAGTATTATTATAATGATTAGAAAAAATTTTGAGATTTAGGTATGGAGTAAGTATTGAGTTTTAAGAATAAATGACCATAGGAATTTAGAAGTAAATGAATAGTTAATTTTAATCAGTTTAGATTTACCCATTTATTGGTTTCTAATATTTAAATTAATTTGTTTAGTGGAAAAATCTATTATATATGATATGTGTGTATCATACTTTTACTGATTAAAATTAAATAAAATAATTTATTTGGGTTGTTTGACATATTATTGAGATTTTAATTGGTTTAAAATATTGAATATGCTGAGGATATACTATTAGAGAATTTTGAAGTTTGAAGCTTAATTTATAAATTAAGAATTTTATACAATTAAATTAAATTAAATTAGAGATTTAACTAATATATATAAGCTTAATTAATTAATTAATTAGCTTATATTAATATGTGGTTATGTTAATTATATAGATTAATTATTGGTTGAGTAAGAGATTAACCTTGTGGTAATCTTTGTTATTGCTTTGGCGAGAGGTAATCACTTTTCACTTGTTATATGTTCTAATATGCTGTTTGTCGGTATTTCGATATTTTGAAATAATGATGTGCTATTTGAAACTCAAAGAGATATATTATAACTTTTTGAGCAATGAAATTTGTCTTATGAGATTTTTAGAATTGTGACTGGGCCGTTTGAAAAAATATATGATTTATATCTTATAAATTATATTGAGAAAAGATCAAGATATTTCTCGTTATATCGTAAATGATTAGTTGTTATTTGGATTTTAAGTTGAGTCCCGTTTTATCAAGTGGTAAGACTGCCATTGGTGTACATTGGCTAGCTTCCTTCATCCCCCATAGTGAGGGATATGCCCTTGTGGCTTTCTATTCATCTCCCAAAATGAGAGATAAGCCTATATGTCTGGTCAATTCCCCATAGTGAGGGATAAACTAATATGGCTAGTTGTTAGCCCCTATAGTGAAGGTATGGATGATTGAAATTATCTTAATATACATGTTTTATATTTCTATTAATATAGCTATATTCCTTGAGAATTAATAATTGTTCCATCTAACACCTTACAAGCACATACTAGTATGTATGATGAGTTGGAAAGCTGGTTACTGGGGCTTTTGTCTCATTCTATGGTTTCTGCTATCTTCAGGTGATAGTTCAGGTGGTAGGCTATCAGGAAAGGCCCCGGAGGGTCTGTGTACTGTTATAGCTTGTATAGCCTTTCTTCTTTTGTTTTATGTGCTGATTTATTATATATTGTCACATAGGGCTCATATGCTTTGATATTGTAGTCTAATACTTTGATTACTGCTATTTGATTGAAGGGTCATTAGAAAGCCAGAGGCCTCTAAGACTTTTCATGTTACACTTTTTTGAAAGTCTTGACTTTAATTAATGGACTCCATAACTTATTTTAAAATAATTTATCAGTCTGTACGTTTGAAAGTATGAGTTTTGTTTGAGCTAATGGTTGAATGGTATTTCTAGACTTTGAAAGTCCAAGGCCCAAGTTGATAATTGATATTGCGTGATATAAATTTATTCCTTTTAACCATGATAGTGGTTTTATAGTTTTAAGGTTTCTTTCTTTCTTTTTTCCCCTCTCTATCACTCTTAATGAAACATCCTAACTGATAAACTTAATATTTTCATAGTAACTTTAAGAAATAACTTTCATAACCAAACCATGCTAAATACGAACTCAAATTATATCACAATCATTTACACTGACTAATTATATAATAATGTTATTCGTGATAGAAAAGAGCAACACCTAATCATACATCCTGTTATGGATAAAAGAACTTTTCTTAACTCATTTAAATATAAACTATGTAAGAAAGGATCAATCTCATCTCATATAGTTATAAAACAACATATAATATAGGTCATAGATTGAAATATTAAGAATTAAATCTTACTTCATATTTTGTAATACATTTATAAACAAATCACATGCGATCCTTGGCCTCTCACCAACTACCAGCTTGCATACCATAATAGTACAAATCAAAAGACATAAAACATAATAATGCATGAATCAATTAAACACAATTTACCCTAAGGTAGCAATATACAAGAAACAACATGACTCATAAATTGAGGAGATGCTACAGGTTGCTAATGTAGCTTTACTTCTCCTGAGCCTTTCCTAACGTCCCTTCTCTAAACCTTTCACCTGAAAAATGTTAAATAATAGGGATGAGACAATATCTCCGTAACTAAATTGATGAATTTCGGGCATACCTGGAATCTACAACGATGTTAGATAGCCACGTGGAGGTTCGATCACGGTGACGGAGTCGGATCAATGTTTCACAGCAAATACACTGATTTTGAGAGGAAGAACACAGAGAACAGAGAAAAAGGAGAGGATGCTTGAGACGGGGTGGTTTCTTTCTGTTTTTCATGATAATAACTAACCCTCCCACATGTACCGTTCGGCAATAACTGTTTCCTCCTATCTCAAATTACAGTTTTAAACAAAATGGGAAAAATTACAATTGTCGACCCAGATGTTCTGTTATTTCCACCAGAACCCTAACCTAAATGGGTTTGGGTCCAATCCACCAAGGGTGGACTGGCCCATCTTCCTACATCTCCCACTCACACTTGGTGGATTAGATGTCATGGGTCGAGTCTTTCTTCCTTCCCTTAATTTCATACTTAGGGTGTGTTTGGGTGACACCCCAAACCATGGTTTGGGGAATAAATCACCCAAACACCCCCCAAAAACCAAAACCATGGTTTTGGGTCAAAACCATGGTTTTGGAAAAAGCAAAATTTTTTTGCTTTTAGAGAAAAAAGGGAGAGTTTGAGAACCTATATGATATGTATCTTGTTATTTTTTTTATAAGCATATTTTTTATAAACATATTTAATCTTATATTTTATAAATATATATACATATTAATTATTTATTAATTATATTATCTTATGTATTATTAATTATGTTGGTAAAAAATATATTATTAACAATTTTATTCCTTCAAATTAAAATATATCATAAAATCTATTTTTTCTGTAATTATCATATTAACTTATGTCTTTTTTTTAGTAATTTATATATATAAAAAGTGCTTCTGATAACAACTATCCAAACACTCTCACTTCTCAGAATTACTTTTTTACAAAATCTATTCTTCACAGAATCTATTCTCTCCAGAATCTATTCTCCAGAATCACTTTTCCAAACCACGGTTTGGTTTCATCCAAACACACCCTTAGTGCTTTGCCGTGACCGCGTGGGCATAACATCTTCGCTAAGGTGCCTGTACTAGAAATCCTTTTATAGGACCAGCACAAGTCAACCACTCCTTCGTGTAGCTTGAATTTTAATATTATGCCTCAGATGTCCCAATTTACTTATGTACACTTTTCACTGTAAATCTAGTCCCTCTCGAGTCAATGGTTGACTCGAGATTACCTTTCTCGTATGTCTAGTGACCACACTTACGACCACGGAATGTTATAAGGGACATGTCACAGACACTAGCATAGGTGTGTGTATCACAATCAATCTTCCTTTCGCCCAAATATCACTTTAAGATAAATCAGTCGCTTTCTTAGCATACTACCTTAGATCGCATCAATCATGATCATAGGACACATGCCAAAGTAGCAGTCACTGAAACATATCTTTATGATATTGTCAAAGTCAAAGGACACCAACAGGAGGATAATTCCTCCCTGGGACTCACACAGCAATAAAGCAGGGATCTTTCACTTGCTTCCTTTTTACGGTTTCCCAACATATGTAGTATGAAACACATGCTACGGTGTTACTCTTTTACTATAAGAGCGTATGTCGTTTTGGACTTATCATTAACACCATACAGACTTAAGTCCAGACAAACTCAGTGTCTAAACCCAAATTCTTCAACTTTGCTCATTGTTATGACATTGACGTTGAAGAGTTTGTTATCTAGCTACAGGTATTATGGAAGTGGGATTCCAAACTTCGATCCAACTTTGTCAACGTGGATCTCATCTTGACTTGCTACACTTTAGTCAAGGTGACATAAAGTTTGTATTTCTTTCCTACCATATCAGCATTCTTTGCTGCTTTACTAGTGAATACAAATGTCTCATCTTTGCTCACTCCACTGAGTGTCAAAGGCGGTTGCCCGTGTGAGAGAGCCAACCTTTTTAACCTGTACGACATACTAGACATTGTATACTTTCGGACAGACACATAAAGTGCTAACAGAAAAATATAATTTCATTAATGAGGTTTACAGATTACACTTTACGTATGCCAAGGGCTTACACATGTTCTTTAAAAGCTTTTTCGCCTATTGGCTTTGTCAGAGGATCTGCTACCATACATTTAGTTGAAATGTATTGTACAGTAACAATCTTTTATGCTATATAATCTCTAACAAAATTATACTTGATATCAATGTGCTTGGTTTTGCTATGATACTTAGGATCTTTAGTATAGGCTATGGCTGCAGTATTGTCACAGTATACCATCACCAGATTGGTACTCTTGTTTCCAAATCCAAGGTGTTCTATAAATCTCTTCAGCCATAAACCTCTTGCACTGCTGCGGTGCATGCCACAAACTCAGCTTCCATTGAATGTAAGGTAATGCACGTTTGCTTCTTGCTACTCCAACATATGGCGCCATTGTTGAGCAAGAAGGTATAACCTGAAGTTGACCTTTGTTCTTCTTCATCTCCACCTACATCAGCATCAGAGTACCCAACAAGGCACAGGTCGCTTCCTTCGTAGCATAATGCATAATTAGAAGTGCCTTTTAAGTATCTCAAGATCCTTTTCACTGCTTTCCAATGCTTTTCACCGGGGTTAGATTGAAATCTGCTTACCATTCCCACTGCATAACAGATGTCCAGTCTTGTACACATCATTGCGTACATCAGACTACCAATAGCACTGGAATATGGAACTCTTTCCATCTCCTTTTTGTCAGACTCGGTTTTGGGACACATATCAAGACTCAAGGCCACTCCAATAGCAATCGAGGTACTCATGGGATTGCAGTCTTTCATGTTGAATCGCTCAAGAATCTTGTTGATGTAATTCTCTTCTGAAAGAGAGAGGATTCATTTTGAACGATTTCTTTGGATCTTAACTCCAAGTATATACTTTGCTTCACCCATATCTTTCATCTCAAAATTCGACGAAAGCCATTCTTTAATAGCCACCACCAAATTTAGACTATTTTCAGCTAATAGTATATCATCTACATATAAGGATAATATGACAAAATTACCCTCAAACCACTTAATGTAGACGTAGTGGTTTCCTCTATCATCTGGAAGTCATATGAGGTTATTGCTTTGTGAAACCTCAAATACCACAGTCTGGATGATTGTTTCAATCCATAAATGGACCTTTTGAGCTTACAAACTTTATTTTCCTTTCCTTTTTTGATGAAACCTAATAGTTGTTCCATATAGATTTCTTTATCCAGATCACAATTTAGGAATACGGTTTTTACATCCATCTGATGTAATTCTAGGTCTAAACTGTTTACTATTACCAGAATAAGTCTAATAGAGTTAAAACGCACAACAGGTGAGAACGTATCTTCATAATCTATGCCTTCCTGTTGTGTGTACCCCTTTGCCACTAATCGAGCCTTGTATTTGTTAATTGATCCATTCACTTTTCTTTTAATCTTGAAAACCCACTTGTTCCCAATAGCTTTACGCCCTTTTGGAAGATCAACTAACACCCAAACTTGGTTCTTTTTCATTGAGTCCATTTCTTCTTCTATAGCTTTCATCTATTCATCCTTGGCAAGACTTGACAAGGCTTCTTGTACAGAACGGGGCTCATCATCCCCTCCTGGAGTAACTAAGAAAGATTCGCCTTCAATTTGAAAGTATCTTTTGGGAACACTTTCCTTGTTACTCCTTCACGGAGCTATTTGCTTATCTTTCTTTCTTTGTTCAGGTCTCAGTGTTGACCTTTCTTTGCTCCCACTCAGATTGACACACCTAGACAATTCTGGTTTGTCAATTTGTTCTGTACTGTCTTGTTTCTGTGTCTCACAAAGAGAAACAGTGCAGTCAACATCTCCTATATTAAGAAATTCAGTCTCAATGAATGTTACATCCCTTGATTCTATTTCAATCACCGTTCCATCTTCATTTTCACTTATGAAAACGTATCCCTTTGATTGTTTAGAGTACCTTATGAAGATACATTTCTTTCCTCTTGGACCCAACTTCCCATGCTTATGAGAAGTGTCATGGATATACGCCGCTGACCCCTAGGGCCTCAAGATGCTTAGATCTCGTTTGCGTTTTGTCCATAATGAAGGGGATTGAAAGACGACGCGCAGCGGAAAAAACTTAAAATTTTAAAACTTTCAATCCCTTGCCCGGATCTACCGATCGCGTTTAAGTCAGGTAGTAAGAAGCATTACCTTCAGTGTTTGATTTCCTGGTGACTCGATGATTCGACCGTTCAGGATGCTTCTGCTTGCCTCCTTTGTCGTTCGAAGTCGACAACTCCGGTCGGCTTCCTCTACCGGTATCCACACGAGTAGCCCTCAACCTCGAACGACGTGCTAGCGTCTATGTCCGTCTAGGGTTTTCAAAATCCGTCCTCTCTCCTCACTTTTGGCCGTCCCTTATCTGCTTAGTGCTTTCGCTCTCACACATCAAACCCTAGCTCCCTAATATCGAATATATAGGATGCTATAGGTATTATGAATGATATTTTAATTTCAAAATTAATCCTAAATTAATTCCGAAATTAATACAATATTAAATATTGCATAATTAGATAAGAAACAATTAAATAAATACGGTTTATATTAAATCCGTCTCACAGATTTAATTCACCTATTTATCTAATTCAAAATAAAGATATGACGGAATTAATTTACATAGATCTAATTTATCCTTATAAATTAAATCTAACAATTAATATCTCTTATATTTATATAATATATATATACGAATATATATATACACGTCCACCCTATTTATTCATTGAATCTGGACATATCCTAGATTCAATGAATCTGGACATCATAACTCGTGTTGGGCTATTTTGTGTGCGACCCTGTAGGCCCATATGAAGTTGGCAGTGGGCCATTAACCATAATGACTCACAAGTCGTAAGCGGTCTCTAGCAAGACATCACGACTACCCAAAACATATGAGGATCATTGAACGATGCAACCTTTCATACAACCATATCACGTCCCTTTTGTCACACGACATTTTGGTCATGGATGAGGCATGGAGAACGTCATCCTCCTATTCATGACAGTTACTTTCTTGATCCCTGAGTAGTCTGAGTATAGAAATGGAACTACCTTTCCATTATAGTATGGCCATACATTTCTCAGACTCACTCATCGAGGGGCCCAGTAATGTCTCTCTACGAATGTGAGGGACAAATTCCATCTTGACCATTCACATTCCTTCGCATGAAAAACCACTAAGCCTGAACATAGTCTTTATGATCACTCGGTCAAAAGTGACTTTTGACTAGGTCAAAGCTAAGCGTTTCTCATGTATGAATCCATGATAATCTCAAGTCAAAGGGCACAGTGACATGGTTTGTATATGAGAGAAGCTTATGACTCAACCCATGCAGCTCTCTCATAGCGGGTCGGTCCAACACCTTGTATGTGCCTATGACTTTAACTTATATCTCTATATATCTTTAAAGTCATACTGGTCTTATTTCATCTTTGCTCCCACATAGATGACTGACCAGGGACATTTAGGATAAACCATGAGTTATCCAAGGATAGTCATCACAGTAAACATGCAAATAATATGATAACGTAATTAATAAATTCATAAATTAACAATGTTCAAAACATAATGATTGGCCCCTAGGGCACAATTTCCAACACATAACTCGTAGGGTGTGGAAGCGACTGATTTTGAGGGTACACGGTTAAGTATGAAGGTCACCGTTAACAAAGCATCACCCCAATATGAAATTGGCAGGTTTGCTTGAGCCATCATAGACCTAACCATGCTAGAAGAGTTCTGTTTCTTCTTTCAGCAACTCCATTTTGTTGTGGAGTGCCAGGGATAGTCAGTTGTCTAATTATCCCTTTTTCTTCACAGAGCTGTTTGAATTGATCAGATAAATATTCACGACCTCGATCAATGCGTAATGCTTTAATTTTACTGTCCATTTGATTCTCTACCTCATTTATGTATCGTCTAAAGAACTCAAGAGCTTCAGACTTATGCGAGATCAAATAGACATGACCATATCGTGAAAAATCATCAATAAAGGTAATAAAATACTAAGCTTCGTGTCTCGCCCCCACATTCATTGGACCGCATATATTAGAATGGATTAATTGCAATGGTTTTTCAGCTCTTGTTCCCTTACCGAAAGGCTTTCTTGTTGCCTTACCAGCTAGACAATTCTCACATAGTGACATTTCCATATTGGGAATGGCACCTAACAATCCTTCTTTGGCTAATTTAATCATTCTATTTTGATTAATATGTCCTAGTCTAGCATGCCAGGTGTTTATGTCAACATTATTTGAAGAAACAGCAAAGCATTCATTACTATTGAAATCACCAACAATATCCAAAACAAAGAACTTTTTAAACAAGAAAGCTAAATCATAAAGAACTGAGTTGCTTAAAATGTCTGTAACTTTACCATGAAAGTTTACATCAAACCCAAATTCTAAAAGACATAACACAGAAACCAAGTTCCGCCGGATATCGAGAGCGTAAAGCACATCACGGAGTATCAAGGTCTTTCTACCACACAAAGTAAATTTGCAGGTGCCCAAACCTTTAACCTCGATCCTCACATTGTTCCCAACGTAAAGTCACTTGCTTTGATACGGCAACCGACGGTACTCGATAAAAGATCCTTGATCCCTGGTTATGTGGTCTGTGGAGCCTGAGTCTATAATCCAAGAAGAAGAAACATGTTTTATTAGAAAAACAGTACTAGAAACATATGAAACATGTGAATTCACATAATTCACTAATACCTTTTCGCTCTCAACCTGTTTTGAATAGTCATGTGCGAAATGGCCCATTCTCTAGTACGCGAAGCATTTGACCTTCTTCAGGTCTAGCTTCTTCTTCCCATCTTTCTTTTCCTTCTTCTTGAATTGCTTCTTTCCCTTTTTGGGTTGAGGACCACCCTTTTTCCCTTTCTTTTGAAACTTCTTGCCCTTCTTGGAATCGGGCCTTGATTGGGAAGTGCCAGCATCCTTAGTATAATAAGCTTGACCAAAAGTCTTGTAAGCCTCTAAACATTTATCCTCCAGCTCCAAGTGTTTGGCTACATCGTTAAAAGTAACGATGTTTTCATTATGGGTTAGGTTCACTTTCATGTGCTCCCAGCTAGCAGGGAGCGATCTGATAACAGCCTGCACTTGCTGCTTATCAGACAGGACATGTCCAGCTTCTTTAAGTTCTCTGATCATGTTGGCTATCTCTCTCAGATGTTGCTTCATAAGATTGTCTGGCTTGAGTTTGTAGGTATCAAACTTAATCATTAACCTCCGAAGTTTAGTGGTAGAAGTACCATCAAACTTGTCCTTCAACGCTATCCACATAGCTTGTGCAATTTTGTGTCTTTCAAACTCGCACATTATGTCATCAGCCATGGCACTCAAAAGCGTGATTCTTGCTATGTTGTTTTTCTTCTTCTAAACTAAGTAAGCCTCTTAGTCTCTCCTATGTTGGGCCGTATTCCCAACTTTAGGTTCAACCATTGCAGTGGTTAAAGGTTCAACGGCATCTTGTTCCTCCAAGATGTATTGGACCTTTCGGTGCCATATGTCCCAGTTATCCCCATTGAGCTTTTCCCCCTTATTAAGCTCATCAATTATGTTCTTGGTTGCCATTTTCAGTTCTGTGACAAATTTATCCCACATTATTCTACGTTCTCTCTAAAAGAGAGACGTACCATAAAACATTTCAGTTATATAGCACAGTGAAGTATACAATGTCTTGTACTTATATCATCTTTGATCAAAAAGTAATGACACTGCAAGATCCATGATCAAGAGCATACATTTGTACCTCCCATCACATAGATACAGGCAATAATCATTATGTCCTATCAAGAATTTTATATAAGCACTTCAAAAATTGTGACTCTTATAAGTCTTATCTTTTAAAAGCTCCCACTTATAAAAAGCATACTTATATTATTCACAAATAATCATACAACAATAATTCAAGTAATTTCATTAAATGAAATAACACACTTAGTCTGTTTACAATGCATGAAACTACAAACTTAATATAACAAACGTCAATAAAGCGAATACAAATATTGCATCATTTGATATGAACATAAAGGTAATCAAGCATTGCTTTCCTTAGTTTCCTAAGTTTGCGTTTTTGGTCATAAAGGATGATACTAAATCTATAACCCAGATCTAGTAAAATTTCCTTATGGGTTTTCCTTTAGGTCCGCCTCTAACCCTTATAGCTCTTATATACTCCATTATGACTTTAAGGTAGAATTTGGTATTCTTCTTATTGGTCATGTAATGGACGTAGCTGGCGAGCACGCCATTGATGCCTTTTATGTTTGTCAGTCTGGCTGCATCTCTTTCAGCTATACTCATAGCTAAAGCAGGGGTACAGGGTTGATTCACCTCTTCTCCTTCCTCAACTTCGGTTTCATTGGGAAGATCTAGTAAATCATTAAAGACCAAATGAGGTTCAATACGGAGGGGTTCAATAGAGAATAAAGATTCTGACATAGGTCCAGAATTCATTAACTCCTTCGGATCTTCTTGAGGAACCTCTTCAGGGTCCTCTTCAGGATTCCCATCCTTTAGTTCATATTCTGGAACTGCATCATCCATGTATGAGTATTCTAATGAACCATCTTTGATATTTTTCAGTGCTACTAGAAGCCTCTTGCTTCATTTTCACCTAGAACAAAATAATTTAAATTATTTTGAATATTCTGGAATTTATTTCGGCATGAAAATACCAGAAAATACACTAAAAATACTCACAAACGGATCCTTAGTTGTCTCAAAAATTAGCAAATTATATATCAAAATGAAGATCTTGATTTTAGGGATTTTTAGAGACAAACCACACCTCAAACGGACCTCCCACGTACCTACACGCGCCCCTAGAAGAAAAAATTTGAGAAAAATGAAAATTTTTTTAACTACCACTCACAATGGCGTACACGCGACGCCATGTAGCCGACTGTTGTGACACGCGCCGTTCTGGTGGCCTCCACGCGCCACTACCAGTCAGGTGGTGGTGCCCACGTGTCTAGATGGAATACCACGTGGCGGCACACGCCACGTGGCAATTCTGGACCCAACAAAAAGTTTTTTTAATAAAAAATTCATTTTTTTAAATCACTGAAATGGGTTTTTTTTGGTAATTGGGCTGGACCGGGTTGGGGCGGGTCAACCAGATCTAGAGGTAGACCCAGGCCTGCATCCGTTTTTTTTTTAAATTCTGTCGTTTTTTTGCTTCGGGTTAGATCCTGCTCTCGGCCCAGATCCCTTTTTTTTTTTACAAGGTGCCAAAACAACACCGTTTTGGCCCCCTGGAGGTTGTCTTCAACCTCCAGCCGGGTTGCTTGACTCGGCTCTTGTAACCAGGTCGGGTCCAACGGACCTGTCGGACCCGAAACCTTCTCTCCTCCGTATCTTCGTCGTCCGGTGTTTGTTTTTTGCGTACTTTATATCATTTTCTTCGTTTTTCGTCCTCTACAAAATGGGATAGATTTTGAAGCCTAAAAACTTGATTTTAAGCAAACCCAAAGATGAACGAGGGAGACAGCTGAAAACGTTTTCGATATTAAACAGATTTCATGGAGGCAGAGAGAAAATCCAGTATTTCTACTTATAAATATAAGTTAGATATTAATCATACTGAAAATAAATGAAAGGATTTGCATAGTATATTGAAGCAAATCACAGGATACTGAGAACCAAAAAACAGAAAAAAAAAACACCGATATAAAACGTAGGCCACAGAATGACACCAACAAGAAATATAAACCTATGCTCTGATACCACTGATGAATTCGGGCATACCTGGAATCTACAACGATGTCAGATAGCCACGCAGAGGTCCAATCACGGTGACGAAGTCGGATCAACGTTTCACAGCAAATACATCGGTTTTGAGAGGAAGAACACAGAGAACAGAGAAAAAGGAGAGGGTGCTTGAGACGGGGTGGTTTCTGTTTGTTTTTCATGATAATAACTGACCCCCCACCTGTACTGTTCGACAATAACCGTTCCCTCCTATCTCAAATTACAATTTTAAACAAAATGGGAAAAATTACAATTGTCGACCCAAATGTTCTGTTATTTGCACCAGAACCCCAACCTAAATGGGTTTGTGTCCAATCCACCAAGGATGGACTAACCCATCTTCCTACATAAATCCCTACCTATCACACATACCACTATGGGCTAACAAGGTGTCAGGTGGGATACAAAGTTAATAACAGTCAATAGACATTTATCTAATAGTTAAACTCACAATAACCATATAGGTCAAATATTTCTACCAATCTCATACAGCTAATAATTTCAAAGAGATAATAAAATTTTTATTTATTCAAAGGATATAAATATCAATGAAGATTCCATATTATATGCAGTCCATGAATCCTAAATCCATTTTTATATCCTCCTTATTTCTGCCGATTGGATCCATGGGCTAAGTTCTTTCCATTTGATTGGCTACTTTAACAAGCTAACCACACGAGTGATATGGACTGGCCAAAGACCACATAACACTCGATGGAGTATGGGTCCCCTCTCAAAGAACTAGTAAGACAATAATAATGGCCAACCATAGAGCTCCGTGTGGAGACCGATACCACGTGGCATGTATATATCTGTATACTCCAATTATCTTCTCCTCTAACCAAACCAAATATACAGGGTTCACAATAACACATTTATATGCATAATCAAGTAAATTTCATAATAATATCTCATAGTTATAATCATTAATTTTTAACAATACAAATATTTCAACCCCTTTTCAAAATAGCATCCCACAAGACAGTTCATACAAAACATAACATACACACACACAAAAGTTGGTCAGAGCATGCAACAGATAGAAATTTAGTTACCTGGGCTCTTAGCTAACAGTCAAGTACAAACAAAATCAATACTAAAAAAATACCATAATAGTATTTATATCTACAATTGAAATTAAAACATTATCTTTACAGTATTAGAGTAAACTACTTATAAATTTCTAGCATTTAACGCTCCCTCTAATACCTTCAACTGTTATTCTAAATTCTAGCTCGAAAGGCTTTTTCTAAGGTTTTGGATAAGAATATATATATATGATGATGATTTATATTTAATTCCTAAGTTTCCTTAACTTATATTATCTTTAATTATTAAATTATATCATTTGAATCACTAAATTCATAACTTAGATAGAGAACTCTCAATTTATAGCTTATGTTCTATCTTTAAAGAATTTAAACAGACAATCTTAATATAATTAATTTATTCTTACTGTAAAAGTATAATTATTAATCCAACCATTGAATTTAATTTCTTACATGTCACAAGTCTACTCTCTAAATTTCAGGTTAATCCAATGATGAACGAATTTAAAAACACTAATTTACTATCTAGTATTATATCTACTAAATCTAAAATGTAAATGAAAAGGTACCTGATAACTTGTAACTCATAGGTTAAATTGACGATTCAATCATTGAAATTGACAAGTATGAAGTCCAAGATCAGTTGACCAAATTGCAACCCGATCCAACGGTTCACAAACTCGTAAAAGTACTTACTAAGACTGTCTCATTTTGTGAAAAAATTATTTAATTCATGTTTAACTCTCCTCTACCACTACCTATATATAGGCTCCTAGAGCTCCCTCTTTCCATCATTTAATCAATGTGAGGCTTCTTAGCATTACTATTTTATTTTAATTGGTTATATATATTCAACCTTTTTTTTTACTGGATCATAATAAATATCTACTTAAACCTGCAGGATAACAAAATCAGGATGTTATAGTTAACCTTTTGATAAGTTATTTGATTTAATATAAATGGGTTTTTGAAAGAACGATCATCATAATTTGGTATCAGAGCCAAATATTTTGCGAATTGGGTTGTATTACATTACATTTAGTGGCAATATATAATAATCTCACATAACCTTTCCTGTTATCTTATTTTTGTGTTTGACATTACTTTTTTTTTTGTGTAGGTTTCATCCTTAGGTGGGGAGGATGGTATGGACGTGACCCCGATAAACCGATCAGGGTGGGGACGAATCCACAAACCCGCCTGATGAATCATCAAATCCTCTACAATTTAACTAAGAGACCTTACTGCAACACCTAAAAGAAGTAGTAGTTACAATGGTAGATGAGAGGGTAAGAAAGCTAGAGGAAGACTTAAGAAACAAGAAAGATGTGGAAGAGTTTGAAGAGAGTGGGCTTCCTAAGCTGTTTGTGGGTAATTCTGGAACCCGCAGGGGTTTTGTTAAAGGAACCAGAGAAGAGAGTAGCTCGTGAGGACAACAAGGGATAGATGGGACTATAAACCTTAAGAGTTTATGGAAGGACATAGGGTGTCATTACCCAAAGACTTTTGATAGAGGTATCGATCCTGATAAAGTTGAGGCTTCAATTGATGACATGGAGACAATATTTAAGGCTTATCGTTGTAATACCTATTAGAAGGTATAAGTAGCAGTGGTCTTATTGAGGGACTAAGCTAAGAGGTGGTAGAAGAGCATAAGCGGCATAAATGACTTAAGGGTTACTTGGGAAGAATTCAAGCAGAGGTTCTTTGATCACTACTTTCTCTTAGCCATGAGACAAGAAAAAGAAACAGCTTTTATGCTCTTCGATAGGAGAACATGCATGAGAATGAGTTTATTGCCAACTATATTGACCTTTCCAAGCATGTTACCTATATGCAGCTGAAACATAACCTAGAATAGATAGCTTGACAATTGATAGAACGGACGAGGCCAGAGTTAAAGCAGTAAATGACCTTATATGAGTTTAAGGGTTTCAAGGATGGCAGCCCGTAAGACCTGAGAGGTAGAGGAGAGCCGGTGCCATGATAGCTAGGGCAAGTTCTCTAGTTTTGTGAGGCCAATAGGAGGAATCAATAAGAGCTATGCTGAGAGAAACTAGAACCCTTATCATTATTTTTCTATGTCCCAATTGAGTATTAATGGACCCTGCCATGAATGTGGAAATGTGCACTTACGACAATGCTGGGAGTGTTATCGGTGCCATAAGCTAGGGATCATCGTTCATAACTGCTTAGAGGCTAGGCAGATCCCTCAGAGCAATCATTCCACTGTTCCAAGACATGTCCTTAGGATGACATAAGAGGAGGTTGGGGTATCCCCTGATCTGATTAGAGGTACAGTTCACTCCAAGGACATCATATCTTTATCTTATTGGTTTGGGTGCTATGTATTCTTTTTTATTTGTTGAGTGTACTAAAACTTTAATTTACATATGATTGATTTGCTGTATTTGCTGCTTAAGGATGTCGATGTGATTATGGACATGGATTAGTTGTTAGCTAGTGATGTCATCCTCGATTATAAGATATTTGTGACTTTTTCCTTTTGCACTTTGTCTATTGAGGTTATTATAGGTACCACACTCTGGTTGCCTACTCAAGTGAATAAGTGTAAGTGCATTTAAAGAAGTTGCCAATGCGTATGCCATTCTTCTCTGTCAGTAGGGACAAGAAGATTATTATCGAATAGACTGAGGTGAAAGGACTTATTTAACTGAGTGTTACATCACAAGGTTCACCAGTACTGTTAGTAAGAAAGGAGGACTACAACATACGATTGTGTATTGATAGCCGCAATTTGAAAAGTGCCCAAATGGATGTTTTGAACGGCTTTATAGATGTAATTTCAGACGAAATGTTAAGTGTACTCTAAGGCATGAGGTGGAGTCATCTATTGAGCTGGAATAAGGAATAGAGCATATCTTAAAGGCTCTCTGTAAATGTCACCATCCAAGTTGAAAAAGTTGAATAGAGAGATTGATGACCTACAAAAAAAGGGGTTTATCATACCTAGCGTTTCTTCATGCAGTTCATGGGTGTTGTTGTGATGAAGAAAGATAATAGTTTGAGGCTGTGAATTGATCACTACAGTATCCTAATTTTTTTAAGGGAGAATTACAATGAGGTCCCAAGCAAGAAAAACAATTAAAAAACAAATCCCAGAGGTTGTCATTCTTACTATAGGACTTGTTATTATAGGCTGTTGAGGTTGTTATTAGGACCTTTCGGTAATTATTTCTCTTCTGTGGGACTTGATTGTAATTCCCCCGTTTTTTTAATTATAATGAATATAGTGGTGTTTCAAATTTTAGATTTGTGTGAAAAGTAAGAGTTATTATTCTTGATTAAGGTTAACTAAGGATTAGCAATATTAAAGATGATAAGTTGGAGTTATATTTTTTAATGTTTAGAGTAGTCTTGGAATGTGAAAATTTTAATGGATTTAAATTTGTTACTTGGCTTATATAAAATGTTTAGTCAATTTAGTTTTGTTGTGATTTAGGTTTTTGGTGATTTGGAGTTATGGTTTGTTGTTAGAAGAAGGGCTTTAATGGAGATTGGTGATATGATACTTTGAAATATGGTTTAAGGATTGGTTTATGTTTGTTTGACTGAATATTTTCAGATAAAATTGGTATACTGGTGGTTAATAGTTCTAAATGTAAAATTGGGAGTTTTTATGAATAGTTATTATTACAGTTGATTAATGGGTTTGATGGGCTATTTAAGTAGAGGAAATAATTATCATACCTTCTTAATTAAGGAATTGAAATTGTTTTGACAATTAAATATTTAGAGTTGTTGTGGATTGTGAGATCTGAGGGCTCAGGCTTTCATAATGGTGTTTTTCTCAAAGATTTAGAGATATTATCCTTATGGTATCGAAGTTAAGATCTATAGTGATAATAAAAGTCTAAAGTATCAAGTAGACCAGAAAAGTTGGACAACGACAACATAGATAGATGGAATTCCTTAAAAACTATGACTTTGAACTTAAATATCACCCAAGTAAAGCTAATGTGGTCGCTAATGAGTAGGAAGATAGTTCATGTGTTCTATATGAGCTTGAAGGAGCACTACTATTTTTGGAGATTAAGAAATCAGTCAATGGTACCTAAGACATCAGATACTTTGTAGTCGCTTTTGGGTGACTATGAATTCTTTAAGGATTTGGAGGCAGCACAAATAGAAGATAACCAATTATTGAGTGTTTAAGACAATAAGGATGTGCCAGACTATGACATTAGAGAAGAAGGAATCTTAAAGTACAAAAAAAGAGAATTCCATCTCTAATGATGATGAGATTAAGAAAATCATTTTTAAAAAAGGCTTATTAGAGTAACTATTCAATACATCCAAGAATAACAAAGATGTATAATGATTTGGAAAGAAACTATTTATGGATGAAGATGAAAAGAAATATGATAGAATTCGCGATTAAGTATTTGACTTGCTAGAAAATCAAGATAAAGCACCAAAAATCTCTAAGATTACTCTAAAATTTAGATATTCCTTAAAGATAGTAGGATCGCATTTTTATGGATTTCATTACTAGTTTGCCAAGGATACCAGCTGGATATGACACAATATGGGTGATTGTTGACAGATTAACTAAGTCAGCACACTTCTTACCCTCAGAGCCGCTTAGTCCTTAGAGTGGTTGACATAATTGTACATTGATAAAATAGTTCAACTTCATGGAATGTCGGAATCCATCATATTTGACCAAGATCTAAGATTTACATCGAACTTTTGGAGGTCTTTACATGGAGCCATGGGCACTAAGTTAGAGCACAATATTGCCTACCACCTCAGACTGATGGACAAAATGAGAGAACAATTTAAACTCTTGAAGACATGTTAAGAGCTTGTGCTATTGAGTTGAAGGGTAGTTGGGACAATCACCTATTGTTAGTAGAATTTGCCTACAACAATAGCTACTATGCAAGCATGCAGATGGCATCGTGCGAGGTGCCACACAGGAGGAAGTGTAGATCTCCACTTTGTTGGATTTAATTAAGTGAAAGAACAGTTATTGGCCCGACTTTAGTGGACATTACAATTAGAAAGATTGAGCTCATTAAGCAGAAGTTGTTGACAGCCCAAAGTCGACAGAAGAGTTATGCGGATTGTTAGAGGGGACCTTTAGAGTTTGAAGTAGGTGATCATGTATTTCTGAAGGTTTTACCTATCATAGGTGTTCGCAGATTCATTAAGGCCAAGAAACTTACACCCTAATTCATGGGCCGCTATGAGATTAGGGAGCGAATTAGACCTGTTGTGTGTAGTCCCACATCAGCTGGAGAGGGGAACGAAACATGCCTTATAAGGGTATGGATACCTCTCCCTCGTAGACACATTTTTTGGGTGGTTACGGATGCACCCAGGGAAACAAAACTGTGAGTTGGCTACAACTGTACCAAAGCGGACAATATCTACAAGCGACACTCTAGGATGGCTATGACTACACTCTGGGATCTAGGGACGCTACATGTTGTATATCGGATTGCGCTATAGCCACATCTTTCTAGTTTACACGATGCATTCCATGTGTCGTAATTGAAGAAGTATCATTCGCATCCGTCTCATGTCGTTGAGCCTGAAAAGGTCGAGTTGTGAGAGAATTTAACATATCCAGCAGAACCAGACCAAATTTTGGACGTTAAGGACAAACAATTGAGGAACAAGACTATCCACCTTGTTAAGGTCTTTTGAAAGGGCATAAGTCCTAATGATGCTACTTGGGAGACCGAGGAGCTTATGCGTTATGAGTATTCTTACTTGTTTTCTTAGTAAGCACTTGGAGTTGCTTCCGTTTTTTTATTTTTGTGTGTGATTGTTTGAATTTATTAGGTGGAAGCTCCAACTAATAAATGTGTGATAATTTGGTTTTCCCGTCAGGCCCAAGAGAGAAAGAGAGAAAGAGTGCGGGAGAGAGAGCAAGGAACAAATCGGCCGTTATTGTGAAGGAGAGGATAAGTTTTGAAGATAATTTAGGTACATAAAATTACTTCTTTTTATCAAACTTTCTCATGAATATTTCCTATATATTTTAAGCTTCCTAATTACAGTATTATTATAGTGATTAATTAGAGAAAATTTTGAGATTTAGATATGAAGTAAGTATTGAGTTTTGATAATAGATGACCAAAAAAATTTAGAGGTAAATGAGTAATTAATTTTAATAAATTTAGATTTACCCATTTGTCAGTTTTTAATATTTAAATTAATTTTAGTTAAAAAATTTGTTATATATAGTATATATCTCATATTTTTACTAATTAAAATTAAGTTAAATAATTTATTTGGGTTATTTGACATATTATTGAGATTTTAATCTGTTTAAAATGTTGAAAATGCTGAAAATATATTATTAGAGAATTTTTGAAGTTTGAGGCTTAATTTATAAATTAAGAATTTTATACAATTAAATTAAATTAGAGATTTAACTAATATATATAAGCTTAATTAATTAATTAACTTATATTAATATGTGGTTATATTAATTATGTAGATTAATTATTGGTTATGCACAGGCTTAACCTTGTGGTAATCCTTGTTATTGCTTTGATGATGGGTAACTACTTTCTACTTGTTATGTGTTACTATGGTGTTTGTGAGTATTTTGATATTTTCAAATAATGGTGTGCTATTTGAAACTCAAGGAGATATAATATACCTTTTTAAGCTATGAAAATTATCTTATGGGATTTTTGGAATTGTGATTGAGCCGTTTGGAAAAATATATTATTTCTATCTTATGAATTATATTGAAAAAAGATTGAGATATTTTTGTCATGTTGTAAATGATTGATTGTTATTTGGATTTTGAGTTAAGTTCTGTTCTATCACTTGGTAAGGCTGTCATTGGTGTACAGTGGTTAGCTTCCTTCATCTCCCATAGTAAGGGATATGCCCTTGTGGCTTTTTACTCATCCCCCAAAAATAAGAGATAGGTCTATATGTCTAATTAATCCCCCAAAGAGGGATAAACTTATATGACTTGTGTGTTAACCCCATAATGAGGGTTTGGATGATTGAAATTATCTTAATATCCGTGTTTTATATTTCTATTGATATAGCTATATTTCTTGAGAATTAATAATTGTCCCACTTAACACCTCACGAGCACTTGTACATATGATGAGTTGAAAAGTTGGTTACTGAGGCTTTTATCTCACTCCATGGTTTTTACTATTTACAGGTGATAGTTCAAGTGGTGGTTCATTAAGAAAGGTCCCAGAGGCTCAGTGTGCTGTTATAACTTGTATAATCTCCCTTCTTTTGTTTTATATGCTGATTTATTATATATTGCCACATAGGGCTCATCTACTCTGATGTTGAAAACTAATAATTTTGATTACTGCTATTTGATGGGAGGGTCATTAGAAGGTCAGAGGCCTATAAGACTTTGAATGTTACACTCATTTGAAAGCATTGACTTTGATTAATAGACTCCATAACTTGTTTTAAAATGATTTATCATTTCGTATATTTGAAAGTATGAGTTTTGTTTGAACTAATGGTTGAATGGTAATTTTGGACTTTGGAAATTCAAAGCTCAAGTTGATAATTGATATTGTACAATATAAGTTTATTCCTTTTAACCATGATAGTATTTTTATAATTCTAAGATTTTTTTTCTTTTCTATCATAGTTAATCTTTCGAATAAATTATTTGATTTAATTTAAATGGATTTTTAAAAGAACAGTTGTCACACAAAACCTCTCTTTCAAATCATCTACAATTTTTGTATTGGTATTAATTATACTTTAATAGGTATTAACAATTTTGGAATAAAAATTAACAACTCACAATTTCAACCAAAATAGTTGAAAAAAAATAGAGATTATATCTTGAAAAAATGCCCAATTCTTAAATTTCAGTTGGTAATAACAAATGTTCAATCCATTTTACCGATTTTGATAACATTATAAAGTGTCAGCTTTTCAAATTGGGATCTCATATTTTCATGCTTTTTTTTGTTTCATTCTCTCATTGTTAATTGATCGAATAACTCGCACCACGGTAACCAGAAGGAAAGCGACGACAATGGACCAAGCATAAATTCGTTTCAAAACCACAAACTTATCCATCCTACCCAAACACGCATTGACCGGCAGCCAATGAGCGCATCAAAAGACATAACTATTGAAACATCAATTTAGGATGAAAAATTACTATGTATATACTTCTTTAGTCTTTAATATAAGACCTATTTAACTAATTTAATTAGATTAAAGAAGTTAAATAAGTTAATTAATTATAAGAAATATGACATGTTTTTTCTAAAACACTATAATATTCTTTTTTAATATCTTTCCTCTCTCACTTACTTGATTATGGTTAAGAGAGTATCTATAAGGATAATTTTAAAAAAAATTAATAAATATAAGAAATAAGTCTTATAATTAGAATCAAAATTAACTTAATAATTAAATTTTATATTAAGTACCGGAAGAGTATAACTTTTTTCATGAAAAATTACATGGATACAGAAATTTACTAAAGTGAGCATTCAAGATAAGTATGATCTCTTTGGCCCAAAAAAAGTAAGGTAAGTATGATCTACTTTCCGTTTATTCCCGTTTTCCTTTTGTTTTTTTTTTGGCCCCCGGGGGTGGTTGAGTATCAAAGCACAAAAATCATGTACTGCTGGTATTTCCAGTTTAATTTCACATGCAATTGTGCACATTAAAAACCCCAAGCAGTTAATGTCAAACTACTTAGGTTCACACATCTTACTCTCTTTCCTACCATGACGTAACGTAAACAAATGGGGATAAATAGTAAAGATTTATAAGGATATTACATTATTTGATTCAAGAGAAACCGGGGAGAGCGTAATGAGTAATTCAATCTTAGCAGCCAAACTCATCAGGATGAGATAAATATTTGCCTACAATTTTACATCTAAAAAACCTTTAAAGTGGAAGGTTTCTGCTTTCCATCAATCTTAGGTTGAAACTTAAAAGAGGGCTAACAAAAAATTAAAGCGGGGAAGCACATGCATTTGGGATTTGTTAGACAACTTAGATGTGATTGACTACTAGCACAATTACACTAAGCAAATAAGAATTTCAGACTCTGAACTCCCTTCGGTGCCCATCAAAGCCGATTCGCACGTCCTAATGAGTTTAGAAGGTATGCAAACAAATAATCGCAGTTAAAATTGAGGTCAACAGTATGGAGACAAAGTTCACCGCATTGTTGTCAAGAATACTGAGACCAGAGATCTTTTTAACAGTTGGTCCTGGCTTTCCAACAATCTGCGAATGATGTAGAAAAATTTTCACATAACAAATCTATAATATCTGGCCAAAGATAGCACAAATTCCCTATTCTAACTTTATTGGGACAGAACTAATTTTACCTTATTGCGAACAGTGCAGAATCCACTGAATTGCAGTGTTGCCCCCAACAGAGAGTCAATCACACTTCCACCTAGTCCTGCTAGGGTGGAGATAGGTATAACCAGTAGTTGCTTAAGGGCCACATCAGAATCACATCTGGTTGTTAGAAGTCCCAGAAGAACAAACGACAGTCCAATGACGCTTCCTGCAGCTGCAGCTGCTAGAAGTCCCGCTTTTGTCACACCACCATTTGTACCTCTCCGAACAGGCTAACAATCACGCATTTGTATTAAAATTAAACAAGACAAATAAAAGTATCTGGAGAAATCCATGCATGCACAGTTGCATCCAAGAGATTATTCACCTTAAAGGTTGTGATTAGACGAGGTTGATCTTCACTTAGAATTCCAAGCTCGGAAGACCAAGTGTCTCCGTTGCAGCAGGAATAATGGCCAATGATGCCACCAATAAGAGAGGTGATCAGAGCTGAGTCTTTAGAATTTAAGCATTTATCCTGTCCTTCTGTCAATTTCCATACAATTATGACCAAAACTGTGGCAACGCCACTATTGGATAGAACTTGTATCCTGAAAAACAGAAGCAGCAGAAAATTGCCAGGAAGTTGCATGATTCACCTTCTATTTTGATAGCACATGTACAGGGAGTTAATTGCAGGCTACAAGGCTCTCAAGCAGGCTTAATCAGATAATAAATAGTAGCAACAACGAGAATTGACATCTTCATATTTTGACTGTTGAGAAAAATGAATTGACCACAATAAATAGAATGAATTTTTTTATTTAATTTCAAATACTGTCAATTTAAAAAGTCAAGAAAAGTGGTTAAAGAGATATTCCTTGCAAAACCACGAGGCCCAAAACAGATTTTCTGTAATAAAGCTTACCTATCCAACCTTAGTATGCTCAAACTTGTTCACTTAAAATACATCAAGTTCAAATTCAAGCCAAAACTTAAAAAAAGAATTCGGATATAAATGTCAAAATTATATCTACTCGTATCCTATGAACATATATAAATTGAACTCCTAAAAGCCTATGAACTATTTCATTGGTGTCGTAAAAGACAGGTGTCATGATTGCCATGGTATAAAGATATGGCCCGAAGCCCATCTTCTATAAACCCTCCATGACAGGGAGACCTCTCTCTAGATCTGCCTTGCTGCTTGCCAATGCATTATGATATGGCATATGTATGATGTCTGCCACTGTGAGGAACGGAAATGTTTTTTCTGATTGGTCAACATTTCCTCCTGCATGTGGATTTTGGTGTGCCGTCTCAAAGATGTCATAAAAGAGAAAACTTTGTACACTCATTCATTAACCATATTGCTCCAACTTGGCGTCCAACACACAGAATTTCATTCGGTTCCCTCCTTGAAAGCAGAACTTCGCAATGTCCTCGGTTAGATTAATTGTCTGTATTTTTCACTGTCTTATTTTTTTGATTACCAACTGTTCGGTTCTTGTTTCCATGTCTCCCTCTCTATTTTTCATTTTCAAGCCAAATTATTGAATCTATTTATTTGACGTCGCTTCCTTTTTATATATATTCGCATGCGTACTTCATATGTTATACTACCTAACTACACATTAACAATGAACCAAGAGAAAGCACAGAAAACAACACACCAATTCCTTTGTCCACCTTCTTTGAATTCAGGATCAACTTTTCGCTTCTTATCTTCTCCTATCTTTGTGAGCTTAGACGAAGTGAAAAAGAACACGAGCAGCATAGCCCCAAATCTTTTTCCGAAAAAAGAACAAGAAAAGGAAGAAAGACGTTAAATCTACGCAAGATGAAACCCCAAAATTGGAAGGAAACACAAGTAAGAGGAGGGAAGAACTACCTGTATCCAACGGAAATGTGAATCGCCATAATGACGAAACCCGAAATCGCTCCAGAAAGGCTGAGAGATTTTCTTCTGTAAGCTCGAATTGCGATTAAGAGTGAGAGAAACAGGGCGATTGATGGTTGGAGCCATTGACCAGATTCCATGTCCTTCGTCACTACCAATTCGGAAAGAAGAAGAATACTGTGAAAATTTTGGAGCTATAGCGTTACCAAATCCTGAAATCCTCGTGACCATCGATTGTTGACTAACACAATACTATCTTTCATTCATTTGCTGTGGTACTGCAGCTGAGATCGCTCATCAGGCAGGCGGTCACTAATGTCGAACTCCAATATCGTATTATATAATTTAGGCTAAATTACATAAATAGTCGGGAAAAAGACAGACAAATGCTAACTGAATTTCAGAATGATCAAAACGTCTGTCCAATTTGCAAAATGCTATTTTGGTCTCAAGAGACCAAATTGACATTATTATATCAAATGAAAAGAAAAAATTGCCCTTCCTTTTAAATATTGTTTTTAAAGTATCACAGCTCCTATTGGCCGGCCGGTTATCGGAGCTTCGGCGACCGGCCGACAATTGGTCACCGAAGTTTTGTCGGTCGAAAAAAATTTTTTTGAAAATTTTTTCAACTTCAGTATAACGGTTAACAACTTTTGTAACGCTATTAATAATTTTAGTATAGCAATTAACAACAGGTTTTCTGGAAAATTCAACAAGCTCTGGTGACCGGAAACAACTGTTTTGAAAATTTTTACAACTTTAGTATAACGGTTAACAACTTTTATAATGCTATTAACACCTTCATTATAGCAATTAACAACAGGTTTTCTGAAAAATTCAACAAGTTCCAGTGACTGGAAACAATTTTTTTGAAAATTTTTACAACTTCAGTATAACGGTTAACAACTTTTGTATAGCGGTTAACAATAGGTTTTTAAGTTTGTTAATGGCATTACTGAAGTTATAAAAATGCCACTTTTTGAATTTTTCGAAAAACTTGTTGTTAACTTCTATATCGAAGTTGTTAACCGTTATACAGAAGTTGTAAAAATTTTCAAAAAAGCGTAATTGTTAAAGTTATACTGAAGTTCAAAATTTTTACAACTTCAGTATAACGGTTAAAAACTTTTATAATGCTATTAACAACTTCAATATGGCAATTAACAACAGGTTTTTTGAAAAATTCAACAAGCTCCAGTGACCGGAAACAATTTTTTTGAAAATTTTTACAACTTCAGTATAACGGTTAACAACTTTTGTAATGCTATTAACAATTTCAGTATAGCAATTAACAACATGTTTTCTGGAAAATTCAACAAGCTCCGGTGACATGAAACAATTTTTTTGAAAATTTTTACAACTTCAGTATAACGGTTAACAACTTTTGTAACTCTATTAACAACTTCGATATAGCGGTTAACAACAGGTTTTTGAGTTTGTTAAATGCATTACTGAAGTTATAAAAATGTCACTTTTTGAATTTTTCCAAAAACTTGTTGTTAACCGCTATATTGAAGTTGTTAATAGAGTTACAAAAGTTATTAACCGTTATACTGAAATTGTAAAAATTTTCAAAAAAATTGTTTCCGGTCACCGGAGCTTGTTGAATTTTCTAGAAAACATGTTGTTAATTACTATACTGAAGTGTTTAATAGCATTATAAAAGTTGTAAACTGTTATATTGAAGTTGTAAAATTTTTCAAAAAAATTGTTTTCGGTCACTGGAGCTTGTTGAATTTCCCAAAAAACCTATTGTTAATTGCTATACTGAAGTTGTTAATAGCATTACAAAAGTTGTTAACCGTTATACTGAAGTTGTAAAAATTTTCAAAAAAAAAATTTTCCGAACGACGGAGCTCCGGTGACCGGCCGGCCAGTAGGAGCTGTGATACTTTAAAAACAATATTTAAAAGGAAGGGCAATTTGGTCTTTTCATTTGATATAATAATGCCAATTTGGTCTCTTGAGATGGACGTTTTGGTCATTCTGAAATTCAGTTAGCATTTTTCTATCTTTTTCCCTTTTATCAATTTATGAAAATATGTTATTGATAAATAATTTAAAATTATCTCTTTATTAATTAAAAAAAACGATAATACTTCACATTGCAGATGTCAGATTGTGTAAGGTTAAAACTTCTAAAGTTTAATGTCTAAGTTCTCCTAATATAGCAAGAAATATATATATATATATATATATATCAAGTATAAGAATACATATGAATTATCAGTCATTGTCATAAAAGTTAAGCAATTATATGAATAATTTGTTTTTCTTTGTTATTTAATATATCACTTTGAGTATTCTCTAAAGATTTTTTAGCTTATGACTTGTGATTACAAAATTATTTTAATTCTTTCATAAAATATTAAAAAAAAGGGAAAAAGACAGAAAAATGCTAACTGAATTTCATAATGACCAGAACGTCCGTCCAATTTGCAAAATGCTATTTTGGTCTCAAGAGACCAAATTGGCATTATTATATCAAATGAAAAGACCAAATTGCCCTTCCATTTAAATATTGTTTTTATAGTATTACAGCTCCTACTAGCCGACCGGTCACCAGAGCTCCGGTGGCGGCGGTCACCGGAACTCCGGCGATCAGCGGACAATTGGTTACCGGAACTTCATCGGTCAGAAAATTTTTTTGAAAATTTTTACAACTTCAGTATAACGGTTAACGACTTTTGTAATGCTACTAACAACTTCAGTATAGTAATTAACAACAGGTTTTTTGGGAAATTCAACAAGCTCCGATGACTGGAAATAATTTTTTTGAAAATTTTTACAACTTCAATATAACAGTTAACAACTTTTATAATGCTATTAACAACTTCAATATAGCAATTAACAATATCTTTTCTGGAAAATTCAACAAGCTCCAATGACCGGAAATAATTTTTTTGAAAATTTTTACAACTTCAGTGTAACGGTTAACAACTTTTGTAACTCTATTAACAACTTCAGTATAGCGGTTAACAACAGGTTTTTCAAAAAAATTCAAAAAGTGGCATTTTTATAACTTCAGCAATGCCTTTAACAAACTCAAAAACCTGTTGTTAATTGCTATACTGAAGTTGTTAATAGAGTTACAAAAGTTGTTAACCGTTATACTGAAGTTGTAAAAATTTTCAAAAAAATTGTTTCCGGTCACCGGAGCTTGTTGAATTTTTCAGAAAACTTGTTGTTAATTGCTATATTGAAGTTGTTAATAGCATTATAAAAATTGTTAACTGTTATACTGAAGTTGTAAAAATTTTCAACTTCAGTATAACGTTAACAATTACGTTTTTCTGAAAATTTTTACAACTTCAGTATAACGGTTAACAACTTCGATATAGCAGTTAACAACAAGTTTTTTGATAAATTCAAAAAGTGGCATTTTTATAACTTCAGTAATGCCATTAACAAACTCAAAAACCTGTTGTTAACCGCTATACTGAAATTGTTAATAGAGTTACAAAGTTGTTAACCATTATACTGAAGTTGTAATAATTTTCAAAAAAATTGTTTCCGGTCACCGGAACATGTTGAATTTTTCAGAAAACCTGTTGTTAATTGCTATAATGAAGCTGCTAATAACATTATAAAAGTTGTTAACCGTTATACTGAAGTTGTAAAAATTTTCAACTTCAATATAACGTTAACAATTACGTTTTTTTAAAAATTTTTACAATTTCAGTATAACGGTTAACAACTTTAATATAGCAGTTAACAACAAGTTTTTTGAAAAATTCAAAAAGTGGCATTTTTATAACTTCAGTAATGCCATTAACAAACTTAAAAACTTGTTGTTAACCGCTATACTGAAGTTGTTAATAGAGTTACAAAAGTTGTTAACCATTATACTGAAGTTGTAGTAATTTTCAAAAAAATTGTTTCTGGTCACCAAAGCATGTTGAATTTTTCAAAAAACTTGTTATTAATTGCTATAATAAAGTTGTTAATAGCATTATAAAAGTTGTTAACCATTATACTGAAGTTGTAAAAATTTTCAACTTCAGTATAACGTTAACAATTACGTTTTTTTTGAAAAATTTTAAAACTTCAGTATAATGGTTAAAAACTTCGATATAGCAGTTAATAACAAGTTTTTCGAAAACTTCAAAAAGTGGCATTTTTATAACTTCAGTAATGCCATTAACAAACTCAAAAACCTGTTGTTAACCGCTATACTGGAGTTGTTAATAGAGTTACAACAGTTGTTAACCATTATACTGAAGTTGTAAAAATTTTCAAAACAGTTGTTTCCGGTTACTGGAGCTTGTTGAATTTTCCATAAAACCTGTTATTAATTGCTATACTAAAATTGTTAATAATATTATAAAAGTTGTTAATGGTTATATTGAGGTTGTAAAAATTTTCAAAAAAATTATTTTCGGTCACGAGAGCTTGTTGAATTTTCCAAAAAACTTGTTGTTAATTACTATATTGAAATTGTTAATAGCATTACAAAGGTTGTTAACCGTTATGCTGAAGTTGTAAAAATTTTCAAAACAGTTGTTTCCTGTCACCGGAGCTTGTTGAATTTTCCAGAAAACCTGTTGTTAATTGCTATACTGAAGTTGTTAATAGCATTACAAAAGTTGTTAACCGTTATGCTGAAGTTGTAAGAATTTTCAAAAAAAAAATTTCCGAACTGACGGAGCTCTGGTGACCAGTTGTCGGCCGGTCGTCGAAGCTCCGGTGACTGCCGCTGCCAGAGTTCTGGTGATCGGCTAGCCAGTAGAAGCAGTGATACTTTAAAAACAATATTTAAAAGGAAGAGCGATTTGGTCTTTTCATTTGATATAATAATGCCAATTTGGTCTCTTGAGACCAAAATGGCATTTTGCAAATTAGACGGACATTCTGGTCATTCTGAAATTCAATTAGCATTTGTTTGTCTTTTTCCCTAAATAGTCCCTCAACTTTAACCCATTTGCAAATAACTCTTAAAAAACTTTAAAACCTAGTACTACCTCTTGTTCCCAGTATAGGTGTTCGTTTAACTTTAATTTTTATTCTAAATTTAAGATCCTAAGTTACTTGATGTCTTATATTTATTCATTTTTTCCTAAAGCAGTTCTTATAATAATAGTAGTTCTATCCAATACACTTGATTATTAAGGATATTTTAGGAAAGACAACACCTATTTATTAAAAATAATTAACCTAAACTAGTTTTCTTAATCTACTCAAATTAGTTAACTAGCTTTTATATTAAGAAGCGAAGGTAGTAACATTTAACTTTATGGCATTAAAAATCAGACTAGATCAGTTAGGCTGGTCCAAAAATGAGCAACCCAATCATTTGTTTAGTACGATTGATGCTTAAACTTATTTGAAATACGACCCAAAATAAGCTAGGAGTAACCCGCCGATTGGAGCGGGTTACCGGTTCACTTTTGTATTTGCCTATAGGCTATAGCATACCCAAACGTTAGCAATGAAACAAGGATTTTCTAGGAAAAGAAGAAGGAAGAGGGAAAAAATAGGAAAGGAAACAAAAGACATAAAACTTAGAAAAAAATTATTCTAATTAGAATTTATAAGCAGTTTGACTTACTGTAGATTTCATATTTTATATTGTAGGATTTAGGTTTTAAATATTATTCCTCATTTTGTTTATAAGTCCTTAATTTTGTATGTTGTCTTGATGGCCAAAAATAATAATAATTTTGCAAGTTGTCATGATGGCAAAAATGGTCCCTCAACTTTAACCCATTTACAAGTAACTCCTCAAACTTCAAAACTTAATAACATCTAACTTCATGGTATTAAAAGCCAACGACCCAATCACTTATCCAATCTGTTTGATGCTCAGACTTGTTTGGAATCTGACCCGATATGACTCAGGAGTAACTTGAGTAACTTGCCGATTTGGGCACCTTGCCGATTCATTTTTTACTTGCCTAAAACATGCCAAAACAGTGGGAATGAAGAAGGATTTTCTTCGGAAGGATTTTCTAGGAAAAGAAGAAGGAAGAGAGGAAAAAAAATGGGAAAGGAAAAAAGTGGCATAAAATTTAGAAAAGAATTATTTCAATTAGAATTTATAAATAGTTTGACTTACCGTTGATTTCATATTGTAGGACTTAGGCTTTAAATATTATTCCTCATTTTCTTTGTAAGTCCTTAATTTTGTATGTTGTCTTGGTGGCAAAAAAAAGAAAATTTGTATGTCATCTGTCTATGAAGGGAAAAGATGAATTTTTCTCATTTTATTTTAAATAGAAAAGATGAACTACTAAAATGATACTTTAAAAAAAATGGCACTTCTTTTATACAAACAACTGCCTTAATTTATTTTTTTAAATTTTTGTAAATTAATTATCTAGTTAACTAGAGGGAATAATTTGTTATGTATTATCTGGCGGCTTTATCCAACCGTACCACTTTTAATTATATTTCTATACAAGACTAAATCAATTTCGTCCATGTTCAGATCTGTTATTTACCCGCACAGTGTAAGGGAAAATAACTGGGAAAAAAATTTTACTTTCAAAACTTTATGCATCCAAGAGAAAAACCATAAACCGTCATCCACCAGCTAATTCCAATCATTATTGGACAAATTAACTAGTTCTTTCGACGCAGCCATATGCCTCCTTAGGCTGAAAGAAGTCCATAATGGACACTAAAACAATTAGTATTTGGGTTAACACATAAAAAGCAAGCGAGAGAAACTAGAGAGACATTCTGTGAGCTTCCGTATGAGTGACCTTGAAACCACCCCCCGGAAACATCTGCCGGATCGTCCTTTGGTCGAGACGATGGGTGGAGATGGGAGAGCAAGTACCATTCCAAGTCCAATTGAGATAGAAAGTAGAAGGGAAGCCTTGGAGGAGACCACTCAAGGATCTGGGTCTGGAGGAAAAGTAAGGAGAACAAAAGGAAACTTTACAGTGGAGAGCTTGTTAGTACCCTGTAGAGAAGACTAGATGGAAGATGACGAGATAGTGCGGAAATGGCGCCCCAAATGCCACTGTCATACAGAGAAGCTTTGAAACCAAAAATAGGGGAGACAGGAAACAGAGGAAAGGGAAAGAAGAAGAAGGATGGGATGGAAGCCTCATTTTCAAAGATGATAGTGAGTTGAAACAAGGGGCATCTGTGGAAGACACTGTAACGGGACCAAAAATTATGTTCACTGAAGAAGAGCGTAGGTAGATGGCAAAAATATGGGAGAACTCTCTCATCATTAAGCTATTAGGGGAACCGATTGGTTTCATATAGATGAGGAGGAAAGTGCAACTCTTGTGGGGAAAGTCTAGGTCCATCTCCATCTCTGATATAGGGAACGGCTTCATGACAGCAATGTTCCAGGAATGGGATAATTACTACTTTGCTCTTGAAGGAGGACTTTGGATGATTGCAAACTAGTACCTTACGGTTCAGACATGGAAGAGCAATTTCAACCCAAGGAATGAAAGGATTCAGACAGTAGCGGTGTGGGTAAGGTTGTCGGGCTTGCCAAGTGATTATTATGACAAAAAATTCTTCTATAATCTGGGAAACAAGATTGGGAAGGCAATAAAGGTGGATGAAATGACCCTAACTAAAGCAAGAACAATGTATGCAAGAATGTGTGTTGAGGTAGACTTAAACCAACCTCTACTCCCAGCATATTACATTGATGGGAACCACCGAAAAATTGAATATGAGGGACTTAACTTGATATGCTTTTGTTGTGGAAAATTTGGTCATGCCTCGGAACACTGTCCTATGAGGAGATCACATGAAGCAGGTACTCAGGCTAATGGAAACCAGGGAGGAACACCGGTTGCCGGAGATGGAGGAAGCTACCAGAACAGGAAGGAGAGATCTGAACCAGTGTATAAAGGCTGGATTTTGGTGCAAGACTTGAGGAGAGGGAGACATAGTGTACAGAAGGAAAGAAAGCCAGCGGATAATTAGTAAAAAGGCAGCAGGAGTGATGTGCACAAGTCTACTAAATCTAGGTTTGCAGTATTGGCAAATGTGTTGGAAAAGGAAAAAGAAATTGAATTGGAGATAGAGAACGTGAAGCACTCAAGGATATCTCGAATGAGGGTGGGCAAAACGAGGTGGAAGGACAAACTGTAACCAAGTCAAAAAAGAAAAATGTGCCTCCTAAAGCAAAAAAAGTAGGGGAGAGACATGCTGATAGAGGAGAAAAACTGATGGAGAAGAAAGAGAAAGAAAAGACAAAGAAGTACAGGGAAACTACACGAGGGATGATGAAGGTAGAGAAAAAACAAAGTAACCAAGTAGATATAATTGGGCTCGGAAAAGGAGAGCAACAAGAGAAATTAATGGGCCAAACTGTGAAACTGGCAAGTGGGCTTAAGAGGAATAGGGAGGAGGAAAAACAAGCTGACTTGCTAAATGGGCCGAAAGAGAGGAGATGTGATGCTAGATCTGGACTACAAGAAATGGAAGGGGTGGAGATAGAAGCCCATATCATGGAACACTTCCTGGATCAATTACCAGGCCAAAAAGATGAAGATATGGGAGAGGAGGATGGTAAACCACCAAACCTAGGAGAGGTATACACCTACCTCAGACCCTTGAAAGTTGAAAATTGTGTGCACCCACAACAACTATAGCAAAATATGGGAAATGATTCAAGTGGTGATCTTCAGGGCCATACGGCCAGAGATGAGGTTACGTACTCGGGGTCCCTTTTCTTTTTTTAAGTGGTTTAATGATTCTAGTTTGCAATGTGAGAGGGGTTGCTAGAAAAGCCTTCAGTATTGCTCTGAAAGAAGTTTTGAAGAAATTTAGACCCAGAATCATGATACTAGTAGAGACGAGATGTAGTGGTTTGACTGACCAAAAAGTTATTAAAAAACTTGGCTTCAAGTTCCAGATCCTGGAGGAAGCACAAGGGATGTCTAGAGGTAACTGGATTCTATGGAATGAACCAGAAATTCAGATACAGGTGGTGAGGTCAGACAAACAATTTGTACATTGACAGGTTGGAGGGATTGGTAGGAATAAATGGTTTTTAACAGCTATTTATGCAAGCCTGAGAGAAATGGAACGGAAAATGTTATGGGATCAGTTAGCAGGTATAGCACAATCAATGTATGAGCCGTGGCTTTTGGCTGGAGACTTTAACGATATAAAGTCGCCAGAGGAGCAAAAAGGTGGTAGTGAAGTCAACCTCAGGAAATGTGAAAGATTTAGGGAACATATTGATAAATGCAATCTAGTGGATTTGGGCACTGAGGGACCAAGATTTACCTAGAGGGGGCCCATGTGTGGATTTGCAGAGAGGTTGTTTAAAAGATTGGATCAGGCCCTGAGTAATACAAAATGGAGAACCGAATTCAGTGAAGCAACAATCAAAGTCAGGCCTAGAATTGAATCAGACCATCACCCCCTTTTAATTGAGATTGAACCGCGAAGAGGGAAACCAAGAAAGCGCCCCTTTCGATTTGAAGCGGCCTGGTGTACACATGAGGATTTTGTACCAACCGTTAGGAGGAACTGGAAGAGAGACCGAGAGGCTTGGGAGGCACTTTCAAACATGGAGATTCATTTAAGGAACTGGAATAATAACGTGTTCGGGCACATAGGAAGAAGGAAAAGGGAGTTGTTAAACAAAATTGAAGGAATTCAGAGAAAGTTGCAGGAATGACAGAACTCTAGGTTGGAAAAGCTGGAATATGAGTTAAGGAGTGAATTACAAAAGGTTTTGGAACAAGAGAAAATCTTGTGGTTCCAAAAGGTGAGGACACAATGGTTGCAAGATGGTGATAGAAACACGAGTTTTTACCATACAAAAACAAATATAAGAAGAAGACCATCAAGAGTTTCTATGCTGAAAAATGATCAAGGGGAATGGATGGAAGGGAAAGAAGAGGTAGGAAGCTACATAAAGGAAAAATTCCAGAACCTATTTATGGAGGAGAATGAAGACCGAAGCTGGATCCAAACAACACATTCTTTGCCTTGTATCATAGATGATCAGAGAAATGGGTTGAATAGTGACATCACTGCGGAGGAAGTGAAAAACATTATATTCTCTATTGGCAGTCTAAAAGCACTAGGTAATGATGGTTTTCCTGCCTGTTTTTCCAAAGAAATCGGACTACTGTGGGAAGTAGCATATGTGACTTTATTCTCAGTCTTTGGGATAACCCAGCCAGAATTCAAGAGATCAACCGAACACTAGTCACGCTCATACCAAAGATTGAACAACTAGAGAGAGTTAATCATCTGAGACCAATTTCTTTGTGTAACGTGCTCGACAAGTGTATCTCAAAGATGATTGTACATAGAATGAGGGAGGTGATGAGCAACATTGTGTCCCTATTTCAGGTGACCTTTGTGCTTGGGAGAAATATACAGGATAATATTATTATAGTGCAAGAACTCGTACACTCCATGAGGCAAAAGAAAGGGCAAAAAGGGTTCATGGCAATCAAGGTGGACCTTGAAAAAGCTTATGACAGAATGAGTTGGAGCTTTTTGGAGAAAGTCTTAGGGGAACTAAAGTGGCCGAGTAGATTTGTGGAGAGAATCATGAAGTGCGTTACCACTACTAGCACAAGCATTCTGTGGCATGGAGAAAAAACTGAGGAATTTAATCCCTCAAGGGGTCTAAGACAAGGCGATCCAATATCCCCTTATCTCTTTGTACTTGGAATGGAAAAACTCACACATATTATCCTTGATAGAGTGAGAGAGAAAAAATGGAAAGGAATGAGAGCGGGCCCAAAAGGACCAAAGATATCTCATATGATGTTTGCTGATGACCTTGTTCTTTTTGCAGAAGCTAACATTGAACAAATGCAGATTGTGCTTAATTGTTTGTAGGAATTTGGTGAAATGTCAGGACATAAGGTGAGCTCAGAAAAGACACAAATCTACTTCTCTCAGAATGTCAAGCAACAAATTAGGAGAGAGATATGCAGAAGGAGTCAATTTAGATAGGTGGAGTGAAGGAATTGAAAGACGACGTGCAGCGGAAATCAACTTGAAATTTTAAAACTTTCAATCCCTTGCCCGAATCTACCGATCGCGTTTAAGTCAGGTAGTAAGAAGCATTACCTTCGGTGTTCGATTTCCTGGTGGCTCGGTGATTCCGCCGTTCAGGATTCCTCTGCTCGCCTCCTTTGTCGTTCGAAGTCGACAACTCCGGTCAGCTTCCTCTACCGGTATCCACACGAGTAGCCCTTAATCTCGAACGACGTGCTAGCGTCTATGTTCGTCTAGGGTTTTCAAAAATCCGTCCTCTCTTCTCACTTTTGGCCGTCCCTTATCTGCTTAGTGCTTTCACTCTCACTCTAAAACCCTAGCTCCTCATATCTAATATATAGGATGCTATAGGTTTAATGAATGATACTTAATTTCGAAATTAATCCTAAATTAATTTCGAAATTAATACAATATCAAATATTGCCTAATCAGATAAGAGAACAATTAAATAAATATGGTTTATATTAAATCCGTCTCACAGATTTAATTCACTATTTATTTAATTCAAAAATAAAGATATGACGGAATTAATTTACATAGATCTAATTTATCCTTATAAATTAAATCTAACAATTAATATCTCTTATATTTATATAATATATATATATATACACATCCACCCTATATTATTCATTAAATCTGGACATATCTTAGATTCAATGAATCTGGACATCATAACTCGCGTTGGGCTATTTTGTGTGCGACCCTGTAGGCCCATATGAAGTTGGCAGTGGGCCATTAACTATAATGACTCACAAGTCGTAAGCGGTCTCTAGCAAGACATCACGACTACCCAAAACATATGAGGATCATTGAACGATGCAACCTTTCATACAACCATATCACGTGCCTTTTGTCACACGACATTTTGGTCATGGATGAGGCATGGAGAACGTCATCCTCCTATTCATGACCGTTACTTTCTCGATCCCTGAGTAGTCTGAGTATAGAAACGGAACTACCTTTCCATTATAGTATGGCCATACATTTCTCAGACTCACTCATCGAGGGGCCAGTAATGTCTCTCAACGAATGTGAGGGACAAATTCCATCTTGACCATTCACATTCCTCCGCATGAAAAACCACTAAGCCTGAACATAGTCTTTATGGTCACTCGGTCAAAAGTGACTTTTGACTAGGTCAAAGCTAAGCGTTTCTCATGTAGGAATCCATGATGATCTCAGGTCAAAGGGCACAGTGACATGGTTTGTCTATGAGAGAAGCTTATGACTTAACCCATACAGCTCTCTCATAGCGGGTCGGTCCAATACCTTGTACTCTTACATGTGCCTATGACTTTAATTTATATCTCTATATATCTTTAAAGTCATACTGGTCTTATTTCATCTTTGCTCCCACATAGATGACCGACCATGGACATTTAGGATAAACCATGAGTTATCTAAGGATAGTCATCACAGTAAACATGCAAATAATATGATAACGTAATTAATAAATTCATAAATCAACAATGTTCATAGCAAAATGATTGGCCCCTAGGGCACAATTTCCAACATGGAGGACATCGGAAGATACCTTGGGGCAGAAATTTCATTTCCAAGAAAAAGGTCGGAGAAGTATAGGAAAGTGATTGAAAAAGTGCAGAAGAGGCTAAGTGGGTGGAAGGAGGCGAGCTTATCATTAGCAGGAAGAATGACTTTGGCCAAAACTGTAACAAGTACAATCCCTTTCTACACAATGCAACATGATAAAATACCAAAAGGGATAGTAGACAAATTAGAAAGGGAGCAGCGTAAATTCATTTGCGGTGAGCAAGATGGTAGGAGAAGATGGCATGCCATAGCATGGGATACTTTATGCAAGGCTAAGGAGGAAGGAGGAATGGGAATGAAACAGTTGGAAACAATGAATGAGGCTTTTTTAATGAAGTTGCTATGGAGAATACAAAAGAAACCAGAGGATTTATGGGTGCAAGTGTTGATGGGAAAATACCACATATGCAACAATGAAGGAGAAACAAAAATAATTGCCAGGAGCACTGATTCAATACTATAGAAAGCATTCGTTAAGAGCAGAGAAAAATACATACTCAATGTTAGAAAGGAAGTCAAGAAGGGTAGGAACACTGACGTGTGGAGAGACCAATGGTGTGATGAGGAGGAGCCGCTGCAAAGATTTAGGTTGCATGAAGACTCAGCTGATAGAAACCTGAAAGCAAATAATCTCACCAATGAGGAAGGCAAATGGAACCTGGTTGCCTTGGAAGGAAAAATTCCAAGAGATATGCTAGAAAGAATCAGACAGTTACTGCCTCCACAGGAGCAGGCAGGAGAAGATACGGTAAGATGGAAATGGACTAAAGATGGAGAGTTTACCACCGCCTCTGCGTACAAATGGCTGCATTGGAGAGAAGATGTTATGAGTCCGACAACTTGGGGAACAATATGGAAATTAAAAATACCAGAAAGAATCAAACTATTTATGTGGCAGACAAGACACAAGAGCCTCCCTACCAAACAAGTTACTAGGCGTTGGGATGGAGGTCAAGGTTATTGCCTAGTATGTCAATTGGAAGATGAAACTCACATACACGTGTTGAGGGATTGTAGAGTGGCTAGAAATATGTGGAAGAAGATGGTGAACTGGTATTGGCTAGATCAAAATCTAAGGAAGAGCAGGAAGGAGAAGGACGAGATATTTTGGCTAGAGTTATTTGCAATTGGGTGCTGGCATCTCTGGAAGTGGAGAAACCTTCAGGTACACAACAAAGACTGGAAGCTACCATGGAACCCACCGACAATAGTGGAACAATATCTGAAAAATTGCAACCAAAGATGGACGCTAGAACAACCAAGTGAACAGGAAAGAGTGATCAGGGTAGGATGGAAACCACCTAGTGAGGATTGGTGCAAGCTAAATGTAGACGGTACCAAAGACAGATGAGGCAGAGCTCGGTGCGAAGGAGTAATCAGAGGAAGTTGTGCAGAATGGTTAGGTGGATTTGCTAGGAAGCTAGATGTCCGAGATGTAGAAAGAACCAAAGTTTGGGGTATAATAGAAGGTTTGAGACTATACTGGAGTCGCAACTTTCAGAAAATAGAGGTAGAGTGTGATGCAAAACAGATCGTGGAAGATATTAAAAGGGGAAGCTTGATACAAGGGAAACAATTGATTACTCTCAAGCTAAGGGACCTGCTTAGTCGTGACTGGCAACTACGGTTTAGTCATATCTACAAAGAGAGTAACAGATGTGCTGATAAGCTAGCCTCAATGAGCAAACAAACGAGGACGGGGAAAATAGTGTGGACGACACCACCAAAGGAAATTGAAGAGATACTCCAAGAAGATCTAGTCGAAACTGAGTTTCCACATCGGATAGTAGTTTAGTTCTTTTCTTGCTTCTGTTATAACCAAAAAAAAACAATTAGTATTTTCAGTCCTTAATATGAGATTTAATCTATAATAAGGACTAAAGTTAGTAAGAAATAAAGATTATTAATATGGACCAATTATTAATTAGATGAGGAAAAAAATCTGATATTTCACATGTCGATCACATGTGTGCACATGAAATCCAGACTTGCATACATGATCAGACAATGAAATGATCCAGCATGATTTAAATTCGAGAAAAATCTCATTTATTATGAAAAAGAATCATGAAAATCAAAATTATTTAAAAGGAACAAATATTCAAATATAAAGTTATAAACACTATATTGTTCCTATTCAAACCTCCTACATGTTCTCCTATATTTCATCCTAAATTTTATTTTTAAAACTAATGTGAATTAATTAATCAGTAAATTAAACATATTTTCTTTCAAAATTTACAACCTACCTAAAAATTAATTTAAAAATGCACAAACATTGTTCAGTCATGTAAAAATTAAAGTTTTATTTTCTATATAAAAAATTTAAAAAAATTTCAAAACCATCACAGACTTTATTTGAAAATAAAAATTATATAATTTTATTCAAATCTAGATTATTACATAAACAATTTTAAAAAATTCAAAGAAAATTATTTCTTTAAATTTTTTTAACAATACATGAACTTTTTTTATTATATAATTATGCGGCTCTTGTTAAATGATTTTAAGGAGGGGTCTTATGAGATTATAATAAATTATGTGAATTACCAACAAGAGTTGAGTCTAATAGAAATAACTAGTCCCTCACAACGTGGTGAACTAAGATTCAAATCTTCGCTAAGAAAAATGCCTACATTTAATATCTGACAATACCTCGAATAAGATTACCTTAAATAGGAGGATACCTATACTTTAACAAAAATAAACAAATAAATGTGAATTCTTTAAATTTCTTAACATTACATGAATTTTTTCATTTTTAAATTTGATATAAATTTCTTATTAAATAAAAAATTATACAAACATTATATAATAATTTAAATTTTAATAAAAGTATATAACTTTTACTTTCAATTGAAATCTGTGTCGGTTTTGAAAAGAAAATTTTAATTTTTTATATAAAAAAAACTTTACTTTTCACATGAATGAACAATGTTTGCATATTTTTTAAATTGATTTTTTAAGAAGGTTGTAAACCTTGAGAGAAATCAAATTTACTTTGGTAAAAATTGGTAATTCACTTTGGGGTTAAAAATAAAATATAAAAGGTTTAGATAAGGACAATATGATATTTTTAAATTTATGCTTGAATATTTGATCCTTTTAAATAATTTTAATTTTTATGATCCCTATTCTCGACTTCTCCCAATAATTGTTTCAGGAAACGTATGACATAAAAAAATATAAAAATATTAACCAAAAGTTAAATTAATACCTTTTTCTAACATCAACATATTAAAACCATACGAACTCCTCTGCTCTTCTATTTCTCTTGGTTAGTTTGCATTGTTTCAATATGTGATACCCAGTCCCCATCTGTTTGGGAAGGTGTAAAATAGTCATTCACTAATTACTGTATTTCCCATTCTGTTTCATTCCATTCCATTTAAATTCACATGCTTTGCACGGCCAGCGAAAGGCAAGCACAGGTTCAAAAATCAGTCCCAAAAAAAAAAAAAACAACAACAACAACAGGGGATTGAAAGAGATACAAGAAGAGAGCAACATGGGCAATCAGACCTTCACCGTCCCCTTCCCTTACCTCCACCACCGCGTCCCCTTCCCCTTCCCCTTCCTCTTCCCCCTCCCCTTCCCCGTCCTCCTCCATATCCCATGTCATGGCTGCTGTCATGGCTTTCATAATTGAACATACTCATTCTAATATCTTCTGCCCTAGATTCATGATGATAACCCCTCTGTACCTAAACAAGTTGCACAATGGACAATGGAAGAATAGCGAAATTGCAGAGAAGAAAGTGAAGGAAATACTGTACAAGATAATGTAACAAAATTGGGGGAAGTAAGATGCTCACCTGAGAATCCTCCACGTTTAATTGATTCTGGAGCTGCCAAGCAAGATTTTCATCTTGACTAGTATCATGAATCGCCTGTGTCATAGGATGCTTTGCCTGGAGTTTTCTGTTTTCATATTCTTCCAGCGTAAAGACAGCCGGATCTTCTCGCTTCTCCTTGCTCCTATGTTTCCGACCCTTGCGGGGCTGATGCTCCTGATTTGGTTGACCCAGTTTCTGAAGTAATTTCTGGGCAGCTGCTTGATTTTGAATGGGAACAGATTCCACAACTATATGAAAGAAGAATGAGATCACCGTCTTACAATAGGGGAAAAGAATTATATCAAAAATCAATAATCAAGATAGAAAGGGATCAGTAAACAAAAAAATTTTTTTTAAAAAAAAAGGTTCAAAGCCAATCCCACAACTTGAGTTAGATAGCAACCCTCTAGCACTTTGTATAATTTAAAGAATATGATTCCAATAATTTGAATCAATAATAAAAATGAAACGGGATTGAAGGCAGTCCTGCAACATAAGATAGCTAGTAAGCCTTTGGCATTTCATAAAATTTAAAGAAAGAACCAGCAAAACACATCTCAGCATTGGTTAAAATTAACTCTTGAATAATTTGGATCTTTGTAAGGGAATTATTAACATTGTAGTCCCTCCGGAACCCAAAAAAAAAAAAAAGGGAGTTGTTAAAGTATATTATAGTTGTTGATCTCAAAAGGGTCATAGATTCAAGAGACCAAAGAATAATGCCCTTGCAAGGGACTCAAATCTCATTCACCTGTAACTATCTACCCAACAATGCATGATGCTAATAAACTGTGTGATGGACCCAACACTATAAAAGTGGAAGTATACAGTAGGAGAAAGCCTAAACAGACCAACACAATCACAGTAAAAGGGCCCAAATACACCCTCGTCCAGCCCAACAACTCCCAGGGTTAGTTTTCTAAGGTTACGTGCTAGGGAGAGGCAGACAGGAATCATGTGGATAGCCTGGGAGAGCCTGATACGTCTCCCTGACATCAGTGAAGGAAGGGGGGGTAGTACTGCTTAATCCTACTTGTTCGAAAATAATACAGCTGAGTTCTATCACCCTACTACACTTTATCTCTGTATAGCATTTAAGATTGCCATTCATTCTTGTTAGAAGCTGGGAATATCAGTCCATTTTATCACATTTCCTCTTCCTTACATCAGGAGGGGGAAGTTGTGCTCAGGAATCAGTGAAAGTGGGGCGGTTGTACTGCTTAATCCTACTTATTCGAAAATAATACAGCTGAGTCCTATCACCCTACTACACTTTATCTTTGCATAGCGTTTAAGATTGCCATTCATTCTTGTTAGAAGCATTTTTTTCATTCATTTATTAAGCATATCTTAAATAAGTTATACTGGAGAATATTGTATATTTTCCCTCTTATCTCAAAGTGTAGTAGTGCCACAAGATTCCTCTCTAAGAGAAGAATGCGTTCTCCGTTTTTCTATGATCGAATGACAATTCTTTGCTGGATTCTCCTTGGTCCAAATTATCTCGTATGTCCATATTTGCTTTGCACAGCAAAAATATATTAACTGTAACAATTATTCTCAATCAATAATAACAGTACATCAATTACAAATTAAATAACATTTATGGGGCAATAGGAGCATTGGATGGATTTAATACCCATCTGCAACCCCATCCACAAACTGCCTTTTTGCAAAGCTGCTTTCAACACCTTTCCTCGGGGATTTTTAAACTGCAACCCCATCAATTAATAACATATGAACTATATTATGTAGACAATCTTCTTTCAGTTCATCATAAGCATGAGCAACAGAGGAACAATAGTTAATGATATCAACTCCAGATAAGTCTTAAGACTGGCAAACTATAGAAAGTAATTCAGTGAAAAGAATGACAGGTGTTAAAATATTATCTCATTAATGTAAATAGCATATAATCTATATCACTAATATAGAACCAGATATTATTCTGTTATAATTAGTCATTATGAACCATTAATATTGATGCTCATTTCTCTCGTATATACCCCTCCTCTAATCATGAAGAAAAACAAGAGAAAAGCAGCACCTTCTTTTGGTCTTGTCCCTGAACTGCTAGGCTTTTCTTCATCTGTTTTTGGAGGCAATCTAGATTTCTGATTTACATCCACGCTATCTGATCTCTGACTAGGGTATTGCTGGCTACCAACTGACCCCATCCCAGTTTTGCCAGCCACAGGAATAGGCTTACTGGTTCTAAAGTTAGAATCTCCATATCCTGCAGGAGATCACATTCCGTGTCACCTCTATCCAGCTATTCATGTGTTTTAAAGTGCATGCAATCCATTAGGTGCCGGAATGTCGCTTTACAGTACAACAAGGCATCCATAATAATTCGGACTTTGAATTGTAACAACAAATGGATTTTAAAAATAAGTTAATAGCAAACTGGAACATCTTTACCAATGTTCTAATTGAGTGCTGATAATAATCATAATTGTTAATCATGGAGAACAATGACTAATAACAAAAAAGCAATAAAAGATAAAAATAATAATACATAAGTGCAGTTAAGATGCTGATAGCATCATAGCAGGCCCATCATCATTTGCAAAACAGCAAAAGGTGTACACTCTAATGGAGAATATTCCAGAGAGAATCATTTAAAAACGAATAAAACAATCAATTAACTAAGAATCACTTCCGACACCAAAGAGTAGTTGCCACAATGGTTTTTTATACCAACTTTTTCATAGAGTGCAAAATGTCCAAGTTATCAGTCCTCAATCCTGGGTTCCAGTATTAGACCCGAAGCAAACTTGTATCATCAAGTAGAGAACTTCCCAGATTATCATACTCAATACCTTATCCAAGCATAGGCAATGTTTTAAGAGACCATTTCAAACTTAGTTTAGAAGAAGAATACGTCAAAGGCTGAATTAGATATTTTTCTGACTGTTTTGCTGAATAATTATTTGAGACATTTAAGGAGTCTGTTGAGTAGAATAACCATTATGACCGTTCTGAGGTCCTCAACGTTCAATTCTGCCATTTCTTTGGTTGTCGCATTTTGTCCAGAGATTTGACATTTTTTTTTCTGAATTTATTTGATTATTTAATGCATTTTCACCTCTATAAATAGGCCATAAACTTCAGAAACTATTCAGACTCAAATAAAAGTTCTTTCATTCGGAGATTCTGCTTCCTCAATTGGTCTGTTTTGCCATGAAATAGCATGAGAGTGTCTTGTCTTGTCCAGCGATGAGACAGACCCTGTGCAGGATCCAAATGCAATTCAAAAGCTGCAGAAAGAGGGAGAGACGCAGGTGGAGAAGTGGGTTGCTGTCCATAAGCAAGGTGGAGGAGTGAAATATGGAAGATAGAATTTTAGAGACTGGAGCTAGATCCCAGTTTATATGCATCCTGTCTGATCCTCCATAGAATTTTGTAAGGGCCAAAAAACCTTGGAGACAGCTTCTCATGCTTCCTTTCAGAGTTATTTCTGACAAAAAGGTTTCACACATAACCACACAACATCACCCTCTTAAAAATTCGAGTTCTCTTCTATGTTGATTAGTATAGGTTTTCATTCGTCTCTCCTTAAGTAGCATGAGCATAGCATATCTAGCCTCCAATTCCTCTTCTAAGTCAGCAATGAGTGTTTCACCTTTCACATAAGGAGATAAAGGTGATCGGTCACGCCCATAAGTTTTTGAAAGGAGAAGAATTTGTAGAAGCATGACCACCAGTATCATTGGAATATTCAGCCCAGCAAGGAAACTTTATGACATAATTGTGGTTGTGCATGAGCAAAACATTGCAAGCTCCAAGACACCTATTCACCACTTCGGTTTGGCCATCCATCTGTGGATGGTAAGCCAAACTCATCTTTGATTGAGTTTGGCTTAATTTAAATAATTCTTGCCCAAGTGCACTCATTGACAAAGAATCTCTATTAGAGACAACAGATCATGGCATACCAAGCTGGAGCACAAATTCATCACAAAAAATAGCAGCTACTTTCTTAGTTGCAAAAGGATGAGCAAGGGCCATAAACAACCCAGATTTTTCCCTCTACACTCTGATCTACTTGAATTTTCCATTTGGCTAGCATCAAGTGACCATCTTCAAAAGCTGCGAGACTGGAAGCTAGATGCCGGTGTTATGGATTTGTGAAGAATTGTAAGCATTTATAAGCTTCTTAACATAGCATCTTTCAAATTGTGCACATCACCGGACAAGATATGACACTTTCAAGTTACTTAGTCAACGGCAGAACAGACCAACTGAGGAAGCTTGTTGAGAAGAATGACCTTTTGCAAACCCAATTTCCCTCTTTTGAGTTTCCTTGGGGAACTACTGTCAAAAGACCATAGCAGGCTTATTTTAGAAGAAGAATATGTCAAAGGCTGAATTAGATATTTTTCTCACTGTTTTTGCTGTATAATTATCTTTGTGACATTTTAGGAGTTTTTTCAAAAGAATAAGGGACTAATATGTTTGTTATGAGGTCCCCAACATTCAATTCTGTTATTTCTTTGGTTGCTGCTGTCTGTTCAGAGATTTTAGGGGATTTTTCTGAATTTATTTAATTATTTCAATGTATTTCAAGCTCCATAAATAGGCTAGCAAATTCAAAAGCTACTTAGATTCAAATACAAAATCTTGCATTCATATTTGGAGATTCTCCCAAGCTTTTGGTTATTAAGGTTGGCTAGCGTGAGATTCATGTTCTTATTTTCTTGTTATGTTTGAACTCAGATTGACCATGTTAATTTCCTTGCGGAAGTCTCCCTTAATTTATCATACTTTTAGCTTTGCTCTCATAGAAAAGGAAGAGCACAAAACCAACAAGCTTTCAAGCAAAATTGACCTGAGGAAGACCCAACATGCAGCTTCACAAATTGAGGAGGTCGGTCTGCATCACTTTCATCTAGCTTCCTTAAAGATGATCGAGAGAATCCTGAATACTTTTTGTTCATATGCCATTCCTCATAAAGCGATTGAACAACACCTCCTAATATGGTCAACACTTGAGAATTTAAACAAACTATACCGCTACGAATCACAGTTTTATCTTCCAAACGAATCTGTCAAAGAGAATGTGAGGGCAATATCAATTATTTAAAGTGACAATATTCAAGAACATGCACACAATAAGGGTACATACAGCAAACAAACACATAAAATAGAGAGAGAGAATATTTGGCAATGAAAACCTTCATTACCAAATTATAGAGCAAGAGGAAAGATGTGATCCTATGTGGTGTCCTAGGTGGCATGCCAAACCATCAATTCATCCAATGCCAAATCACGCAATGCCATGTCATCCAAGTAGAGGAAAGCCTGAGAGCAGAGATTCAGATTCCATAGAACAATGTGTTTTTTGAACCTAAATCACTCTATTTAGGCCCAAAACACAAGAATACAATTTGAGGAGGTAAATTGGGCCATAATCATTCATATTTAGGCCCAAATGCGTGTTGCAACAACCAATGGGATTCTAGGGTGGATTCAGCTTTTGGATAGTCCAAGAGAATTCTTTAAGGCACAAGTCAAGGATAGAGAAATATTACTAAGTGTTAAGTGGCACAGAAGATTGTTAAATAGAGACAAGTGGCATGAATTGATATGAAGAATCCTAGATTTATTAGCCTTCACTTATTTATTTTAATTTTGTTTTAGTTTAATTTCAGCCCAATATACATAAATAATTATTTCATATGCAAGGCATGTGATTTTGTTAATTAGGTGGCATGTTTATATTAATTTGGACCATTAGTCATCATTTTTTCTATTTTCCCTCGTATCTTTCTAGGACAAATTCCTATTGGGTCCACATCAAATTAGTATCAAAGCCTCATTGCTAGGATATTTTAACACAGTTGATACCTTCCCCAAGAAAGAAATGAAAACTATCAGCAACTTGAAGCTTGATGATGGAGCTCAAAGCACAAAACACCAATATTCACCTGAATCTTATCACTACTACTATCCATTGTCATGCAAATGCAATAATTAGTGACTTGACAAAACCAAGTATTTCATATTTGCTTTTCCAAATAATGACTGCATTATAGCACATAGTTACAAACCATAAAGCAGAATTGCCCACCTTAAACTGAAAGAGCAACAAATCCAAAAAGAACTTTAGAGGTTTTGAACAATTTGATGCCAGAAAAGATTTCTTTATTCGAATGACAGTGTACAATACTTATAGGAATAATCCTAGGTTATTAGAAGATTCTAGGATCACTCCATAATTACATAATCAGAGGAGAATCAGGAAAATCAGCAAATTCAAAATTCAAAAAAGAAACCAGATCTGCCATGATTCTAGGAGATTGATAGGAAATTAAATCTAATTAAATGTTCATAAATAAGGAAGGCCGAAGGCCAAAGTAACGTAAACAGGTTTAAAGAGCAATAGCCCATCAATTTGCAGGAGCGTCTATAGAATCGCAGGCATTCCATTGGTTCTAAGCAAAACTACCAATCATTCAAGCAATACTCCCCAAAGACGTAAATTACCACAAGGGTAATTCTTCCACCCATAGCATTGAGAAAAAGAGAAGTGCCAAAGACCAAACTACCTTTCTTTAACATCAATACTCTCCCTAATGACTTAAACAACAACATCACTAAAACTGGAGGAGCTATTGCCTCTTCTACATCCAAGCTACTCATTCCAACCAACATGAGCATTTCTCAATCGCCATACATGCTTTTATCATAAAAAGCAAGTCACACTTCAGATTCAATCCGTTTACCACAGTTGAATCTAAAACATTCACAATTTCATACTTCATATAAAATTGAACAACCATTCTAAAATTTTCCACATTAACAAAGTATCAAGTAAGTCTCAATTTACCACGGCAAATATCAGAACTTTTATCAGCCAAGTATCTTGTTTCTTAAAATTCAAGTTATTGACTGTAGCCAAACATTTAGAATCCCAGACAAAAATATTGAATTACCCCGACAACGGACTACATACTTAGAATTATAATCCCAGCACATGCCCTATTGTACTGTATCATTCCCTCACATTAACTCACATTCACAATATGTTTAGGGGAGCCAGCCAATTAAGCCCGTACATGTCTAAAAAAAGCAAAACATAGTTGCTAAATCACATCCTCTCTCCTAAGTCGAATCTCCTAGGAAAAAGAAAGTATAAACAGAATTTCAGTACCTTGGTCCCAGGAACGACATTATCAGGTATAAGTGGGATGTGAGAATATTCTATGGCAGTTACATCAGAGTGCCCATCTGTGAGACCTAATCTAAGAAGTCGCCGATCACCTGAGCTTCTTGAAAATTCATCCACAGTGCTTCTAGATATGTCCCTTACTGAAGATATCTGCTCAAATGAACCAGAGCCAACAAGTCATGATGTACAGAGGGAGAAAGTATAACTCAAGACAGTTCTGAAGTTATAAGATTCAAGAAAACCAGTTCCCACTACATTCAGTTTATGGTATGGGAATAAACTAACAAAAGCATATACCTTTTGGTCCTTATTTTTCCAATCAATTTTTAATTTATTCCGAATAATTTATAAAATTGTAATTAAATCTTTAAAGTTTGAATAATTCATGGTCCAGTCCCTCATCATATTTTTGTTAATATTTTATTAAATATAAGATTAATTTTGCTTCATTATTTATACTTTTATCTCTTTTGTGACTACAAATCGTATATATTTGGAATTGAAATTTTGAATAGGAGGACAACATATAGCTAGTAATACATCAATAAAATTGAACAAACTGTTGAAAATTTAAAAAGCAAGAGCTAACTTTAAAACCTTGTAAACTATGAGGTCTCAATTACAAGTTTCCAAATTATAAGACCTAAATTATATTAAAAGCGAGGGAAACTATGATCAGAAGTACGATTTACCATTTAAGAAAATGCAACTAAAGAACCGTAATTAGGAATTAGAAGCAACGCCAATACATATCTTTCATCCATCAGTAAATCCACACAGTATCTAAAAGTCACGAAATCCCATAATTTGATTCGTCCACTGTACCAAAGCAAACAGACAGAGTTCAATAGAAATAAGGGTAATAATTTGCCTGTAGCACTTTGGGGCCCTGAAGATGAGAAGACTTGCGAAGAAGAGAAGGTTCGGGCAAGGACTTGCCTCCGATTGATCGAAGGTCCAAATTCAACAGCTCCGACTCCACAGAATCAACCACCTTCGTTGCATCAATGGCTAGAGCGTAGTGAATGGTTATCGTAGCCTTCACTTGCTGCAAGTCTCCGAAACACCAGCCCCTTGTTCTTAGGGTTTCTAACACCACATCTGAGTCCTTCGATTCATTCGAACTCGGCTCCATTGTTTAGCGCCACAGTATATTGAATGAAGGTTGAAATAATAAAAGGAAAACCATCTTAAAATGTGGAAATTCAAGTTCCTCGCATTTGCACCAACTGAATGCACTTGGGCCTACATCTAAAATGTGAAATTTCCTGATATATGGGCCGGCTCCATGTAATTGGGCCAATTGGGTTGAGTACGCTGCCCTTTTATCTTGTATACATATGGGGTGTTCGATTTATCTAAAAAGCAATTTTTAAAAACATTTTCACATAAATTAAAATAAAACTCTTCTCACATACTTACTTCAAGCATGTTTGGATTGATATTTTAATGAAAAATGTGCATTGGAACCAACAGGGGTTGGATCTAGCAGAAGGGGCTAATTTCTCATAATGTGGCGAACCAAGGTTTGAGTCCTCACTGTGAGAGGTGCGCACATTTAGTACCCGACAGTGTCTCAAATAGGATTATCACTAATAGGAGGATACCTATATTTTAGTGAGAAAAACATGCATTGGAATGAGGGAAACATACGTTGCTGGCAAATGAATATTCAAACAAATGTTTGGGTTAGCATTTTGGCAAACGAAGTTTTGGGTGAAAAGCAGCCCAATGCAGAAGCTCAATTTTTTAGCTTTTAACATTACAATGTGAGGAAAGAAAAGATAGCAATCGAAAAAGACAAAATTACTTCTAAGAAACCCAACAATTTGATATTACATATTCTTAATATAAAAATTAGATAACTAATTTGAGGATATTAATAAAATTAATTTAGTTAGTTATTTGTAATAAATTAATGTTGTCTTGCCTAAAATATCTTTATTAATCATGTGTATTAAAATGACCCATGAATGAAAACTTGTTATTAAATGTAATTACTATAAGAATTATTTGAGGGCAAAATAGATAAATATTATAAATAAAATAAATTGAGATCTTATATTTAGTATTTTTAATTTTTCTCAATAATATATTAACTATTTTTATAATTTTGATCTTAATATTTCTCTTAAAATTATCATAGTATATACATAATTAGTTAACAAAATTTATATCTTTTTCAATCATTTTATATATAAATTTACTTTCTTACTTTTATCCAAACAAGTTTCAACTTTTTCAATCCAATCAAAACATAAATCACATTATCCTAATTGACTTTTACTCTCATTTAAGTTTGCAAAATTCAGTTGAAATAAAAACTAGTTTTACCACCGTTAATTCAAACACACCATTCATATCATAAAATTACTTTTAAAATCATAGTTTGGTTCTCCTCCCCCAAACACCCCTATGATTCCTTTGTTGTCGAGGCCAAATTTTTCTAAGCAAAAATTCTAAATAAAGAAGCCTGAAATATTGGAATTTTAAAAATAAAAAAAATGCTCCTTTGTTTTTTTTGTTAAAAGAAGTTTGGAACCTTTCACTACCCACTGGCACTAGAGCTCCAGCATTGGCTACTAGTGAGGTGGCTACTGTAACATCCCAAAATTTCTAACCCATAAATAGAAAAATATGCCATACCCTGATATCTTTAACATAATTAATGAAGGAATTAGGGTTAACCAAGGCCAGGTGAGATAAAAGATAGATAAACAATACAACAATTGAAGTGAAAATTAGAAAAGGACCAAATTGTCATTTTTGAAATAATTGGTCTATAAAGGCCATTATCGTAATTAGTGTCCAAAAATCCTAAAAATTTCCAGTAAATCATGAAAAATAGAATTAATGCCGTAGAACAGTATTTGAGGTCTGGGAAGTAAATACAGGTTGAAAATAATTTATTAAAAATTATTTTTAATTATTAATATTTTAGCTAAATTAGGAAAAATTGGACAATATCAATTATTAAAAATACCTAGAGATCTCAGAAAATTATGAAAAATTAAAAGAAATTCATTTAGGAATTATGGAGATTTATGAAATTATTTTCAACCCTGAATAATGAGGAGGTTAGCTTTAATCAACTTTAAAGCTAAATTAATATCGGTAGATTGTCTATTTTTACGAAAACGACAATTTAAAGAGTTATAGGGGGAAAATTATGAAATTAATCAGAAAAGTTCCCTTTACTGAGATATAATTAATGGTGATTTGATATAAGAATTTTGAGATACTAGAATTTTTCGGCTATCAGATAAAATAAACTAATATTGTAATAAGACTTAGTGGACTGTCAGGACAACCAAGGTGGTAAAATTTCTGACAAAATGTCAATGACACATGTCATGCCCAAATTGGCTAAGAAAGGGAAAAAGAAAATAAAAAGAAAAAGAAAAAGAAAATAATAGTCAAGTTAGGTTAAAATCTAATCAGGGTTAAGTAAGATGATTATGGTTAAGTCATCTTCCATAAGATCTTGACACATGGCAAACATGTTTAACTAGATGGCTAGGATTCAACCATCTATCTTTGAAAAGTCAAAAGCTTCTAGAAGGGTAATTAGTCAAGTTAATCAAGAAATCAAGAGAGTTAACGTTGATTAAAGCGTAATTAAGCTTAATGGATAAGAAGAGATGACATAAGCCCTAATGACTCACTATCCAAGTGTCAACATATTAAGCCACATAGCTTAAGATTTGTATATTTGGAAAGAGGTAAAAATTGGAAGGTCAAGATCAAGTTTTATGCAAGACGAGCATGTGTAGAATTAATGAAAATATGAAGCCTACAAATACCCCCCACATGTTCATTTCGTGCAAGCCATTCAAGTAGGAAAACTCTTGCAAAATTTCATTTAGAGAGAGAAAGAGAAGAGTTTTAGTGAGAGGAAGTCACTTAGAAGCAAGGTAAGCTTCTACAACTGATCTTCCATTTCAAGTTATAAGTTATATGGTAGTTTCATGCTATTTTGATGATGATAGAAAGTCATTTTCCTGAGAGGAAGTGCTACCTAAGTTTCATCAAAATGGATAGGAAGGGTTTAGGTTTGTTAGATTTAAGGTTTTAACGATAACAAATTAAGAAATATGTGTTTTAGTAAGTTGATCGATCGCCTGATCAATCAAGGGGTTATCGATCACTTGATAGATAACATTCCTGTGCAAACAAGTAACTTAGCAGAAATATTAATCGATAACTTGATAGATAATGTGTTGATCAATCAATTGGTCGATCATTGTTAACACAGTTGTGTATAGAAGCCTACAGAAAATTATCGAACAATTTATCGATAATCTAATGATCGAATAACTGTCAGATATTGGGACACAAGTTTGGTAAGTATTTATCGATCACATGATCGATAAATAAATCATCGATGAGAAGACAGATAAATAGTAAAGCTCTCTACTCACTTTGTATTTTGTCTTAATCACTATTAATCGATCACATTATTGATCAAAGGTTTTCGATAACTTGTTCTGTCATTGCTTCATAACTTACCTATTTATCGTTTTGCTCAAGTATGCTGACAAAGCATTTTATTGATCACTTGATCGATTAGTAGTTTATCGATCAAATGATCGATCATCATTATCTTGCTGTGTTACTATGTTAAGTTATCCTTTTTTATCACTTGATCGATAATCTAATTATCGATGAAGTGATTGATCATCCAATCTTCTGAAAATGTTTTTTACATAACATGATCGATCAAATTCTTTCTTGGTTTTGCGAAATAAATCTTTCAGACATTATTTTATCGATCACTTGATCGATCAATCCTTAATCAATCATCTATTCAAAAAATTATACAGTCTGTGTTTCACTTAGAATACTTTTCTTGATCTTTTATCGATCAATTTATCCATCACTTATTTATCGATAAAGTACTCGATCATTGTTCCTTGAAAATCTATTTCTATCTCACTTTGCTTTATCCATAGCTTGATTGATCAAGCAGTTTTCGATCACTTGATCGATTATTGACTCTTTCTAGTTAAACATCAATAAGTTACCGTGATTCTCAAAATATGTTGATTATTTCCTTTCGAGCTTTTCTCAATCTTCTTGTTTATCTTAATTCTCTATTTTAATGGATTCAAAATCAAAAGTGACCTTGAGCCTTTTCTCTGCATGTTTTTCTGAAGTCACTATTTTCATTTATCGATTACTTGATCAATAAATTATCAATCCATAACTTTATCGATAAATAAACTTGCCTATTTCAAATTCCTTCTATTTGATTAATTGATAATTTGATCGATCAACCAGTCATCAATTATTACTTCGATCAAGGATGTCCAGTTCTTGTTCAATACATTTAGCAACTGATTGATTCTACTTTCAAACTATGAATGTTCATTCTTATCGTTTGATCAGTTATGCTCCTGATCTTTACTCTGTAATAAATACTTATTAGATTGAAGTATTATTATAGATTACGAAGAAGAATTCAACGGTTATCCAATGGTTGCTTAGTAGCCTGTAACCTATCATGTCAGAAGCACTAATGGCAAAAACCATTGCAACTGGGAAAACACGCAACTGAACTCTCAACGACTAGAAGCTCTTCTATCTAACGATTATTAAACTTCCTCAACTATAAAAGGCGCGAAGAAGCATTGAATACACATAATTGAATACACGAGCTACCTTCTGCTAATAATTTACAGTTGCATTCAATACTCTATTCTTGCTTGTACAGAGCTTCAGTGTTTCTCATCTATTTACTCTGTGAGAGAGATCTACATATCATCTTCAATTGCTTTCTGAGTGAAACTCAAAAGTGTGAACTCTTGAGTGGGATTGTAACTTGACAGATAGTAAGAGGGAGTGATTGGGCGAATCAATTGCTGTAATGCGGCACCAAGAGCCGATTAATCTTGGAACTTAGTGAAATACTCAGAGGTGTTCTGAGGACTGGACGTAGGTCAAGTGGTTGAGACCGAACCAGTATAAATTCTGTGTCTACTCTCTACGGTGAAATCATTTTAACTTACGCTCTTTATTTCTATTTAGCTTACTGTTTTAATACTCAAGATTTTTATAACTCACCTAATTCACCCCCTCTTGGGTGAGACTGCCACTAACATTTGGTATCAGAGCAGGTATCTTTTGTAAAGACTTAACAGTCTGAAGAGAGATCCCATGGCAGGACTCAGAGACAACGTGCTACCCAAAGGATGTTCAACATCAAAACCACCTGGCTTCAATAGAGAAAACTATACCTTCTGGAAGATGAGAACGAAAATCTTCATCAAAGCTACCGAGTATAGATTATGGGACGTGATCGAACATGGTAACTACATTATGATGAAAACCGTAGACAGACAACAAGTTTATAAGAGTTCTAGGGAGTTCTATGAAGAAGACAGAAAGTTGGTGATACTAAATGACAAAGCTATCAACAAACTAACCTGTGCACTAAGTCAAAGAGAATATTTCTGAGTTTTCAGTTTAGAAACTGCAAAGGAAATGTGGGAAGCACTAGAGATAGCTCACGAAGGAACCTTCGGTGTAAAACAGAGCAGAATCAACACTCTCACTATAGAATTCGAATTATTCAAAATGAAGGATGGAGAGAGTATCCAAGACATGGAAGTTAGATTCTCACACCTCATAAATCACCTCACTGCACTCGAAAAGAAGTATAGTCAGGAAGACCAAGTGAAAAAAATCTTAAGCGATCTCACAAAAGAATGGGAGCCGAAAGTAACAGCCATTGAGGAAACGAAAGGAGAATTAATTGGCTCGGTTGCAATGTTATTTGGAAGTCTTGCAAAATATGAGAGCAAGCAAAAAATATAAAAAGGAGATGAATGAGAAAAACCGTAAAGGCATTGCTCTCAGAACTCAAGAGAGTGAAGATGACAACGAAGAGGACCTGGAAGATGACAAAATGGACCTTATTGTTAGAAGCACTACTACAAATTGGGGAATACTTAACGCTAAATATTTTATGGTTATCACAAAAACCGTCAAATATAATCCCCAGGAAGAAAACTTGACGGTTTCTAAAGGAATCATCAATTTTAATAGAAAAATAATTGATGGTTTCAAAGTATTCCAAAAAATACTTGACGGTTATAAATATTTCAGGTAAACTTGACGGTTTAATGAGAAACCGTCAAGTTTAATAATACTTGACGGTTTTATTTTAAAATCGTCAACTATTCTTTGAGAATACTTGACGGTTATTAATAGAAACCGTCAAATATTGTGTTTTAAAACCTGTTCCTTTCACTCTTCAGTCTCTTCAGTTCAAAATTTCTAGCACCCCCTTCTGCTTCGGACTCTCCAAGCTGCCATACCCACCTCTTTTTCGGCCCTTCCCTTTTGCTTTTTTTGCTCGTCCTCCATCATCGTCCCTCTCTGTGTCCTCCATTATCGTTGCGGCATCCTCCTGCTTCGTCGTTGTCATGCATTCTCCAGATTGTCATTTCGGCTTCAGGTTGGTAGTCCTTAACTCGCTCCCCTTATTTCCTTTAGTTCTTCCTTTGAGAAATGATTGTAGTGGAAAGGGAATGATAGGATAATGCTAGGACCGTTCACCATGCACACACGAAAAATGGGTTTTCTATTTGGTCGAATGGGTTTTTTTCTGTTCTTGATTCTAAATGGGTGTTTCGCATTTTGATCAGTTTTTGGGTTTAGGGTGTTTTAGTTTTTTGTTTTCGCCATAAAGTCTAGGGAATGCAATCCTAATGTTTCAATTTTTGTTTTTGTAATTGAAATTGACTATGTGCTGGTTTGGTTTTCTGCCATAAAGCCTGGGGAATGCTAAGTTATAAGCCGTTATGCTGCCGAATTTTTTTCAAATGGAATAGCACATTAGTAGTAGTAGAATATTTTTCAAACTGAAGTGAAAGTGAATTTTTGTTGAATTACTAGTTGCTAACAACTACTAGTTGTTAGCAAGTAGAATTAAAGAGGGATAAATGTGATCAATAGTGGCTCATGTGTTGACTTTCTATTTTTGTTTAATTCTCACAATATCTTTGAGTCACTGATCACATTTTCCTCTAAATGATTCATCTTAGTCGGGGACCATGGGCAAGGAATGGATGTCCGCCAATCGTCTATCAAAAGAATATTGGGATGGGGTAGAAGATTTTATTAAGTTTGCGATTGAGCACGCCGATGATCACAACAGGATTATTTGCCCCTGTCTTAAGTGTTACCTTTTGAAGTGGGTTTCACCATCCAATTGTGAGAGCCACTTAATTATCAATGGAATTGATCAAAGTTACAAGTGTTGGACAAAGCACAGAGAGACAAGAGATGTGAGTAATAGTAGTCGAGGGCATAGTGAAAGCTATAGATCATCTAATCTTGACATGAGTACATGTGAAGCTGATCGTCTTGAGGAGATGACAAATGCGATTGAACGGGAACTTGACGATTGTCCTGAAATGTTTGATAGATTGAAGTGTGATGCTGAGACACCTCTATATGAAGGTTGTACTGATTTCACAAAATTGTCTGCAGTGTTGAAACTGTATAATTTGAAAGCAAGAAATGGGTGGAGCGACACAAGCTTCACAGAACTGCTATTGCTTGTTAAACAAATGCTACCAAAAGAAAATGAGCTTCCAAGTAAAACGTATGATGCAAAGCAAGTGTTGCGCTTTGTCGGCCTCAGCTATGAGAAGATACATGCTTGCCCCAATGATTGCATTTTGTTTAGGAAGGAGTATAAGTCACTAATTGAGTGTACTAAGTGTAATGCATCACGCTACCAAGAGAATGGGAAGAGCCCGAAGAAGGCATTATGGTATTTTCCCATAGTGCCAAGATTTAGACGCTTGTATAGTAATGTAGAAGATGCGAGAAATTTAAGGTGGCATGCAGATGAAATGGTTAAAGATGGCATGCTTCGCCATCCTGCTGATTCTCCATAATGGAAGAAGTTTGATATTGAGTATCCTGAATTCGGGGAAGAAGATAGAAATCTACGCCTTGCATTAGCCACCGACGGGATGAAACCTTATGGGATGCAAAGCAGCACCCATAGCATATGGCCAGTGATTTTGTTTATATATAACCTTCCTCTATGGCTATGCATGAAACGCAAGTATTCAATGATGTCTATGATAATCTCTGGGCCAAAGCAACCGAGAAATGACATAGATATATATCTAGCTCCATTAATTGAAGACTTGAAAGTATTGTGGGAGAATGGAGTTGATGTATATGATGCATATAAGGAAGAAACATTCAAGTTGAGAGCTATGTTATTTGGCACAATTAACAACTTTCCTGCATATGGTAATCTCTCAAGTATAGCATTAAAGGACAACTTGGTTGTCCCATTTGTGAAGAGAGCACAGATTCCATAAGGTTGAAGCATGGAATGAAAAATTCATATATGGGACATTGTAGATGGTTGCATCGTGATCATCCTTACCGGCGATTCAAAAAATATTTCAATGGGAATTCAGAAGAAGGTAAGGCACCAACACCGTTGATTGGGGAGGATGTATTTCAAAAGGTGAAAGATATAGATTGTGAATTTGGAAAACCTTTCGCGAAGCATGTTGGGACAAGTGGGTGGAAGAAGAGGTCTATTTTCTTTATACTGTCGTATTGGATAACCCTGAATGTGAGACATTTTCTTGATGCTATGCATATTAAGAAAAACGTATGTGAAAGTCTGTTTGGCACATTACTCCATATTCCCGGGAAGACTAAAGATGGCATAAATGCCAGGCTAGACATGGTTGAAATGGGGATAAGGGAACTCGTACATTTCTTCGTCCGGCAGCTCACACCCTTTCTAGAAAAGAGAAAAGTAGTTTTTGTGAGTTTCTTGCTTCAGTAAAAGTGCCGGAAGGTTACTCTTCTAACATTAGTAACCTTGTGTCAATGAAGGATATGAAGTTAAAAGGTTTAAAATCTCATGACTGTCATGTCTTAATGGAAAACTTTATTCCAGTGGCAATATGGGCTATTTTACCTGATAAGGTATGAGTTACGATCACAAAGTTATGTTTCTTCTTTAAGTCTCTTTGCAGCAAAGTGATTAATCCTAGTAAATTGCCAAGATTGCAAACCCGAATCATAGTTACATTATGTGAACTTGAAATGTATTTTCCTCTGGCCTTTTTTGACATCATGGTCCATTTAACCATCCACTTAGTTAGAGAGGTCCAACTATGTGGCCCAGTGTATTTAAGATGGATGTACCCAGTTGAGCGTTACATGAAAATATTGAAAGGGTATGTGAAAAATCGAAGTCGGCCAGAGGGTTGTATCGTAGAACGATATATTTGTGAAGAGGCTACTGAATTTTGTACCCATTACTTAAAAAATGCAAGTGATATTGGGGTTCTAATGTCTCGTCATGAGGGAAGGACAGATGGAGAAGGGATTATGGAAAAAAAGTCGTAACTATTTCAAACCAACAGTGGGAGCAGGCACATCTATATGTATTGCACAACTCTGAAGAGATTGAGGACTATGTGCATGAGCATATTGATGAGCTAAAGAGGGATAATCCCAATAAACTTGAAAGTTGGTACACCAAAACACACAATAAACAATTTACAGCATGGTTGAGAGAGCAGGTGCATGGCAAGTATAATAATGATCCTAATTCTGTTTGAAGAAATTAAAGTTGTTGGCAGATGGACCGAGCAAACATGTGATTTCTTTCACAAGCTACCTTATGAATGGGTTCACTTTCTATACTAAACAGCAAGATGATCGGAGTAAACAGCAAAATAGTGGCGTAACTCTTGTAGCTAGTACCATGCATATATCGAGTGCCAAAGATAAAAATCCTATCTATGCACGTATGTCATACTTTGGAGTGATTGAGGATATTTGGGAGTTGGATTACATTGAATTCAGAGTTCCGGTATTTGGTTGCAAATGGGTGGATAATAATAATGCATTGAGGATTGATGACTTAGGGTTCATACAATTGAATTTGAATAAAGAAGGATACAAGGAAGAGCCATTCATTTTGGCTTCTCAGGCTACGCAAGTGTTTTATGTCCCTGACCCGGCTGCCAAAGGATGGTCTATTGTTTTGTTGACTAATAAAATGAATATTGAAGAGACGGGGTATGAAGACAATGCAGTTGAAGATGATCCATTTCAAGGGCCTCACTTGATTCTCATTTAAATGAAGATCAATCCATGTATGTCAGGCATGATCACAATGACGGAATATGGATTTCAAAGAGGGGGAAAGTGTTTCGTAAGAAGATCAAAACAATTCAAACCAAGAAGAACATGCAAAAACATAAGAGTAGAAAAAGAAAAAGATCTTCTTAAACATGCATGTAAATTCTCTTATTATTTTCTTTGATTCTTTTATTTGTTTTAATTTTGTTCAAGTCAATTTCGTCATTAATGACTTTATTTTCATTTAATGGATTCTGATTCATTTTGTTTACTTGAATTTCATTGCAATGGCAGACGATAGCGGATCTAGCACTGATAACCCATCTCAGCCAAGAGATGCCTCTGAGCAGGAGAGACAGTTGCAAGAGGAGGCAGCACGCATACAGAGGGGCCTTTGTGTCATGCAAGAGGTCGTGAAAGCTCGAACAGAAGGAAAGAAATTTGCGTACAGTGGAATAAGAAAGGACAAGCTGTACGGTCAAATAAATTTATCAGCTATATTGGGGCAGTGGCACGAAGCACCGTGCCCATTACAGCGCAGCACTGGAGGAGGGTTGATCGTTCAGTGCGAGACACTATTTGGACAGATGTATCGGTAATATATTATAACAACTCAAATTTCATTTTCTTACAAGCTGCGTGACACTAATGTGTTTTATATGTTTTGCAGTCTGCATTTGATATAGATGAGAGCAGGAAGAAGTTTGTAGGGGAAGGCTGGGAGGGCACTGCGCTCTTTTCGATATTTTGTGACACACAAGTACTTGAAGGATCCTTCCACAGCCGACGAGTCCCAGGTTCCTAGCTTGATACGGGACTTGGTCAAACAGAGGATTGGGCTGCTTTTGTGACGTCACGTCGTGATAGGCAATTTCAAGTAATAATCCTCACTCTTTTTGATATTAAATAGTCCATTTTGTTTAATCTATATATTGTTTAATTGTGAATCTACTTTGTTTTTGCAGGAATTAAGTTCCCAAAATAAGGAAAGGGTAAAGAAGAATGAGTATCCCTACCGAAAGGGGTGCTTGGGTTATGCGGGCCTCGAGCAAGAGGTGACTCAGAAGGAGGGATCAGATGTCACTGTATCCCGTCAGATGCTGTGGGCACTGGCCAGGCAAAATAAAGATGGCCAAATTGATAATCCTCACGTTAAGGAGGTCGTGGACAGGATGGTGAGTATTATTCTAAATTAAATAATCCTCACGTTATTGTCAAATATCTTTAAGTATGAATAACTATATCAATGTTTGTTCACAGGAGAGTTTGTCCCAGGAAGTTTCGCAGGGGGCATATTCTGCAGATGACCAGGATATATTGAGGAGGGCATTGGGGACTCCTGACCATCCTGGTCTTCTTAGGGGCGTCGGTTATAGAGTCACCAAGAGAGATTACTTCGGGTACCGACAAAAGCCCTCTTCATCGTGCACGCCTTCCTCTGCTGAGTTCATGGAGCTGAAGGAAGAAACACGCTGGTTAAAGGAGCAAGTTAAAGCGCAAGCACTCCTAATCGGGCAGTTGATCAAGAATCAAGCACCACAGCCGACCGAATCTCAGCCCAAGTGGCAAAGACAGCTGCACATTCCCCTTGCTACCTGAGGTATAATACTTGTGTTTATATAATTACATTCAATAATTTATATATCTAGCTAACTTGTCTCTCATGTTAAATCAGGGTGAAGCGGACGTTCAGTGTATGGCGGATAGCCCTAAACATCACACTGTTGCAACGGGCCGCATGTTCAATTTACCGGGGGAGAGTATGATTCATAATGTGCCTCTCCCTGCTGATCATGTAAGGGTGCAGTTGAACACTGCTATTGATGCGAATTATGCCCTCCTGATACCCACCCCAGATGCAGAGACAGTGGCTCAAGCAGTGGGTAGCTTTGTCGCTTGGCCTGGCCGTCTTCTTACATTAGGACATCCTTCAAAGGTATATATGTATAGGTCTACAAATTCAGCTGATTTAAAATAAACTCTATTTTAATTACTAACAGTCTGTTTGTCAGTCTAAGGGGAAGAAGAGCCTATTGGGTGATCACTCATTATCATCACCACAGAAGCAGCCCTCTAAGCCCGTTCAAGTGGTATCATCAAGATTCCGAATATGTCTTGAGGAATATGCAATTGGGGCCAGATTAGAACATGGCGAGGATTTCATGATTCCCCTAGAGTTTGAGCCAGAGGTATACGGTTGACCCTCGTCAGATTATGTCACAAATGAAGTATTGAAAGAGATTCTGACGCATGGAATGGCCAGCACAAATGCCTGTAACTTTTATATAAGGTATTTGTTAAAACCTTAACTAAATACTTAAGTACTTGAACATTTATCCTATTGATATCTTCGTTTGTTGATTTAGATATCTTTTCAAGAACTTCATAGCCCCTGGTGGCCTTGATGACAAGTTCAAGATTATCAGCCCCCACACTTTTGCTAGCCACAGACCTGATATGAAGAAAGACTTATCCAGAGACTTGTTGGATATCTTCATTTCTAAGGCAACACCGGGGGCTCAGACTTTGTTTTTGGCACCTTACTGTCAAAGGTAAACTTTCCTAAATTCTTTCATTTTCAAAATAATTTGTAATAGTTCTAATTGTCTTTCTTATACTTAGGGGACATTGGATGCTGATTGTGGTCAATCCCACAAAGCCGAGGATTTGGTATCTTGATTCTCTTCATGGGGATCCAACCAATTGACCATTTATGGTTTCATTGTTCAACAAGTAATATTTATCTCTATTATTTAAATTTAATTTAATTTCTTGCTTCAATCAAATTTTTGACAATATTAATATTCAATTTTATTGTCTTCTCAGGGCTTTGTGGCTATACCGCACAAATCAGGCCTTACCCTGCCCCCCGGTAAAAAACGGCCAATTTGACGATACCTTCCCGTGGAAGAAAGTGAAGGTATTCACTACCATTATTTACTATTCTACTAAATATGGTTTATTTATATGATTGACTAATATTATTTCCTTTTCCATTCTTTACAGTGCCCACGTCAGCCCAACAAGAGCTCCCATTGTGGATATTGCGTGATGAAATTTATGAAGGAGATAATTCTGCACAATGCTGACACAATTCCCACACAGGTAATATGCATTTGTTAAGGTTCAATTTATATATTTAAGAATTATTGTACTTATTGTAGCTTTACATTTCTATCTAACTTAAGTCATAATTTGTGGTTGCATACAGTACTTTGCCGACACATATTGCACAGTGTATTCATCTGCTCAGATGGAAGAAATCGTTGAGGAGTTGGCGATGGCCTTATTCCGTCAGTGGGCACAACATAGATAGGGAAGTGTACATTAAGACAATGTATGTAAGTACAGCTAGCTTTGGTTTCAATATAATTTTGGTTTTGGTTCATTTTTGGCTATTGGTTAGTTTTAGGCATTGCACAACTTTGGCAATTAGCTAATTTTGGAATTGTTTCACCTTTTGTACTTGTCAGAATTTTAATATATCACAATTGGTTTTCATTAGTTCATGTATATATATGATAATGTAAATTATTTTTGGTTCATTAAGATATATGTATATGGCTGAATTGGTTTGAATGCTGGCCTGTATGATTCTGTTGAATGAGCCTTTATTATCGATTTCAAAATTGCAGGGGGGCTGCTGGCAAAGCAGAACGAATATAAAAAAAAAAAACCAATAATACTTGACGGTTATTAGTTAAGACCGTCAAGTATTAAAGAATACTTGACGGTTTTGGGAACCGTTAAGTATACCCAAAATAATTGACGGTTTTTCTCTAATAACCATCAAATATTTAGAACTTAGTTTACGGTTTTTTTGAGAAACCGTCAATTGTTTGAATAATAATTGACGGTTCTTTCTTTAAAACCGTCAAATATTTGCTGTTGAAATATATGACGTCAGTATAGTTGACGGTTTTTAACTGTCAAATATGATCCAAAATAACCATCAAGTATTTTTCATTTTGTAGTAGTGAAGGTTCAAGAAATTCTACAGAAACAAAGCCGGAAGGAGGTTTCAATCAAAATGGAAAATCTCCACATCTCAGAATGAGCCAAAGAAACCAATCATCTGCTTCAAATACCAAAAACCAGGGCACATCAAAGCACAGTGTCCCCAGCTGTCCAAGATAAAGGACAAAGAAAGTTCAGAAAGAAGAAAGACTTTGTCACGTCAATCTGGGGAGATAGTTCCTCAGAGGAAGAAGAAAACGACAACGAAGAAACTGCCAACATCTGTCTCGTGGCTCAGGAAGATGAAGATTCAGAGACAGATGAGGTAATTACTTCTGAACCCTCCTATGATGAATTATAATATGAATACAATGCATTACATTTAGAATTAGTAAGAATTGTAAAGGAGTTGGTAGGCTCCAAGAAAAAAATAAAGCTTCTGGAGGAATAGCAAGCGAAGCAGAAAGATAACAGTTCCACCCCCAGTATGTACAGAATATGAACAAAATAGAAGCAAGGCCGAGGATCTTACAAGAACATTGGAAAAGTTCACTAAGGGTAATGAAATGATCAAAGTGATTCTGGGAGCTCAACGGTGTTCAATGGATAAAACCAGAATAGGATATGATCCTGTTCAAGATAAGATGAAAGGAAAGAGGAAAAGTGGTGGTCAGTCGTATCTTACCTTCTTTAGAAATACTGTTCATTCCTCTAATCCTTTTGCATTATGTTCTTATTGCAACCATAAAGGTCATACAACCTCTTCTTATTATCACAAGAAGAAAGGAAAATATGGGACATTAAAACGGGTGCCCAAAAATACTTATGTGCCTAGTACAATTCATACCAACCAAAAAGGACCCAAGAAGGTATAGGTACCTAAAACATGATTGTGTTGTTACAGGTATGTCTCAAAGCATCCAGAACGAACAAATGGTACATCGACAATGGATGCACCAGACATATGATGGGTGATACCAAGAAATTCACATCACTCAAACCAAGAGAAGGAGGCAAAGTAAGCTTTGGTGGCAATCAGTCTAGAAGAATTGCTGGAATCGGAGAGATAAGAAGTGACAAAGGGATGAAGGTTGAAGATGTGTACTACATAGAAGGCCTGTGTCACAATCTGCTCAGTGTCAATCAAAGTACTAACAAAAACAACTGGGTGATCTTTGATTCAAAAGAATGCTTAGTCATAAGCAAAGATGACTTGCCATTAAAGAAGGAAGAATTGAATGTAAAGCTGAGAGCTCCAAGGGACGGTAATTGTTATGCTCTTCAAATTGATTCAAAACTTTCTAAAAACTGTTTTATTAGCAAAAAGGAGGAAAGTTGGGTTTGGCATAAACATCTTGCACATGTTAACATGAAGAGAGGAGTATTGAAGATTCAGGAAAGTCAGACTAAAGAGTAACCCACTCCTCAAAGAAAATCTCCACGGTCAAAGTCAAAATCCAAGCTACCGATGGTTACCGAGGAGTCCGAAATAGAATCTAATGAGGAAACTTCAGTTCAGAAAGCTGTGGAGGCTGTATTATGAGTTCCTATCCCTAAGCAACCAAGACAAAGGAAACAGAGAGCAAATGAGGGTGCGTCACACAAGCCCCTAGCCAAGCTATCCCTTTTGAACCATCTGAATTTCTCACCGGAAATCTAGAAAAGGACATAAACTAAGGGAGATTCAAAGCTGATTTTGTAACTTGAAAGTTTTGTCCTGTGGTCTCGATAGATTTGGATAGTTTGAAAAAGAATGAGAAAATCATGTTAGATTTGAGTAACCCTCTAGAACACTATTCTAAATGGCTGAGTATTGGCAGAGAATATTGTCTTGAAGTGGTTAAGAGATTTTACTGTAATATGGAATATGTGGAAGAGTATAATGACAAAGATAATTTGGTGAATAATTATCTCACAACACGACTCAAAGGCAGAACCATTACCCTCACTTCTGCTAAGATAAATAAGCTACTAGGAAATCCTGAGTCTGTCAGAGGAGGGGATATGAATGACATAAAAGCATATAAGATTTTGATCTAGAGTGATAGTTACCCAGGAGAGCTAAACTTCCCACCTAAACAGATGTGTGATTGAAAGAGAGCCTTTCTTATCGTTCGCTTAGGGGTTCTCACTCAAAAATTTATCCAAGCTATGCAGTAATGCAAACTCGGGTCGTTCTCTTTTGGGAGCCTTAGTTAGTTATCTAGGTTAGACTAAATGTTATGTAGAGTAATGAAAAAAAGGGGTTTTTGGGTTTTTAACAATTAATGAAATGCCAAAACTAAATGCAATTAAATCAAGTCTAAGTTACTATGTTTTTGGATTTTTCCAGGATAGTAGTAATGTAGTGGAAATTAATGATATGTAATCTCTTGAACATGGCTTTGAAGCAATCATAGTTCAAAATAATTTTGGGAGTAAAAATCACCAAGTTTTCTAAATGAAAAACCTTAAAGAACTCTTTAAGTCTAGGATCTTAATCAATGGCACCCATTTCATAAGATCCTATTAAGCTCACTTAGTATGTGTATTAAGATTAATTAATGCACTTGGTTAAATGCAAGCCTAGATTAACTCAACAATCACACAATACCATGCAAGAAAGAGAGTATCAAAAGAGTTGCATAGAAACATATATGTAACCACATATATTGAAGCTCAAATTCAACATTAACTAATCAATACACAAGATAATCATCCAGAATTGATTACAACCATAATCAAAATAGTTCAGCCCAAATTTACAAATCCTAAGACCTAGAAATCCATAAATAAAGAACTAGAACTTATGGATGAAGCTAACTCCCCTTTGAAGCTCTTGGAACTCATGCTTCTTCCACCATATTCAAGAGTTGAGAAGCTTAGCTCGTCATAACTCTTGAATCAACTCCAACTAGGTATTGTTCTTCAGCCATGGCAGCAGCAGATGGAAGGAATAGAAATGGGATAAGGGTTTCTGAGGGGGAGATGAGAGAAGAAGATGAAAGAGACGTAGGTGGAGGCTAAATAATGATAGTCTGATCTCATCATACCCAAAATAGGGTTTCTAACCTGAAACTTGCGTGCATGGGTCGGTTTCTGGGGATGGGTAGGTCAAAATTTCCCGAAATGGTCGGGTCTGAGATTTGCTACTACGAGATGTTCGCCGTAGCGAAACATGGCAGAGAGCCTTGCTTCAACAGATGATTTTTGCCGCGGCGAAGTTAGATGTGTGCCGCGGCGAACTTAGGCAGAGGATCCTTTCCTGCTTCTTGTGCCTTGAGTTCTCTAATTCTGGCCCCATTCTTTAGTGTCCTACAATAAAAAAGCAACAAACTGAAGTATCAATTGTCCTAGAAATCAATTGAATCCAATTAATAACCAATTATGACAATTTAATCCTCAAAATGACACTAACTTAAGGTAAGGACTCTAAATCTAAACTAAGCACAATTATCATTAAAAAGGGCCAGAAAATATCACAAAATCATGGATAATGAAATGAAAAGATAATAATATCTTGAGCTCAATAAGTGATTATTATAGAATAATCTACTATATTTATTCGAGGAGCATGGTGAATAAGTCTAGCAGTTTCTCCCACCTAAATCAAGATGACTACCTTCTGTTAGCCAGGATAATCAGTAGGGAAAAGATCAATATTGGAGCCTTGATCTACAATGAGATGAAGGATTTTACCCTCAATAAATCCAGATCCACTCCCATCCCCTATCCTCAACTGGCCATATACTTTCTCCAAGTAAACAACATTGCACCATTCAAACCTGGGGAAGTTAAAGTAAACATTCCTGCATTTTGGAATTAACCAGCTTAATAAGATGAAGATTCTAGTACCATTTCAATCTTCACAGAAAGTGGCAAGAAAAGAGAATGGAAAACAGCCAATGACAAGTGCTTCAAAGGGCCAAGATGAAGCTAAATCCTCTGCAGAACCCTCTCAAACCTCAAGCCCTCATTCTATGGCAACACCATTCAGAATCTATTCCAAAATGAGCTACAAGAGTTTAAGAAAAGACTATATGCCACGACCAAAGAATATGGGGAAGTTTCAGGTCAGAAATTTGATGGCATTACCAAAATTTTGGATCTTCATCGCCAAGCCATGATAGTTTTGAAAAAAGAAGTCTCACAGAGGTTTGATCATGTTGACAGAGAAATCAAAGATCTAAGAGGGATGGTGGCCTCTCTCTGCAACAATTTTTCTGCACTAAGCACTTCCTTCAGTTTTGAAGACCTACTCTCTCACCCACTATCTCCTCATCATCATGAGCCTGCTCCACCTACCTCACCTCTACCCACTTCTCCCATTTCTAGTTCACCGTCTGTACCTTTCACCTCCCTCACTCCTCCTCCTACCTTAGCCCTGATCACAGTCCCTAAGTCTACTCCCTCTATGCTACATCCATCCATTCCTCAAACTGTCTCTCCGTTTACTCAGCTTCCCCCTCTTCCTATCTCAATCACCTTGCCTTTCCTACCTTCTGATGCTAACAAAAAGGGGGAGAAGGAATCTATTTAGTTTAGTTCTTGTTTTACTGTGTTTTTATGTTTTTCTCTGTTATGTAATCTGAATTCTGATGTTTCTGTTATGAATTCTGATATTTAAATATTATCAGTTAAGCCTTTTTGCCTTACCTTGGTCTATTGTGAGTTTTTGTTGTTTCAATGGTTTGGTTTACATCATTATCTGTTGATATTTGATTAACTCTTCACCTATGTTTTGTCATCATCAAAAAGGGAGAGAATGTTAGATTTAAGGTTTTGATGATAACAAATTAAGGAATATGTGTTTTAGTAAGTTGATCGATTTCCTGATCGATCAATGGGTTATCAATCACTTGATAGATAACATTCCTGTGCAAACAAGTGACTGAGCAGAAATATTAATCTATAACTTGATAGATAATATGTTGATCAATCAATTGATCGATTATTGTTAACACAGTTATCTATAGAAGCCTGCAGAAAATTATCGATCAATTGATCGGTAATCTAATGATCGAATAATTGTCAGATATTGGGACACAAGTCTGGTAAGTATTTATCGATCACATAATCGATAAATAAGTCATCAATAAGAAGACAGATAAATGGAAAAGCTCTCTACTCACTTTGTATTTTGTCTTAATCACTATTTATCGATCACATTATCGATCAAAGGTTTTTCGATAACTTGTTCTATCATTGCTTTATAACTTACCTGTTTATCGTTTTGCTCAAATATGCTGACAAAGCTTTTTGTCGATCACTTGATCGATCAGTAGTTTATCAATCATCATTATCTTGCTGTGTTACTGTGTTAAGTTATCCTTTTCGATCACTTGATTGATAATCTAATTATCGATGAAGTGATTGATCATCTAATCTTCAGAAATTTTTTTTTACATAACATGATCAATCAAATTCTTTCTTGGTTTTGCGAAATAAATCTTTCAGACATTATTTTTTCGATCACCTGATCAATCAATCCTTAATCGATCATCTACTTGAAAATTTATACAGTTTGTGTTTTCACTTAGAATACTTTTCTTGATCTTTTATCGATTAGTTTATTCGTCACCTATTTATTGATAAAGTACTCAATCATTGTTCCTTGAAAATCTATTTCTATCTCACTTTGCTTTATCGATAGCTTGATCGAATCAAGCAGTTTTCGATCACTTGATCGATCATTGACTCTTTCCAGTTAAACATCAACAAGTTACCGTGATTATCAAAATATGTTGATTATTTCCCTTCGAGCTTTTCTCAGCCTTCTTGTTTATATGATTTTATGAACTCATGTATTGTGATTGTGAAAATGCCATAGGCCTATGTGTTTTGTGATAAATGCATGATGATTTCTAAACATATCATTATGTTATAAAGATGCTAAGTTGCAAGCATGTTATAAATGCCAAGCTTGCCATGTATGTTTGGGTGGTTATTGTTTGCTACTGAGATTCTCCCAAATCTCATCCTCTCTTAACCAACCATAGTAAGTCAAATGATAAAGAGAAGTCATGCATGAAGAAGGGCAGGAAGATGGAGGCAAAGAAAGTGGAGAATTTACATGCTTTTTAATGTAATGATTGATGTTGCTAGTAATGTAATTAATTGTGGATATGTCAAGCATGAAATGTGAGGTAATGTTTGATGTATAATGTAATGGCATGCAACTTAAACTATATGAATGAATAAAAATTCATAAGGCTAGTTGTTGCATGCTCGAATGAAGGGAGAATTAAAGTAAGAATTGTTTAATGGATAAAATGTGTCAATTTCCAACTGTACTTTGACCTACCAAATGAATGAGTTAAGGCATGAAATTTGGTACAATTAAAGTACACATCCTGAGCTTTAAAACAAGTGGTAGATCACTTAAAATGGATGATGTGTGTGCTAAGAGTTATGATTGCTCAAAATTGCACTGAAAATCTGAAACTTAACCAGCAAACAGTAACACGAGAATCAATCACAAATTTTTGATCTACAAGCTTGTTTCATGAATTGCTTGAACCGTAACAATTCCAAATGCGTACTTTGAGGGGTTCAAGGTAGGATGTTTCAGGAGATGTAGAGGTTAGCTTTAAAATATTTAAAGCCAAATTATATTCATAAAAGGCTTATTTTCAATTTAGTTGAAGGAGTTATAGGTCAAAATTAAATCTGAAAAATTTGAAAAATATTTTCTCATTAAAAAGAAGCTGTTGATGTAAAGAATTGAATTTTTAGAAGCAGTGAATTTAACAAGATCTAAGAAAAATTCAACCAATATTGTGAGATTATATAATGTGATAGCCTTATGCTTGGTGGGACAAATTTTTTCCTAATTCTTTCTACATAAAATGGCACTAAACGAGAGGGAGAGGATATGAATAGAATAATACACATTGTTGAAAGTTAAGCTTGGAAGAATGGAATTATTGAATAAAAAATAGTTATTTTTCCAAATGTGTGATAGGTGGCAAATGAGGTGGTGATTGGCTCTAGATTGTCGCCTTTCAGACCGTCAAGAAAGTGAACTGCAGCAGGAAAATGCAGTATAGAATGCAACTAGTCGTTCTTCTCGAGGAGCTTGTTATTGGAAATCATAGTCTGTGTTGGTTATTAAAAGCATTGTAAAATTGGGTGAAGAAAAAAAAACAGTGGGGTTTCAACTGTTAAAGGTGGTGCAAGAAAATGAAAAGTGCAGAGATTTAAATGTTTTTGGTATTTTAAATGAATAAAGAAATGTTTTGGATTAAAAGGGAATTATGGTTAAACAGTCTCTTGATAATAGAAACTCAACTATCACTGCTCTTTAAAATGATTAGGAGTTTTTAAAAACCTCTAAGTCTGAAGAAAACCCCAAGTAATCACTTAGGTCCAATGTCTTAATCAATGAAAACTCACTTTAATCAAAGTTAATTAACATCTCTTAAAACACTGTTGAAAACCACCTAGAGTGTAAATGGGAGGATGATGCAAATACCCTCAGGATGTCAATCGACAAACACAGAATACCAAGCATACAGATTAATCAACAATAATCATTGAAAATCAAACTGAACATAAGGATTCAAACTAAAATATTATATAGATTAATCAACATTAACATCATCCAATCCAAATACAATAGAATAGTCTAAACACAAGATCTACAATCATAAACCAAGTCTGATACAAGTGCAGAAAATTCCTAAATTTAGAAATATTGAACACAACATTAAGTACAGGTTTAGACTATAGAAAAACTCCCCAATTAAGTCCTTGAGTTCAAACTTTGTCTTCTATAACCAAGAGGCTAAGGGTTTAGCCTCTCGTGCCTTCAAACCAATCGCAATCACTCCAGGAATGAATAGCCATGATTAAAGCTAAAAATGAGTTTGGAAAAATAGAGAAGAAGGTAGTTAAAGTGGTTTGATCGGTTTAGAAATGCAAAAACTGATGAAGATATGAAGTAAAATGGAAGCTTTGGGTATAGGATCAATGGAGACTTGAGAGAAGATGATGGTGGCTTAACCTATTACTAATCTGTAAAATGGGTGAGTGTCTATTTGTGGTAGCTACCCCCCTTAGGTGTAAAAGCTTAGAAACCATATTCCAAAACGCACAGCTTCACTTAACGCACTCAGGTCATGACCTCAGGAGTGTCAAGTCACAACTTAGGGGTTTCAGGTTGTGACCTCAGAAGTTTCATCTCGCGACCTAGGAAGACAGAGAGCTTTCATCTTAACTCGGGTCCAAAACATGTAATTTCATTAAATGGGCATCTAGGTCGTGACCTCATAAGTCCATGTCGCGACCTGGGGAGGCAGAACACACTAAACTCTTATGTTTTGGTCCTTGTAACATTTTGGCTCTATTCACGCTCCATCTTGGTTCTTTGGTCCTTCTCTAATTGCCTGAAAATCATTACAAAGAGCTTTATAAAGACTAACTGATTACAGATTAAGGCAATTAAAATTTAGGGGAGAAAAATGACTCTTTTTACCCCTTAAATAGCAAAATGCAATGCACAACTCAATGTAATCAAATAGATATAAATGCATGCATAATGAGGGTAAAAGTGTTGCAAAACATTAGAAAACACTTGAGAAAACCATATAAAGATTGGTTCTATCACTCCCACACACTTGAACCTTTGTACTCTAAGACAAACACTTGAATCATTCTAGAGAAAGTACAGCTACAATTAAGGAAACTAGCACATTCAAAAGTGATCTCAGGAACTAATCAATCAACATCTTTCAAGAATACAAAAATGATAAGATGAACAATGCAAAGTAATTAGATACAAGGTGTAATTGACTCTAAATGCATGAACAGCAGATATTTGCTCACAGGGTATAAGTGTTTGATTCGCTCATCTCTCCTTATTGGGGTTCTTTTCTCTCAAACATCCAAGCAGCAAACATTCTACCATAAGCTTGTAATGACTCTAAAATCTCCACTGCTATTCAGTATTTATGTAAAGAATCAAGAGGACTTTTAAAGGTTATAGTGATAGAAAGGCTAAATGCAACAGAAAATGGTGAACTCGAATGTTAAGAATTAAAGAAATATAAGTTAAATATCATCTATTTTTAGACAAGGGAGTTCAGATCCCAACCTTCTACCATTAAGGGAATACTTATTCAACTTTATTTTTTTTGCCATAGCTTATGTATATATAAAAGTATTTCTTTACTTTTTTGTTTGTTTTGCTTTCCTTTCTTTTTTCTTTCTTCTTTCTTTCTTTCTTTCTTCTTCTTCTTCTTCTTCTTCTTCTTTTTTAAAATATTTTTTTCAAATTGAAATAAAAATAAAATTTCCAATTAAGACCCATGAAGATCAAGAAATCGTAATTATCGAGATGGAATCAACTCAATTCACATCGTTGCTCAAAACACTTGAAATGGTAGACGAAATGAAGGAAGCGTAGGCTCAAAAATGGTTAAGCAACGGATAGATGGTTGTGGGTTGTGTTTGGGAAGAAAGGTGTAGAAAAGAATGCCTCTATCATATTCAAAATCATAAATGCACACATAATCTTGACCAAGAGCTAGAATAAGTTCTAGAGAATGTAAACCACATGAATAATCACTCAATATAGGAATTAAGGCTCAAGAATATCCTTCCAACAAGAGTTTCACATCTCTATTTCTCATACAGGAAGTTTCAATCAATATGCATTGGTCATAAGGCATTAGGGGTGCTCAAGTGTGAACCCGTCCTGGCTGTCCCGTACCCATCTCGAAGGTTTAAGGACGGGACAGCCCCATCCCGAATGAGGTCAGGACGAGACGTTACCAGGATCGGGACAGTAAAGTCCTGAGGCTGGATGGGACTCAGGATAACCTTCGGGATGTCCCAACCAGTCTCTCCTTTTTTTTTAATTTTTTTAATAGTTTTATTGTTATTAAGTACTAACTTATCTGAATTCTGAAGCCAGAGAGTGAGAGAGGTAAAGACACCAACCTCGCGTGGTGTGTGCTGAGTCCTCAGTATTTCGTCACTTCGTACTTCTGTGAGTTCCGTCCAATTCCCAAACCCTCTTCTTCCAGAGTCCCAACCTCCATGCCTCCACTGACCATGGTTGCGCCTTTCCCCTCTGACCTCCAGAGACTCAGAGGTCGCTCGCTCATTGTCGTTTACCGTCAGGCGTCACTGGCTCCTCGGCCCCCTACTTTATCTTCTCCTAAATCCTAAATTCATCAGTGTCATCTTTTGAATCAATGAATCTGAGTAGAGCATCTCTCTCTCTCTCTCTCTCTCCCCTCGACTTAGAATCTGAGCTTCCCGCCTCTTGCTCCGTGGGTTATGCCACTGTCGATTGATCGCAGGCTCCCAGGTCACAAGTCGTAGGTGACGCTGTCGCTTGCTCTGCTGATCGCTCTTTGTTCCTTCATCATCCTTCCCATCACAGCAGCAAACAAGTAAGTTTGTTCTCCAATCTCCATCTGTTCATCATCCCCGTTCCCCAATCCCACCTATGTCAATGGTTGCCCTTTTGCTGTCCGGCATCAGCCTATCTCCAAGCTCCAATCCCCTTGCATTATGCTGCTTCTTTTTCCTTAACTTTACATGTAACCATTAGGAGTTCTAAAAATAATAAAAATCTTGATTTTAAAATTTATTAGTAGGTGTTCTTTGATTGACTCTACTTGACTCTACTGCTTAAAAACTGAAACGCGGGTTCACTATGTCTGAAAATTGGGTCTTTGATCTGTTCAAGTCATTTTAAATGCTTCGATGCTGCTTAATTTATTTAATTTGTTCCTTGACTAATTGACTTTAGGAAGACCAAAGATGGCCCCTCCCACTATTGAAAAAATTTTGTTTAATCGATGCTATTGAATCAATGCTTTAGTTAATTTGTTTAAATTAAGTCTCTGATATGTTCATTAATTGATGTTGCTTAATCTATTTACTTTGTTCAATGCTGTTTAATCTGCTTAGGAAGACCGAAGATTGCCCCTCCTACTACTAAAAAAAACATTGAAAATGTTGAAGGAGATTCTAAAGCTGAAAACAATGATTTAGCATCAATGTCTAACGAAGAAGCAAAAAACAGAGGCCCCAGATGCCTCAAATATTAAGGGGGAAGGACCAGCAAAAATAAGGAAAACATCTAACGTATGGCTGCATTTTGACAAGCTTCCTTTGGATCAAACTAAGGGAGAACACCAAGCCAAGTGCAAATATTTCCCATCTATAATTGCCTGTCACCCTACTAGACATGGGACAAATGGGTTGCAAAAACATGTAAGGAGGTGTCCCAAAAATCCAAACAAAGCCAACAAGATGATGCAATCATTGTTTACAACCTCTCAACTAGGGTCCTCTAAATCAGTGACACATCATTTATTTAGTCAAGAGCAATACAGAAAAGCTGTTACCAAATTTATTATATTGGAGGAGCTGCCTTTTTGGATTGTGGAAAGCAAGGGTTTTAAACAAATGATGAATGACATAAAACCTCAATTTCAAGTTTCCTCTAGAATGACTGCTACCAGAGATTGCTATAAGTTGTATCTTGAAGAAGCTGGAAAGTTGAGAAATTATTTTAAAAAGGCAAAAATTCGTGTTTCCCTCACTACAGACACATGGACTTCCAATCAGAATGGGAACTATATGTCCTTAACTGCTCATTGGATTGATGAAGATTGGCAATTGTAGAAGCGACTCTTGAATTTTTCAGTAGTTGAAAACCATAAGGGTGACACAATTGCGAAAGAAATAAAGAAATGCTTATTGTCATGGAACATTGACAAGGTATTCACTATCACCGTTGATAATGCTTCTTCAAATGATAGTGCATTATCAACTTTGAAGGCGGTTTTCAAACAATTAGAATAGTCTAGTTTGTGATGGGGAGTTCATGCACATGCAGTTGCTGTGCACATATATTAAATTTGATTGTTTCTGATGGTGTAAAGGACATGCATTACTCTATTGATGCCATTCGAAATGACATTAAATATGTAAGATCTTCTCCCTCAAGGTTTCGAAAATTCAAGGAGCTTGTGGAAAAAATGAAAATTGATTCAAAGAATCTCTTGAGCATGGATTGTCCAACTAGATAGAATTCAACTTATATAATGTTGGAGAATACCATTAAATTTAGTAGCGTGTTTGATAGGATGGAGCAAACTGATGTAGAGTACAAAAAATCATTTTTGGAAAAGAGCTTAATTGGTCCTCCTACTACAACAGATTTTCAAGTGGCTAAGGAGTTTGTTGCATTTTTGAAGGTGTTCTATAATGTCATTCTGAAATTTTCAAGATCACTTTATGTGACATCAAATGTAGCCTTCCAACAAAAGTTAATGTGGCTGCCATTTTGAATAGAAGGGCAAATAATCATAGTTCTTTATTGTCTTCCATGGCTAAGAGTATGCAGATCAAGTATGACAAGTATTGGGGGAAGTTTGACAACTTTAATCCTTTATTAGTGATAGCAGTCGTTCTTGATCCAAGGTATAAGATGACATTTTTAAAATTTGCTTTTGAGGATGTGTATCATAATCCTGCACATCGTAAAGACATGACAAAAAAAGTTTCAGATGTCTTATATCGCCTGTATAACCATTATTCAAGTGTGCTTGGCACATCTCAAACTGAAACTCAAACACAAGTAGCTTCTAGTAGTATCACAGACTTGAATAATGTAGAATCCTTGGATATGGATGGAGATTATGCTTTCACTACAATGGAAAGGTTCCTTGCACAAACTGAGATTGAGCTTCGAACAAATAAGTATGCTGAGGTGGAGAAGTATCTTCAAGGTGAGTTAACTGAAGCTCGCGATCCTGCATTTGATATTCTAGGTTGGTGGAAAATCAATGCTAGCAAGTTTAAAGTCCTTTCATTGATTGCTAGTGATGTGTTGGTGATGCCTATCTCAACTGTGTCTTCAAAATCAGCATTTAGCACAGGAGGTTATGCTATTGATGATTTTAGAAGCTCATTATCCCCTAAGCTCATTATCCATCTACATCCAAGCTAAAAGGACTTGACACTGATGAGTTTAATGAGACTGATGATGTGATACATGGTAAATGAATTATGATCATATTATTTATTTTATAACATCAAATCTATTTGATTCTTAAAAATAATTGGTTTTTTCATGTTCTTTTCTTTCTTTACAGATGAAGAAGTAGTATCAAATTTGATTGATCAAGAGCAAGAGCCAAAGAAATAGTGGATGACTAAATATTGATTATTGCTGATTTGCTACTGTGGTTCTAAATTTATGTTGTTGCATTTCTATCTTTGTGTTCATGTTGAGTTGGATTTCTATATGTGACTTTGTGTTGTTGTTTTGAGACTTTAACTTTAAGCGTATGAGTAGCCTATCTATGTGATATTTGGCTGGAATAGATGCTAAACAACTGAACAAATTGTGTTAAATTATTTAAGCCAATTGTGTTAAATTATTTCAGTCTTTGTCGTCGATTAATGCTTGAACTTCTTCTATATTTAAATGATTGTTGTAGCCTTTATGGATACTAGTTAGATTGAGTTATTTTAGTTTGCTTTAGGTGGTTGTTAACTTGTTATTATGTGTTTTGAAGCTGAAAATTTGCTTCAGATATCACTAGTAAAGAGGTTGTAATTCATGTGTTTTTAGAAGTGTTCAGAGTTAGCATTGAACAAAAAATTCATAGGCCCAATAGATTTAGTTTGGCCCAATTTGCTCCTTTTGGGTACTAGCAAGAAATAAAGGTGTTGGGCTAGCCCAATTTAAAGCACTACCCACAGTGCCTTCCTCATGCGGGACGGGACATAGGACACAAAATGGGCCCCAACCAGTTAACTAGGATGAGATAGGATGGGCTTGTTCTGGTCCTGTCCTGTCCGTGTACAGGCCTACAAGGGATTAAAACACTTATCGCAAAAGCAACCATAAGATGAGGATTAAAGAGATCAAAATAATCACTTAAGAACATACTTGAATCTCAAAGTGACTAAAAAGTCTTTAGAAAAATCATTTCCAAAATCAGTGCTCTTAAAAGTCCAAGGATGGCATGGTTTTCAAGAAAAATTGTTTGATGCAGTGAGGGTAAGTGAAAAAGGAAATGGTAGCTTGAAAAAGATGCAATGGTAGCTTAAAAAGGTTCCTCCTACACAGCATTGCAAAAAGCAAAGAAAAGGATAGCGATACACAGCAAAAGAGGTCAAGTCGTGACTTAAAAACAGTAAGGTCGCGACCTTAGTACACAAGAGCACCAAGTCAGGAAAGGAGGATTGAGGTTGCGACTTAAAATCATTGAGGTCACGACCTAAAATCATAGAGAGCCCTCCTTTGCCAAAGTCACTCCTCAAGTCGCGATCTAAGGTCACAGAAACTACCAATGAAAATTTTTCAAAGCTTGGCTAACATTTAACAAGTAAAAACCCTTTCAGTAAGCATCAAAACAGACAGAAATGATCCAATTCACAGCGATTCACCATTCACAACCAATTCAAAGCCAAATAATGATGATGAAAGATTGGATTTTTGAAGGAAAAAAAAGAATTGCCAATTCAGCAACAATCACAGAAATGAAGCAATATAGGAAAACAACAAAGCGAAATGAAATCATCCCCCACACTTAAAGTTGACAGTGTCCCTACTGTCAAAGGAAAAGGGAAAACAACAACAACAACCACAAAAGAGAACACAATAAACCAACCATTTATTACAAGAAAAAAAAGTTTAAAAAGATTAAAGTTGAGCCTTTAGTTACAGAAACAAAGGAATAACAGAAACCAAAGAAAAACTAAAAAGAAACTAGAGACTATTCTTAGTCTTCTGCTTCTTTTCTCTCCTCTTCACCAATATCTCCTCCTACCTGAACATCTCCTTCTCCCATTTCAGTATCAGTAGTAGCAACAGCAGCAGAAGATTGCCCCGAACCCTCACTAAAGTAATTGATGGCAGGAATGGTGTTTTCTTAGAAAGCTCGTTCATACTCTTAAGGAAAGTTGACCTTAAGAGCCCTGGCCATCTCCAACATTAGAGGATCTATAAACCTCTGTCTCCTGAACTCATGTGACATGGAAATAGCTTTGTACGCATCAAACTCCTCACTTAGATTCGTCACTTGTTGACTGAGTTCAGTAATTTGCTCACTCAAGGAGGCGAGGTTTAAACTAGAGCCACCCTCAGCTGCCTCCTCCTTTGGACCTTCCTCCACCACCCTCTTTCCTCTCTTCCTCTCTCTGTTGGATTTCGAGGCGGCATAGCACCTAGTCGTGACAGGGTCCAAGAGAGAGTTAGACTTGTGCATTGGTATCCCTTTTGCCAAACACAAATCAGTAATCAAGTGTGGAAATACCATAAGCGTCTGGACATTATTGACACAATGATCAATCTGGTCCAGGGCAATAATGGGAATGTCAACTGGCTATATGGTCATTAGGAGGTGTAAAAGGATCACGCCCTCGTTAAAGACATCAGATATGTGGGCTAAGGGCATTATGTTACAGGTCATGAAGTTTAGCCAAATAATGGCTTCATCATTCATGTGCTTGCACTCGAAAACTTTCCACCCACTTTTCTTTATGGTCCACCCAGCTCCCCTTTGTCTCGATGGTTTGTAAAACCTCTTCCCAGGGAACTTTAGTAAGTCTGATCTTCCATTACTGGTACTCGTAGACAGGGATATCAGCAACTTGTAGAACTTCTCAATAGGCTCTCGGGTTAGATAACATTCACCGCCTCTGAAAGTTATCCCCCATGCCCGTCCGTGGCAGAGCAAGTGTAGAACTCTCTCACCAATATCAGATTGGCCTTGGTTCTCTTTTTCATAAGTTCCTTAAGGCCTCTCTATTTGGCAAGCTCGTAAAAGTGGTACTGCTATGTTTCTAGAAAATACCGCTCTTGAACTACCCCTCTATTAGCACATAATTCCACGACTTCCTTCCTCGAAAGTCTGGTCTCCTCACGAGGGTGAAGCTTCTTCGATCCTAAGGACTCAAGATTCTTGGCGCGAGGCATCTGAGCATAAAGCAAACAACCAACAAATAACCAAAGTAGACACACAAAACAAACAATCCTAGAAAAGAAACTAAAAACTACACTAAGCCCAAAAACCAAGCACTCCCCTACACTAGGCCTACAGTTACCCCTTGTCAGACTCACTTAAGCAAAACTATTGAAGATTTTGAATTGGGACACTTGCATTTTGAAACCATTGGGAAAATCATGAGAAAGCTCAATCATTTAAAATTTTCAATTGCCCAAAATCAATTTCTTGCAAATCTTTAATATGTAAGGTCAAAATCCATTGAAGTATTGCAGTTTGGAAACAATAGGGGTGAATCAGAGGTTTAAAACCTCCTCTATTTTCAAGTCGTGACCTGAGATCACAAAGGGAAATTTTTGAATTCAGAAAGGTTCGAGCTCACGACCTAAAAACAGTGAGGTCGTGACCTAAACCCAGAAAGTTTAGAAAACGCAGCACGAACCAATTTGCTCAAAAACCAAATCTTTTGCAGAAAATGTAATACCAAGCAGTCCAAAAACTAGTTAAACAACATTTTCAACATCCAGCCATACTCCACTCAATCTAAAACACAGCCTTAATAAAAACAACACTACCTACCCCTATAAAATGCAGAAAACTAAACCAGAAAGAATAGGAAAAAACTGAAACGAAAAGGGAAGATTATACAGACCTTGAGAGAGTGAAAGGATGGAAGAACTAAACTCAAGGGTGGAGAGGAGGCTTGTTCATGAATTGCAGGATGGGGATTTCAGAGTGGAGGTGCTCAAAAATCACAGAACCCGAGAAGTAAGAGCAAATAAATGGTTACGGAGGAAGCAAACCGTTAAATAGGAGTTGAACAATTGCAACTTAGAGGGAAATTGAACGGATACGGCTGTTGAGGAATCTAAGAGTGGAGGGTTGAGACTTCAGAAGAGGAACATTCGTGGAAAGAGAGATGAATGTGAGAGGGGATGAAAAACTAAAAGGAGGGATAAGTGTGGTTTTACAAAGGGAGGATTAGGGTATTAAGTATTAAAATGAATATAGCTTGAATTTCGGGGTGGTTTAAGGGTAAAATGGTAATTAGGGTAAAGAGGTAAACTCGAAGAAAAATTCTGACTTTTCATGTCAGGTCACGACCTGAGGTATATGAGGTCATGACTTCAATAGAGAGATGGGGGATTTAGGGTTTCAGAAAGGCTCCAGGTCGCGACCTCAACTCATAGAGAGCCTTTACCCAATGTCTTCCCCAAGTCACGACCTTAGATAGTGAGGTCGCGACTTAAACACACAAAGAGCTCCTCTTCTCGAACTAACGTAGCAACCTGAAAATAGTGGAGTCACGACCTGAGTACGCAAAAAGGTCTCTGACACTCTAAACCCTGAAAAACTTCATACCTAAGTCCCTAAACCAAATACTTTTACCAAAATGCCTACCATAACAACCCAACTCAGCAATCCATCACCAGATTCTCAACAATTCAATATAAAACTCCAAAAACAAGTAATGGAAGATTGGGAAAACTTTCAAAAGTTTCAAAAGTTTTGAAAAAAATTTGGAAAATTTTAGCAAGAACTACCCATAACAAGGAACAACCTAACAACCAAAGCATAAAACCACTTTTTTTAAAAACTCCCTCCCCCACATACTCAGAGCAATATCCACATTACGACACACAATCACACCAAAACACAAAGCCCAAACACAAAACAATAAAAGTGGAAGTTGTGAAGTTCAGTTCAAGACTAAGCACAACATATCATCCTTTTAGAGAGGAGAAAAGAGATAAGTGCGAGAGTGGGAAAACTCAAGAATGCAAAGAAGTGTGTGGTGGTGAAAGAATATAAGCTCAAATACAATCACATCAAACTCAAGGCTAAGGGAGATTATTGAAAACAAACAAAACAAACAGAATTTAAAACTACTTCTACTGAGGACATCCCTTTCATAGTCTCAAACAGTCACAGCAAGATAATCTAAGCACAAGTAAATTCATGTGAACAGTTAGAAGTAAAGGAAAGGGATGACCTAGCCATAAGAAGGCAGTACGGGCTCTTCGTAGAGCTTGAGGAGATGACCGTTGCACTGAAACATTTTGCCTGTGGCCTCCTTCTTGAGCTCTATCATCCTGAAGTTATGCACTTTCGTCACAATGTAGGGTCTATCCCAGCTCGTCTTAAACTTACCCTTCTTGAATTTAAATCGAGCTTGCTACCTCAACACCTTGTCACCCTCCTTGAATTTCTTTCTCAAGATGTTGTCATCATGGACAAGCTTGGTTTTCTACTTGTAGATGTCTAAGCTGTTGTAGGCGTCTAACCTCATTTCTTCAAGTTCTTAAAGTTGAAGGGGTCGGTTCAGGCCAACTTTCTCCAAATCGGTGTTGCAGTTCTTAACCGCCTAGTATGATTGATGCTCCAGCTCTACTAGAATGTGATAGGACTTACCATAGATGATCCGATACAAAGACATACTAACTAGGGTCTTGTGGGCAATGCGGTAGGCCCACAGTACATCATCTAGTCTCAAGCTCCAGTCTCTGTTGTAGGGCTTGACAATACATTCCAGGATGTGTTTAATCTCTTGATTTGACACCTTAGCTAGGCTGTTTGTTTGAGGATGATATGGGGTGGATACTCTGTGGGAAACCCCACATTTAGCCAGCAAGTTATTAAGTAACTTGTTGCATAAGTGGGTTCCTTGGTCACTGATTAGCATTTTAGGTACTCCAAATCTACTGAAGATAGTAGACTTCAGAAATTTAGAAACCGTAGGTGCATCATCTTTATGTGTGGGGATGGCTTCTGCCTGCCTAGAGAGGTAATCTACAGCTAGGAGGATGTAGATGTAACCGTGAAATGGTGGAAAGGGTCCCATAAAGTCTATCCCCTAAGCGTCAAAGATCTCACAGAATAGGATAGGTTGCTGCATTTCATTTCTTCTACTAAACCCTCAAAACCATTAGCATTTATCACATGCCTTACAAAAAAGTGAGTGTGTCTCTAAACAGGGTGGGCAAGTAAAATCCTGCATCTAAAACCTTCCTAGCTGTTTTTCTAGCACTAAAGTGCCTCCCACATAAGGTATCATGGCAAGCTTTCAAAATAGCTTGAGCCTCTACTTCCGGAATGCACCGTCTAATCACTTGGTCAGAACATAATCTCCATAAGTACGGTGGATCCTAAATATAATAGGAAGCTTCGCTCCTAAGCTTTTGAGCCTGAAAAGTGGTCAAGTGAGAAGGAATTAGACCAATAGTAATATAGTTAACTAAGTGAGTAAACCATGGTTGAGAAACAGATAATGCACACAGAGATTGGTCAGGGAATGAATCACAGATAATATCATAATCAAGTACTCCCTTAGTTTTGAAAGGTAGCCTGCTCAGATGGTCTACCACATGGCTGACATTTCCAGCTCTGTTTCATTTCCACGTCAAATTCTTAAAGCAATAACGTCCACCTCAAGAGCCTCGGCTTCGATTAAAGTTTGTGGAAGAGGTATTTCACTGCTGCGTGACCTGTAAACACAACCACTTTGGAATTTTTTAGGTATGGCCTAAACTTATCAAGTGCAAAAACAATTGCAAACAATTCCTTCTTAGTAGTGGTATAGTTTTTCTGAGCTACATCTAGAGTTTTAGAGGCATAAGCAATCATTTTAGAAACAAAATTCTCCCTTTAACCCAACATTGCCCCTACACTCAAATTTGAAGCATCACAAGAAATTTCAAAAGGCAAATCCTAATTGGGAAAGGCCAAAATAGGAGGAGTAACTAACATATTCCTCAATTCGTCAAAAGCAAGCTCACATGCATGGTCAAATTAAAAATCAACATCTTTTTGCAACAGTTTGGACAGAGGTAAAGCGATTTTACTAAAATCCTTGATGAACCTTCTATAAAACCCTACATGTCCTAAAAAGGACCTCAACTCTTTCAAGTTAGTAGGCTAGGGCAGAGAAGATATCACCTCTACTTTGGCTTTATCAACCTCTATTCCTTTTTCAAAGATTAAATGTCCTAGCACGATGCCTTGATTAACCATGAAATGGCATTTTTCATAATTCAAAACCATCTTTTTCTCAATGCATCATGCTAAGATTTGGTCAAGACTTTTCAAACAATCTTTAAAAGAATTGCCATAAACAGTAAAATCATCCATGAACACATCCATGCATTTTTTAATAAATTCAGCAAAAATAGATAGCATACAACGTTAGAACGTGCCAGGGGCATTACAAAGACCAAAAGGCATTCTTTTGTAAGCATAGGTTCCAAAGGGACAAGTGAAGATGGTCTTGTCTTGGTCTCTAGGGTCTATAGGAATTTGGAAATATCCAGAGTACCCATCTAGACAACAGTAGCGGCTCTTTCCCGCTAACCGTTCAAGCATTTGATCAATAAAGGGTAAGGGAAAATGGTTTTTCCTAGTGGCATCATTTAACATACTATAATCAATACAAACTCTCTATGAGTTCATTGTTCTCATTTTTTACTACTATGATCCCACTCTTCTTTGGCGCAACTTGTACCTGTGACACCCATTCGCTATCAGAAATAGCGTATATAATTTCAACCCTCAGAAGTTTATCTATTTCTTTCCTAACCACATTAGAAATTAGAGGATTCAACCTCCTCTGGCTTTGTTTAATTGGCTTGGAATCCTCAGTCAGTAAAATCCTATGGGTACACACAGTAGAGTCAATTTCCTTAATGTCAGCTAGTTGCCAACCCAAAGCTCCCTTATTCCTTCTAAGGACTCTAATTAAACTACTCTCTTCATATTTAGTTAAAGAACTAGAAATAATGACAGGCAGTTTATTCTCAGGCTCAAGATAAGCATATTTGAGGTTGGGAGGTAAATCTTTCAATTCTAAAGTCAAGGATTGAACAATAGAGGGAATTAGAGTAGAAATATAAGTAGCTTTAGAGAAACTCCCCTTTGTAGACTCTTGTGACATGCACTTTCCAGTTTCACTTGGATCCATGATGCTTGCTTCAGTCCTATCAGATGTTACACTAAGGTCGAGTTGGTTTACAGTAGCAACAACCTTAGGTTGGTTTAACTCCATACCTACATCATTATTAGAGATTAGATCATTCAAAAATTATAAGGTATGGGGTGTAATCTTGGAATGTATATGAGTAGCAATTGAGTCAGAGAGTGTTGGCTCTTTAACCAAAGTCTTCATGACATGAGGTGGTGAAGCAATCAAAGTTTGAAGTTCAGGAAGTGAAACAGGGAACTCAGGTCATGACCTCACATCTATAGGTCACGACATCACTTCACAGAGGCTACCCTCTTGGCATGCTTGGGTTGAAGTCGTGACTTGAGAATCCTCAGGTCACGACCTCATTTCACAGAGGCTCATATCCTCAGATTTTACTCCACTCTTAGCACTGACCACATCTTGAATACCTGCATCATTAGTTAACAAACCCTTTCCAAGGCCAACATCAGTTGTAAACACAGAAATGGAATCAAAACTTGATGGGAAAAAATAGTCTTGAGAAATGGAAAGCATGCTATTAATTTCTAGGGAATTAATGCATGGCACCTCATCTCCACAAGATCTAGAAAATGAATAAACAGAAGAGAAGGAATTGAAGTATTCATCTAAGCACTCAAAGATGAGTCAAGCTCATAAGATTCATGTGATGGTGTAGCAGAAGAATTAATCAATTTAAGTAAACACACGTCATAACTATCATGCATATGCAGCTGATATTCGTCCCTTGCTTGCTTAACAGCTAAATCAATAGCATTTAAACCCATGAATACAAAATTGTCAAAGGGGTAACGCATGGCTTCTTTCATATTAAAAGTCACAACATAATCCCCTATTTCCATTGTTATACAATTGTGTTTCATACTTATGATAGTCTTAGAAGTTTGAAGGAAAGGTCTTCCCAAAATCAAAGTGCTTTCGTTTGCAAGTTCATTTGACATGTCCAAAACATAAAAATCAGTAGGGAACACTAAAAACTTGACTTGAACTAGAATGTCTTCTATGATTGGCTTGAGATACCTGATAAAACTATCTGCTAGTTGGAGTACTACACTTGTGTGTTTAATGCCATTGATCCCTAAAGCTAAATAAACCGACCAAGGCATGATGTTTATAGCAGCTCCTAAATCTAACAATTCTCCTTTAATGTGAACCTTTCCTATAGTGCAGGGGATGGTGTAAGATCCACGATCTTGGCACTTAACCAGTAGTTCAGCTTTGAATAAGGATGACACATTGGCACTTATTTGAATTCTCTCAAGAGGCCTAAATCTTTACTTGTCATTACACAACTCCTTTAATAGGTTAAAGTATTTAGGATTTCCTCTCAGGAATTGAATTATGGGCACATTAATTTCCAATTTATTAAATAATGTGTAAGCATCAGTAGCAAACTCAGTATCAAACTTTTTCTTACCAGAGAAATAGGCTTTAGGAAAAGGAAGGTTTTTAGTACATACCTCCTTACCTACTAGCTTAGAGGCTCCTTGTTTGCTAGTCTCTGCCTTGTGCTCTTTTTGCTTGCCTTTGTAAGCTAAGTTCTCCACAATGTTCTCATCTTCTAGTACAACTTCTTGAGGTACCTGGTCTTGTGCTTGAGTTGCCTCCTCTTCTGGATCAGTTTGTGCTCTTGCCCTCTTCATGAGCTCTTCTTCTTTGGAGCTCTCAAACTTGCTAAGCCTCATTGGAGAAAGTAGAGGACTCTCTACCCCTTGTTCAGAATCATCTCTGTCCACCTTTTCACTTTCAAAGTGAACTTTTTTACCACTTCTTAGAGTTATGGTGTTGTGGCCCTTTCGATTGATCACTATATTGGAAGGAATGTTGCCTCCATTTTTGGCTTGAATATCATTGACCGCATTGGACAGTTGGGTCAAATAACTAGTGATATCAGTGCTTTTTAAGGTAAGTGATGATGCTTTTTGTCATTAAAGCACTCAATTAAACTAGGTCCTAATTAATTTGTAATTTAGAATCAACCTAGGTTATTACTTCCAAGGAGCAAGTTATGGGTTTCTTTAAGTAAAAATTTAGGTGATAAAAAAAACATAATAAATTAGACCTAAACTAAAATGCAAAATTCTAAGTCTAAATACAAGATGCAAATGTCCTAAAATCTATATGAAAATTAAATTAAAATAAATGAATGCAATGCAATTTTGGGGGGAATTTTTTTGAAAAAAATAAAATAATAAATAAGGAAAATTGACTAAAGAGCAAAGAATATTAACAAGTAAAAATTGAGAAGTTTCTCTTCGGTAAAGTAGAGGGGACAACCTAGGATTCGTATGGATTTAACTTTCATAACCTTAATCAATTAATTAGGCTAAAGGAAAGTGATAAGAGAGTGGAATTAATAAATTTAATCACCTATTTGAAATAAAAGGAACCCTTAATTTCAAAAACCCTTAAACTATTAGATAACTCATAACAGTATAAGGTTGGTTAATTAAGCTTATTAAAACCAACAAAAACAACTAAAATTAATTCTGGAAAGTGTGTTTGAAATTATCTAATTGAACAATCAGACAATAACCAACTTAATTAAACAATTAAGAGGCAAAAGAACCCAAATTTTGCAATTCAAACCACATTGATAATTAAACTCATAGTGAAAACTTAATTATAGATTCAATTAACAATGCAAAGGTTCATGAACATAAATTCCAGCAAGTGTCTTAATACAAACAAAATCCAAATGTCAATACAATCCAAGCATAAAAATGACAATCTAAAACTAAATTGTCTCTCAAAAATACAACTCAAAATTATTTAAAACTAAATAATCTTAAGTCATTGAATTAAAAAGATAAATCGAATATCACTCACTTGTGGTCTTCAAGTGCTAGCCCAAGACTCAAGCCTCATCCATACTCCTCCCAAGTTGCTTCCCAAGCAAGCTTAAGCTTCCATCAACATGTCTTCTCCTCCAAAGTTGTTAGATGCCATAGCCATGAATGATGAGGTGTCGATAGGAATTTGGCCAGGGAAAAGACGTGAATTGATTATGATGAGAGGTGATGTTTCTCTTTGACTATGGAATATAATGAGGGAATTATGAGAAAAGGCGTGAGACTAGAGGAATAGTGTTGAAGGGAGAATGAAGAGTGGTGCTGGGCTTGAATGGAGAAGGAAAAAGTGATATTTAGGCGTTAATCCTGGCTCTCAAATAAGGGAAATATTTTAACAGGAGAAAAAGAAATTTTCTAGATCCGAAGCTCAACCCTATTAGTAATTAATTGACCCACTTGATATTAGCCATTAGATTATGCTTAAATTCCAAGAAATAATCTTGCACCATTAGATTTCTTATATGCTCTTTCTTAACCTACAAAAATTTAAGTACATCCATTAATGTAGATTATATCCAAATATAATCAAAAATTAAATATTAGATATGCACAAAAATTAGGCAAGAAATTGCAAAACTTTCTAAAAATAATCTTTCTAAAAATATGAGACTTGTTTCCAAAGAAATAGGAAAAATTAATTCCAAGTCAAAAGTAGGAAATCAAAAAATATTTATATTTTTAATCCAAAATCTCAATTTTTATGCAAAATCCAAAAATCAACTAATTAATTCAATAATGCATAAAAAGTTCATTTGAGCTCAAAATTATCATTTAATTCCCAAATTAATGTGGGATAAAATATATAAAATTTAGGCTTTATCAATTCCCCCACACTTAACCTTTGCACTCCTGGGCAAAGCAAATGAAGACCAAAGAACAGTAAAAGAACAAAAGAAAATCAAACAAAATTGAATGTTACAATCATAAGCAAAAAGTAAGTCAAAACATTCAACATCTCTCTTATCCAAGTAATCTTCTCATGAATTAAGAAAACAAACATCATGGCAATTTACTTGAAAAAGGGGAATCTAAGTCAGAAATCCCTCACTAAGGTTAATGTGTATGTCACTCATCACTCAAAAGTGTAGTGGCTTGTGTTTGCACTCAAAACCATCCTATCCAATCCTCTTTCCATAGGCTTGACAAGAATCTAAATTCTTCACCAATCATAAAGCAATTACAAGTATAAATCAAGGGGACTTTTATTATGTTATAATGGGGCTAAGGTAAAGAAAGAAAGGATATGGTGTTTGGAAAAACAAAGTTGAACGTATTAGGAAATGAAGAGAACCAGAGAAAAAATATAATGGAATGCAAGAAACTAAATTAAACTTGAATTGGGTCATTCTTCTTCTTCTTCTTCTTTTCTACTTCTTTTTTTTTTAACTTTCTTAGGCCGTCATGTATATGCTCTTTTGATGCGAATCTTCATATTGGTGATACAAAGGCCCGGTTACTCAAGCATGGATAACTCCTTGGTACTAAGATGCTACTAGCACGCTCATAGCTTTTATTGGCCGTTCGACGCGAAGATCAACATTGGTAAGGAAGACCCCCAGTTACTAAGCACAGCTTAAACTAGAGGAGTGGAATACATATTTTTTTTCCTTTTCTTCTTTTTTTTCTTTTTTTTTCAAATTAACCCAAACCATAAATCCAAATGTGTTCTTCCATCCCAAGCACATGTAATTTAGTACTCTTTAACTCCTCATTTAGAAAGGGTAGGATTTTTTTTTTTTAGGTTAAGGGAAAGAATATGAAGGCTCAAAAGGGGTTAAGCAAAGGATAAATGTATGAAAAGGGTAGGCTTTTGGCTTATTTGGCTAGAAAAATTTAAAATGAATGCCTTTATCATCTTTATGACTACAAATGCACAACCATGGTCTCAAACAAGATTCAAGTCAAGTTCTAGATCGAGGAAAGAGATAGGGATATACACACATGGAAAGAAGAAATGCATCAGGCTCAAAACCTCAGTAGGTATATGATTACTAGCTTAAATTCACTTAAGTCAAATCTATTGCCAATCACTTCATCAACTCAAGACATGACTAATCACTTTTCAAATCAAGAATGCATCATACTTGAATCACTTCAAATTTACAATCTTCACATTCAAAATAAAACAGAAAAAAAAAATTTGAACAGAAGATTTTTTTCTTTTCTTGAAAATAAGAAAAAAAACCAAAGTAAAAACCAAAATATTTTTCTTTTCCTCATTTTAAAAACAAAAACCAAAAACCAAAAGTAGGAACAAAATCCCTCCCCCACACTTATGTCATGCATTATCCTTAAGGCAAAGGGCATATCTAAATAATAGTAACAAGCGATGCAAGAAAAAGAGAAAGGAAGGAATACGACTAGATTATCAAAAGCTTGATGGCCTAAATTAAGTAATGGAGTTGGCATCTCTCCTTTATCTGGCGGCAAGTCACATGAAAGCACAATTAGTGTTTGCTTCTGAAGTTTAAAAGACATCATCTCCTTCTTTAAGGTCCTCAAAAAACACTTTAACTCCAGTACGCAAGGTGTTTGGATAGGAGGAATCAATCCATATGCCTACACAAAACCATAACTCCAAGCAATATCTTGTCTTGTAAAAATATAATTAATAAACTCAACAAACTTGTCAGCAATTAGGGAAGATCCCAAAATAAATTGATGAAAACAAAGAGTTGGAACTCCCAAATATTTTGAACAATCCATAAAATCAATATGACTCTCCTCAGTAAGAGTCAAGTTTGTTAGAGAATGAAGTGACAGGTGATTACTCAAAATGGTCTCCCCATGCTTATCATCATCATTACACAAAGCAAATTCCACATGTGAAGTCTCATTAGGCAACATGTCCTTACTGTTTAAGTGCACATCCAACTCAAGATTTACCCCACACTTATTCTCAACAGCATCCTCATTAACAACAGTCATGTCAAGAGCACAAGTAATATCAGTAGAATCAAAAGAAACACTACCTTTATCATGTAAAGCATTAATACACAAATGAGCATCAACACTCAAAGAAGATATATTATCTTTGAACTCAACAGTGGATGGGGATTCAACAATAATCTCTCTATCAATTTCATCATCAGAGTCATCTTGCTTAAACTTCTCTATTGACCCAACAAAATCAATAGAATTTGGATAAGAGGTATAGGAAGAAGTATCAACGCATGAATTGCAAGATGCAACCTTATTTGACTCAATAGAACTAGTCAATCCAAAAACATCATCAATGCATGCATATTCAATTAAAGTACTATTCATGTCATCATGTGAGATGGTCGGAGCAAAAGGATATGGATCGGTAAAGGGAGAAAAGTTACTATCATATGATAATTCACCATTTGTTTCTAATTCTCCACTTTCCAAGTTGCTATAGGAAGAAGTATCAACGCTGAATTTGAGTTTGTAGCGTCTGAATTGCTTGATTGTGTTGTAATTCCCTTTCTTCAAACTTGTTTAATAGGATTTGCATCATAGTCTCCAACTTGTTCTCTAATTTTAAGTCTTCTTGAATAGGCATAACTTGATGGACATATCCAAGATTTGAGTAATCTTGCCACATTGGAACATTAGTCATGGGCTCCAACCTACTCTCTATTCTTAAATATGGATCATATCACTATGTCACATCATTGACATAATGATAAGGTATGGAAATATAAGAATTATTTTCATAAGGAGAAGCATTCCAAGCCATCATAAATTTAAGATCAACAACATCAACATAAATAAAAGGAAAAGAAAAACTAAAATAGCAAAAGAAAGATAAAAAAATTCAGAAAAATTAAAGAAGATGCATTCCTTGCAAAATGATAGTTATGGAGATGAATTTATCATCACTCTCCTTCATTCGCCCCTCGATGTTTGTCGTCTTAGAAACCATGCTCTTCAAGAGCTGAGAAGTGTCATCTCCTCTTAGTGGTGGTTGAGATACTATAGCCTGTTGTGGGGTTGTCGCTATTACTCTTGAAGGATCTTGAAAAGTGCTTGAAAAGGCCCTAAGATTGTGGAACTAATTTTCTTAGAACTAATTTGGTCTATTTGCTCTCCTACCCCATTTAAAATTTGGATGATCTCTCCAATCGAGATTGTAAGTGTTTAAGTAGGGGTCTCTCTTTTGATATTGCCCATCTTTTCCTTAGTACATTGCATTGACCTCTTCTACTAGCCTAGGGCAATTTTGAGTTGTGTGCATCGGGGAATCATAAACTGCACAGCTTGTAGCTACTAGAGTAAGAGACTGAGGCTTGTGGGAGTGGAGACTTTCAACTGTACTTGCAAGCTTAGACATGTCTTAGGCTAGCCTTACCAAAAGTGGATCTCTTTCAGATTTGGGATCCCTTGAATCCCTTGAGCTCACATGTTGTCTATTAAGAGCAAAGGTCCTTATTAATTCCCACACAACCCTTGGTTCCATATTTTCCACAAAACCATCTGCAGCGACATCCAAGACTTGTGCATCATATGTTGACAACCCATTGTAGAAATATTGTACCAAGTGCTCCTCAAGAATTTGATGGTTAGGGCACGGGTAAGCATCTCTTGGAATATGCTCTAAAATTCAAAGAATGTCTCGAATGGCTTTTGCTTAGCTGTGGAAATTTCCTTGCGGGAGGCTAAAATCTTTATAGAGGGGAAATACTTATCCAATAATGCTTTCTTCAAACTGGCCCATGACTCATATGCATTGTCCACATAGAGCGGTAGGTTTATGTACCATTCTTTAGCTTTGTCTTCCAAAGATAACTGAAAAACCTTCCACATAACGTCATTAATACTTGCTCTTACTGGCTTCATAGACAAGCACTACATATAAAGAGTCTGAAGGTGCAAGTATAGGTTTTCTCCTTCAAGGCCATGAAACTTAGGCAATAAGTGGATCAATTGACCTTTAATTTCAAAATCTGCATTAAAAGTAGGAAAAGCACTAGGCATAGGATCAAAATTCCTATCAGATTGAGTTAGTTCCTTAATGGTTCTGCCCCTAGGTTGTTCATTAATCCTATTTGGCCATTATTTTCTCCTTGCCCCTCATTACCACCATTATTAGGTCTATCATGATTACCATTCCCATTCCCACCGTTTAGACCATGAGGAGGTACTTCAGCCATGATTTCTTCTTCTACTTCCTCACTCTCACTAGATGAATGGGATAGGTCTTGTAAGATAAGCAGACTACGAGCTCTTGTATGTCTATTTCTCCTACCCCTATATGCTCTGGGCATGCACAATTACTAAAAAATTCAAACACAAAAAGAGTTCAAGAAAGAGGTAGTTTCAAAACCATGTATTTACTAAGTGTATAGTTCAAAATTTAGGCAAAATCAATGATTTCAAATAGTGCTCAGTGAGTTTGAGGTGTATGAAGTGCTATACACTCTCAAAGTATGTGCAAGAAGTGAAACTATGCTAAAAAAAAGTCTGGACACTCAGAAAATTTTTCAGTGGAAAACCAATTCAGGTCGCGACTTGGTAATCTAGGTCGCGACTCGAGTGCACAGAAAGCAACCCTAAAAGGAAGAGAAGGCTGAGGTCGAGACTTAAAATATATATGAGGCCATAACTCAAAGTCACAGAGAGCTACTTTCACAAAACATTTGAAAAATTCACTAAGTACTTCAACCAGATGCTGTACAAACTATGCACAGAATTCAAAACGCCAAGCAATTAGCTAAAACATTCAGGATCAAGCTAGAACAAAATGTAAAATGCTGTGCAAGAATATAAATGCAAATGTATGGAAAAACAAGATATTTAGTTCTATTTCTCAAAAATTTTAATGTTATGAAATGCAAGATTTAGGTTCAAAAACTAAAACTCAATAAGAATCGACCCAGATCACAATGGTAAGGAAAACTAGTTACTAGGGAACCAATTCAATGGCTCCCCAGCAACGGTGCCATTGATCAGCTCCGGATTGTTGCCTTCCAGATTGTCAAGAAAGTGAATTGCACCAGGAAAATACTGTATAGGATGTCACTAGTTGTTCTTCTCAAGGAGCTTATTATTAGAAATCCTAGTCTATATTGGTTATCAAAAGCATTGTAAAATTGGGTGAAGAAAAAAAAAGGGGTTTCAACTGTTAAAGGTGGTGCAAGAAAATGAAAAGTACATAGAATTAAATGTGTTTGGTATTTTAAATGAATGAAGAAATATTTTGGATTAAAAAGAAATTATGGTTAAACAGTCTCTTGATGAAAACTCAACTATCACTGCTCTTTAAAATGACTGAGAGCTTTAGAAAACCTCTTAGTCTAAAGAAAATCCTAAGTAATCACTTGGGTCCAATGTCATAATCAATAAAAACTCACTTTAATCAAAGTTAATTAACATCTCTTAAAATACTGTTGAAAACCACCTAGAGTGTAAATAGGAGGATGATGCAAATACCCTCAGAATGTCAATCAACAAACACAGAATACCAAGCATACAGATTAATCAACAATGATAACTAAAAATCAAACTAAACAACAAGGATTCAAATTGAAATATTATATAGATTAATCAACAGTAACATCATCCAATCCAAATGCAACAGAATAGTCTAAACACAAGATCTACAATCATAAACCAAGTCTGATACAAGTGCGGAAAGTTCCTAAATCTAGAAATATTCAACACAACATTAAGCACAGGTTTAGACTATAGAAAAACTCCTCGATTAAGTCCTTGAGCTCAAGCTTTGTCTTGCATCACCAAAAGGCTAAGGGTTTAGCCTCTTAAACCTTCAAACCAATCGCAATCGCTCTAAAAATGAAAAGCCATGATTAAAGCTAAAAATAAGGTTGGAAAAAAGGAGAAGAAGGTAGTTGGAGTGGTTTGATTAGTTCAGAAATGCAGAAAATGATGAAGATATGAAGAAAAATAGAAGTCTTGGGTATAGGATCAATTGAGACTTGAGAGGAGATGATGGTGGCTTAACCTATTGTAAATCTGCAGAATGGTAGAGTGTCTATTCATGGTGGCTGCCCCCTTTAGGTGTAGAAGCCCATAAACCTATTCCAAAATGCACAGCTTTACTTAACACACTCAGGTCGCGACCTCAAGAGTGTCAAGTTGCAACCTCAGGAGTTTCATGTCACGACCTGGGGAGGCAGAACACTCTAAACTCTTATGTTTTGGTCCTTGTAACATTTTGGCTCCATTCATGCTCCATCTTGGTTCTTGAGTCCTTCTCCAATTAGCTGAAAATCACGACAAATAGCTTTGTCAAGACCAATTGATTACAGATCAAGGCAATTAAAATTTAGGAGAGAAAAATGATCCTTTTTACCCCTTAACAACAAAATGCAATGCATGACTCAATGTAATCAAATGGATATAAATGCATGCATAATGAGGGTAAAAATATTGTAAAACATTAGAAAATACTTGAGAAAACCATATAAAGATTGTATTCTATTAGGTGGCTTAAAAATTGAATAAGGAGGATACCTAAAGTGCTAAGGTGGCATGATCCTAAGGGAAGAAGGAGCAAGATGTGTACAAGTGCTAAGAGAGTAAAATGGTAACTTGAAGAAGTTACCGTGCAGTAAATTCTTGGAGCCAAGTTTATATATACTCCCTCCTCTTATCTTTTGCCAATTTTTGGCCAACTCTGAAGAGCAAGGAAGAGAAAAGAAACTTAGCCAAGGTAGAAGAAAGAAGAAGGAAGAGAAGTTCAAGCAAAACCTAGGTCAAATCAAGTGCTAAACTAAGATAAGAGCTTAGATTTTCTTATAGTTTGTGGTGTTCTATGTTTTGCTAGTTTTAAATATGGTTGTGATAGAAGTTAGAAACCCTAGATTTTGGTGGTGTTCAATTTGGTTCATGATGAGATATGAATGATTTAAATGTTGTATATGGATAAGGGGATAGAGAATAGTTGGAAAATGGTGTTTAAATGTCGTTTTGGAAGAATTTCAATTTGTGGAACCTAGGATTATGTTTCGGCTAGACCTAGTTTATTGAGCTAGGGTTTATTTTTGTTAGTTTGATGCTTCCAATTAGTTTAAGAGGTAAAATTGAGTAGAGATATGTGAAGAACATGTGTTTGGAAGCATTAAAATTGAAAATGAAATTTTTGAATTCCAAAAGCATATCCCTTGACCAAGCTTAGTTATAGGGGAAGAAATTGAATTTTGATAAATTTAAGTTTATATATGAATTCTACATGAAAAATTATGTAGGAAAAGCATGTGAAAGCTAAGTGAAAGAAGATAATACTAAAATCCTAAAATAAAGGTTAAAGGATTAGGGTTTTAGATTAAAGTGTTTAATAGAATTGTTTAAGTTGATTGGAATATCATTGTTGTTTGTCTTATAGGCATTAGCATTGAACAAAAAAGGGCTCAAGAACAAGAGGAAAGAACTAAAGAATCAAGTTTGTAAGGAGATAGTAAGAACTTACAATTTTGGTATTGAATTGCATTAGTTGTTTATGTTATGTGTATGTGCCATAATGTGGTTGAGTTATGAATATTGAAATGTGTTTAGCTTCTTGTATTGATGCCTTGGCAAATATTTATAATTAAGTTGATAAACGATATGTTATGTGCTCTCTTTCCATGGCATGTTAATGACATATTAATGGCATGATAATGTATAAGTTAAATACTTGCATATGACATGAACTAACCTTACATTTTGATATTATGATTGATGTTCTTTGCTACTAGGATTTTCTTGAAATCTCACTCCTATTATGTTTAAATCATAACCATTTAGGGGATGGAAATACTAAAAGAAAAGGCCAAGAGGTGGTAATTGCTTGAAGAGTTACTTTGTTATGGACTTTTGAATTATGTGATGTAATTATGTATTAACTATGTTTGGGTAACTTAATGACTTTTACATATTGTAGAGTGCAATTGGAATATAATTATATGCTATTTGGCATTATAAATTATTCCTATGAAATAATGCGGCATAATGGTGCAACAATAGAGATTAAACAAATAAAAATGACCTAATTTACACCTATTTTGGAGCCATGTGATTCTGAGCAAACAAAGGAGTTTGATGATGAAACTTGGCAGTCTAGTATATCTCATTTTTAGCTTTAAAATGAGTGGTAACTCTTTAAAATTGGAATTTTGTGCAAAATGTTTATACCTATCAAAGTTATGCTAAATTCTGAAAAATTGAAAATTTACTATATAAACAGTGCAAGTTTGTGTGAAAACTGGGTAGGAGTGTAATGGATTTTTGAATATAGAGTGTTTTTTCTTTGAAGAACACTTAGAAAATTTTAAATAAAACTTAGAACCACTTCATTTTGATTTTTTTAGAATTAGTTATAAATTTTCAAAATTAACAAAAAAATTTAGAGTTACCAAGGAAATAGTAACCTGAGAATGAATTTTTCAAAGTAAGGTTTTTTCAAGTTTAATGTCATATAGTGTGGTTCCAATTGACTTGTTTTGGCTCTATATATAGTCTAAAGTTAAGGTTTTACACTGATGGGTTGTATATTACCACCTGAGGCCCCCTTTCTTTGTATACTCTATGTTGTTTGGGTGTTTGAACTTTGACTTGTACTTTGGTCATTGGATTGTTGTTGTTGAGCGCTGGTGGTAGGCAAAAGGCCTTTAGGATTACACATGTGACTATTGTGGATTCATATTGATTATTATGCTGTATTATGAGTATTATTTAGTAACCTGGTTGCAAAGTGTGCTTTGGTTTGCTATTCCTGGGTTTGACACTCAAAAGCCCATCTTGAGGTATTTAGAAATGTGTTAATTGTGTTAAACAGGAGCTCATTTCCTATTACAATGTTAGTGAAGCTAAACCCTTTCTAATATGGTTTTGCATGTTTTGGTGATATGAGATTTCTGCATTCATGTACACTTTCAAAAGCAAATTTATTCCTCCTTCTAAACATTAATTTGTGTATATATTAACAAGAGTTTTAAATATTCATAATAGATTGTTTAAACCATTAACTATTCCTTTTCTATCGTGAATTTCCTTTCAAATGAGTTGAACCTTTTTATTAGAGTAGCCACTTTGACTATTTTTGTTTTCTATATTAGTAGTGATTAAAAGAGATTTAAAGTAAATAAATTCTTGGTTTTAAGAGGTGGATTTTACAAAAGATACACAAACAAAAAGACAAACCACACAATGAGCAACCTACAGAGCATAATTGTCATAAAATTACCCATTCTATAGCAACCAACCATCAAAGCAACTAGAAAACCATCAAACTGAAATAGCAAAGGGTTTAGATGAGCTTAGAAACCCAGGTTTGGATTTTTACAAATAACCCAATACTCTAAAACCATAAATCTCAACCAAGAGGGACCGGAGAGACAATGGGCAAAAGGTACAGGAAAAGAGGAAGGGGACTTGACCATAGGAATAGGGAGGAGTGAAATATTGAAGTGGAGCTAAAAGATAATGAAATAGAGATGGTGGAAGTAATATTGAGGGTAAAAACAATGAAACAACAAAAGATGGTGAAGAAAAGAGTAAGTCAATAGAAAAGAGAAAATAGGGTGAGAGGTGGTGGAAATGAAAGAACAGACGATGCTTGAGGCAATCATGAAAGATGAAATAAAAGAGAAAAAATAACCTATATCTAGGAAAGAGTGGTGAAGGATAAGAGAGATAGTAGAGACAGTGAAGAATGGCAGGTGGAGTTGAGGGCGATGGAAAACAAAAGATGAAAAAGGATGCAAAAGGTTATAGCTGAAAGAGAGAAGGAAAGCTTTCTCAGGAAAAGATAACTAAAGATAGTCAAATGAGAAAGGAAGGGCAAGCAATCGTATAGAGAGATAAGCTGTCTAAATAGCAAGACGAGAGCTCCCCTTGAAAAGATTTATCGTCTGCTTGGACTTAGAGAAAATAGGGGAAGAAGAAAAAGTAGGGTGGAAAATGGAGAAGGAACGAAGTTTTTCTCTACTTGGATGAAAAATAAAATAAGAAAGAAAGGAAAAGACATCCTATTTCCCCCCAAGATTTCACTCCACAGTCCATAAGTAGAGAGATTTTCACACAAGAAATTCATTCCCATCATTGCCCTCTATGATCATAATGTAAGACATTTTATTTTATAATTATCAATATTAATTTTAATGATGTTATTAGTGACATTTTCATGATACTAATTTCTCATGTTATTATTAGGGGTGTTCACGGGACGGATCGGGACCGGGACAGGCCCGTCCCGGTTCCGTCCCGATGAACAGTAACGGGACAGATTTTCTGTCCCGTGTCCCGGCCCGTCCCGGGGTTGTCCCGGTCCCGGTCGGGACGGGACGGATCCGGGACGTCCCGAAATAATTTTTTTTATTTTTTTTATTTTTTTAATTTTTTTTTTTAAATCTAATTTTTTTAATTATATTTTTTTGAGCTTAAATCTTATAAAAACATCTTTTTTATTTGTTTGGGCACTCTTAAACAAAAGCTCAAAATATTACATATAATAGTTATTAAAAACTCTAAACAAAAGCTTTTAACACAATAAAAACTTGCTAAAAATTCTAATCATCAATAATCTCAAATCATTAACAAATATAAAAACTCTAAATAAATATATTCATAGTTCCATACAATAGTCTCAAATCTTAAAAAAATATGAAAAAAATGATATTATATAAAAAATTAAGAAAATTAATTTTTTTTTAAAAAAAAGGAACCGGGACGGGACCGGGACGGGACGACCCCGTCCCGTGTCCCGTCCGTCCCGGTCCCTTTTTTGTCCGTCCCGGTTTGTCCCGTCCCGAAATTCCGTCCCGTCCCAATAAGACCGGGACGGAACGGGCCGACCAGGACGGGCCGGCCTTGAACACCCCTAGTTATTATAGTCTTTCATTTTATTCGATTTTTATCATTTTATTAAAATATTGAATAATGTATAATTTATTTAAGGAAAATGACACATAAAGAAGCTTGAAAATGCGAAGTGAGAATTTGAAAAGCTAAGGAAATATAATGACAGAGAGGGAAGTTCTTCCCAAATTAGAATTTTAAAATTTAGTAAAATGACAAAAATACCCTTTATCTTTTTTATAAAAAAAAACTTAGCCCCTCACTGGGGGCCGGCCACTGGCAGCCGCCAGGCACCGGCACTAGCTACGAATGTGGTGGGTGTCAATGAAGTTTTTTTGTCATAATTTTTTTTTTTGCATGGGAGAATATGATTCAAAGTTGCGGGAGTGGGATTTGATCCCATAACCCCTTGGCTATTTAGGCCAACAAAAAAGAAGATGACCATTGGGCTATTAAAGATTTCTTAACATTATAATGTAAACAAAAATATAAGATGACTCTTTTACTATGACTTCAACCTGTGACAACAATTTACCTGAGGATGACAAGTCTTAATTGAGAAATAACAAGTCTAAATTTGATATAACAAAACAACTTTTCTTGATACATAACAAGAAGTAACATATATATTAATTAAAAATGACCATAATTTATTTGAAAATGACACGTCTTTACTAGAAAATAACAAGTCTAAACTTGAATTAACAATATGTCTTTTCTTGATATATAACAAGAAATAGCATATACATTAATTAAAAATGATCATAATTTATTTGAAAATGACACGTTTTTATTGGAAAATCACAAGTCTAAACTTGATATTAACAAAGCAACTTTTCCTGATACATAACAAGAAATAACATGTACATTCCCAAATAAATTGTTGTCATTTTCCATTAAAAACATGTCATTTTCTACTAAAGAAATGTCATTTTTAAATAAATTATAGTCATTTTTAATTAATGTACATGCTATTTCTTGTTATGTATCAGGAAAAGACACATTGTTAATCTCAAGTTTAAACTTGTCATTTTCCAGCAAAGACGTGTCATTTTCAAATAAATTATGGTTATTTTTAATTAATATACATGCTACTTCTTGTTATGTATCAGGAAAAGTTGCGTTGTAAATATCAAATTTAGACTTGTTATTTCTCAATTAAGATTGTTATCCTCAGCTAAATTGTTATCACAGGCTGAAGTCACAGTAAAAGAGTCAACTTATATTTTTATTTGCATTCTAAAATTAAGAAATTTTTGATGGCCTAATGGTCATCTTCCCTTTTGTTGGCCCAAATGGCCAAAGGGTCGTGAGATCAAATCTCACCCCCGATACTTTGAACCATATTCTCTCATGCAAAAATATATATATATATTGGACAAAAAAAACTTCATTGGAAGCCACCACACCAGTGGCCGGCACCAATGCCCGACGGCGGCTATCGACCGTAGATGGCCAATCGCCGGCGGTGGCTGCCTACTATCGGCTTCCGGTGAGGGGCCGACATTTTTTAAAAAAAAAAAAACAAAGGGTATTTTTGTCATTTCACTGAATTTTAAAATTCCAATTTGAAAGGACTTCCCTCTCTGTCATTACATTTCCTTAGCTTCCCAAATTGGCATTTCACATTTTCAATCTTCTTTATGTGTCATTTTCCCATTTATTTATTTTCTTTTATTTTATTTCATTAAAAAATCCCATTTTTTTTTTTTCACTTAAAAAAATTTCTTTTGCTAAATTATTTAGTTTCGTTGCTGATTGTTGATAATAAGAGTATCTTGGTCATTCTGACATTTACTCATTTCTTTTTCTTTCTATTTTCTCTCACCAAGTAGGATGAGTGACAATATTTTCATTCTAATTTTCTTTTTGTTATGAAAAATAAGAAAAGTATCAAGATTGAGATGAGAAAGATGGAGAAAATAAGAGGAAATTGGAAAAGAAATTAAATAGGAGTTCTCATTCGTTTCATTGTCTCAAATGTGTGTACATCATCTCCTATTTATAGGACCCCAATATTGAAGACTAATCTAAGGAGTTACAAGTACATAAAGAAGAGAATTAAGCAACATAATTGTACAATCAGAAGTTATAAGAAATAAATACTAGAAACCCATCAGTTTGGGAGTTATAAGGTATAATGCCATTAAACATGAGAAAGAATCCCAAAGGGCTAAGAAGTCATGAACATCCACACAACATAATATTTATAACACTCCCCCTTGGGTATTCATAAACAAATATTGTGCCTTATTAAAACCTTACTAGGAAAAATCCAATGGGACAAAAACCTAATGAAGAAAAAAATACACAATATACATTGAACTTGTCTCCTTAAAAACCTTGACAGAAAAATCCCATGGACAAAACCTTGGTTAAGTAAAAGAGTACAGCATGGTCTTTATTGCGCTAATGATAATGTCACTTTTAATCCCCCTAATAAGAAGATCACTTTTTCTCAAATGAATTATTTCTAATCCTTTTTAGATTATATATTTCTTTTAAGGGTCAAGGTGCAAAAATACCTATAACCTTATACCATATGTTCACCCAACACCATAACCTTTTTCGAGGTGCAAAAGTGACTATAAAAGTTCAATAACGTAGCAAAAGTGACAATCCCATTAAGTGTTAGTAATGCTGACCGTTAAGGAGAGTTAGTTTGACTGAAACGACTGAGTTGGAACGACACGTGAGTAGGTGGCAGGATGAATTGCTGACTGTAAATGCACCTGATGGTGAGCCAAAAACGCGGCAGATAAGAAATGAAAATTAAAAGGCATGGTGTGGGGCAAGAAAGTAAAAGGCACTGTCTGAGGAATCACGAGGAAGACGAACGACATTTGCGACCATAGAGCAAAAGTGATTGAGTGGAAGAATCAACGGTTACGGGGATGCAGGACCACACTGAGAAAGAGGAATCGCATGTGATCAAGGATTCTAGGGCAACATCGTGGCAACGAAGCGACAAAAAAGAACCCCCCAGTAAGCATCGTTTGGGACCCATAAATCAATTATTTTTGTTTTGAGTACAGTGAAATCCCACAGAAGTCCTTGTTCTAATGTGTATTGTGTTTGGTGGCAGGAAAAATGGCATCGGGTGGCGAGGACAACATTGTAATCGAAGAGGAAAGCATAGAAGAGGAGACACTGGAACAGAAGCATAGGAGATTATTGAATAAGGTAAACGAAATATGCTGTCTTGCTAAGAGAAGTTGGGAATAGACTAAGATAAAATTGCGAGAAGGCCATAGCTCTATCTTAGAAAGTATTGATGCCGCTGTAGAAAAGGAAAGACAGAGATGGAGGGAGAAAAATGAAAATGAGAAAGGCAGAGAGGGAAATGATAGAGCTGACAGTGAAAATAAAAGAGGTAGAGAAGATAATAATGGTGAAACATGAAATGAAACATGTGATGAGGAAGACATTATTGAGGATATAGTAAGGTTGAATGATTTTGATGAGAATGAATTAGAATTTCACGACTTAGATCTTGAGTTAAATAGCAACATAGATGATGGTAGGTTAGAAGAAAATAATGATAATGACATAGTTGTTGTGGAGAATAAGGTGGCTGCTAATGAAAATGGTAGGGACAAAGGGAAAGGGAAAGTGGCAATGGATTTTGGTGAGGAAGATGATAGGGACAAAGAGAGATCAGAGGAAGATGATAGTGATGATTGGGACAAAGACAGCTCAAAGGAAGATGATGGTGATGACAGAGACAAAGAGATGTCAGAGGAAGATGATAGTGATGAGAGGGATAAAGAGATGTCAGAGGAAGATGATAGTGATGATGCAAGCTATGAGGCGTTAAGTGCAAGTGAAGATACAAAGGAGACTGTGTTTGAAGACTTTGAAGTGTATGAGGTTTGTATAGAGAATGGGAGTGACTATGATGAGGATGAATTGGGCTTAGAAAGTGATAATGGGCCTCCTCTATAGTTCACAGCCCTTGATGAGCCTGAGGGCTCAGCTAGCAGGCCCTTCTTTATGTTGGGCATGACCTTTATGGACAAAATGGAGCTGAAGAGGACTTTAGATAGGTATGCTATAAGAAAGGGCGTGGATCTAAAGATAGAGAGGAGTGACAAGAGGTTAATGAAAGTTGTATGTCAAGATGGATGCCCTTTCCTCCTTTATGCTTCTCGAGATGGGATGAATTTAGGGTTCCAAGTGAAGACACTATGCTATGAGCATGGGTGTACACGTGTGTATAAGAACCCTAGGGCTTCTGTGAGATGGTTGGCTGATCACTTCAAAGAGAAGGTGCAAGAGATGCTCAATTTAAAGTGAGCGAGATGAAGAAGGAAGTAGAGTTGGACTTAAAGGTGAACGTGAGCTTGCATAAGTGTAAGAGGGCAAAGAGAATGATAATTCAAGAGATGGAAGGTAGCTTTACAGATGAGTTTGGGAGATTAGAGGCTTATTGTAATGAAGTGAGGTCATCAAACCCAGGGTCAGATGTGAGCGTTGAGCTAAGCCGAGAGGCATTAGAGCAAGGGAGAAGAGTCTTCAAAAGAATGTACTTATGTTTCAATGCGAGCAAGGTAATTTTGTAATTTTTTGTCTTCATACTAGTAATCGTCCTTTATTGTTGCCTGTCTTCTTTGATTGATGAGGTTTGATGTAGGTTGGATGGAGGACAGGGTGTCGACCTTTGATTGGGGTGGACGGCACATTTTTGAAAGGGAAAGCAAAGGGAATACTTTTGACTGCCATGAGTTTAGATGCGAATGATTCATTATACCTGTTGGCGTTTGGGTTGGTCTCAAAAGAAAATGGGCTTCATTGGACTTGGTTCCTTCAATGGCTACAAAGGTCATTTGATCTAGGTGATGGTGAGACTGTAACAGTTATGAGTGACATGCAGAAGGTAAAACAAAAATATTTCATTTGCTCTTTCTTGCATTTAAGTGGTGTAGATGTTTAGACTGTATTGTAAAATTAATTTATTTCTGTCTTTGCAAGGGATTGGGAAACGCAATGAGTGAGGTGTTGCCTCATGCAGAACACAGGCTGTGTGCAAGACACATTTATGCAAATTGGAGTAAATGCTGGAGAGGCAATGAGCTTAAGAAGAAGTTCTTCACCTGTGCGTGGAGTTCATTCGAAGAAGAGTTCAAAGACAATCTAAGGTCTCTTGAAGCATTGAGCAAACCAGCAGCTCAAGCCATGGTTACTTATGATCCTCATGCATGGGTAAGGGCTTATTTCACACCTAGGTGTAAGTCTTGGAGTGTAGACAACAACATGAGTGAGTCATTAAATGCATGGATAGATGAGTATAGGTTCTTGCCAGTTATTCGAATGTTTGATGGTATTAGAGTGAAGATGATGGCTAAATGGGCAGATAGTGAAAATAATGTTAGGAATTGGACTGCTGATCATAGTCCCAAATGTATAGAGCTGTTTAAGTCAAATAGGATGCTTGCTGTGTATTGTAGAGTGAACTTTAATGGTGATAAAGCTTTTGAGGTGACAGAGAGGCAAGATAGGCATACTGTATACCTATCTAGGCAGATGTGTACTTGCAGAGCATGGGATTTAACAGGAATCCCATGCCAACATGCTATCTGTGCAATGTATCACGCCAAAATTGACCCTAGAACCCAAATTTCCCATTATTATCACAAGGATACCTACCTAGCTTCGTACCAAACAAAGCTTCAACCTGTAAGGGGTAAACAATTTTGGGACACTGTAACTTTCCTCCCTATGCAACCTCCACCGGTCACTAACTTGCCTGGCAGACCAAGAAAGAAGAGAATTAGAACAGAGGAAGCAGAAAGAAGGAAGAAGAAGTCTGGTTATGGTGCAGACCCAATCCCAATGCCTGTCACTCCTCCAACTAACCAAAGTCAACCACCTCATGCAGAAAAATTAAGTAAAACTGGCAAGCATCACAAATGTGGGATTTGCAATCAAGAAGGGCATAACAGAAGTACATGTAAACAGGTAAACCACTTCACATAAATTCCTAGTCTTTTATATTTGTGGAAGTACCCATTTTGCTTCCATGTCCATGGTTTTTAAACTCCTTCTTCTTCAACACAGACTCGGGTTCTAAGAAGGAAAAAACATCTGCCATCACAATCCTCTCATGACCAACTAGACCCACCATCCCAAGCTTCCCAAGAGTCACCACAACCAAGTCAGCTGACTCAACCATCCCAAGAGCCACCACAACTGACTCAGCCAACTCAACCATCCTAAGAGCCACCACAACCGACTCAGCCAACTCAACTATCTCAAGAGCCAACTCAATCATCACTGCATAGATCTCGCAGGAAGAAATGTGTGTACAAGTCAAGAGGATCATCAAGGATGGGTATAAGATATGATGAATCCACAGGGCGTATGGTTTATAATGTGAGCCATGTTTAAGTCATTTATTCTACTTTTATATTTATGCTTACTGTCTCACTTCTCCATATCTCATTATGCAGCCTGGATTAAGATCTCAAGTTCTCATTCAAGAAGGGATAGCTGAACATTATATGACCCATTATGCAGATCCATAGACCAAATTTCCCATACCCAAAGAAAAAGAACTTCGAAGGTCCGGGGCTGTCACTTCCAACGCACTTGATGGTTCAAGGTTGATTAAATTCCATCCCTAGGGTCCCACTGTATCACAGCTTCCAGTTCAACCTCCTCCTTTGCAGTGGAGGGGTCAACCTTGTGTCACAACCTCCCAACTCTTGGCACAGCAAAGCACCATGATGCGAAGGACTAAGCACAGCTCCAACAAGTCCACTATTTAGTCTCATTAGTATTTTATTTTTAGTATTATTTGTTGGATGTATTTTGGATGACTTTGGGTGATTTTTTATTATTGCTGTTAATGTTGGGACCACTTGATTCATATATTTTGGGTGGCTTGTTTTAGGATGCTTAGTTGGGCATATATGGACCCTTTGACTTATGTACAGTGCACAATATTTTGGAATTATGCAAAGTGCACAACATTTATCTGCACCCCATTTATAATTACTCTATCATTACTTTATAATTAGACATTACAATTCAAATAGTACAACATATCATAACCACATTGAACCCTTTCAATCAGCCATCATTGCTCATATACAAAATAAAGAAGCACACCCACGTTATAATCAGTGTTCCCATTGCAATTTTAAACTTCAATTTCGCTTTCTTTACTTCACTTCTCTACGCCCCATCTCTGCCCTTCAACTTTCGCAACTCACCATGTATAGCCACCATCTCCTCATATAACTTCTCACTATCATTCCCTCTTCGAAGTTTGGTGTTTTCCTCGTACAACTTGTCTATGTCATCTAGCAATTCTTTGATCACTGCATTTGCTCTATCACCAAACTCACCATCGTGCCATGCAAAAAAAACCACAGCCCCCATCCTGTAGAAATTCATCAACACTGGTTAAATGCTTCCCACAATATCATCTATCATTTCAATCCCACCACACTTACTTGGTAATAGTTCCGGCAGCTGTAGAACCTCCGTCCTGGGTTTCCTTCTGTCTACGCTGTCCAACGGGGAGCTACCAACCTGTGATGGCAGTACCTCGTCGGCCCTTCGTACGCCTCCTCGCGACTCGGTTGCCTTATCAATGAAACCCTCCTCCTCTTCCGTGGACTCACCGAACTCGCAGAAGATGCCATCGACCTTCATCTCAATTTCTCCCCTTCGCGATGCTCTTCACTTTCCTCTTCGCTCGCTACTTGACACACGCACAGTGTAGGAGGTAGGTGTGCAGTTTAATTGATATATTCAGATCCCCTCACCCACGTCTGCAATAGTCAACAAGCAATTAATCACACCTGTCCCCCAGCTGGCGATTACTTCACGGCCATTACTAACACTTAACGGGATTGCCACTTTTACTACATTATTGAACTTTTATAGTCACTTTTGCACCTCAAAAAAGGTTATGGTGTTGGGTGCACATATGGTATAAGGTTATAGGTATTTTTGCACCTTGACCCTTCTTTTAATCGATCCAAATATGATGCATTGCCATCATATAAAAATTTTAAATAAATTCCTCCAACATATCTTTTGGATATGCTAGGTTATCAATATACGCTCCACCTGTCTTATACATTGTGAAAATAACAACAAAAAAGTTATTATGAAAATCATCAGGATATATCTTGCATCTACATGTTCAATTGGTTTGAACACAATAATCTCATATAATAGTTTCATAGTAATATAACATCAAATAGAAATTTCATTATTCACTTGTTTACCTATAGAAATTTACTAAAAGAAATCCATAACAATATATATATTGCAGACAAAATATATATTATTATAGAGTGAATAGAAAGGACTTTTAGTCCATTAAATTTAATATATTTTTGTAGACAAAATTACTATAACAAAAATCCATCATTTTGCAGTCACTGAAATATTCCATAACTTGATTTATAAGTCAAGTAAAATGCAAAATTATTTATTTTTCAATAAATTTTTCTGAATTAAATATATATACTCATATTATTTTAATCCACGCAGCATTTCATATATTGTATTATTTTGATGGACATGTGATAACATCTCAAAATTCCTACAAATTTAGCTTGTTTTAGCACTCTTTTATAGTTTTTGGAAGCTATTGGTGTAGGATTTTCCTCTTAAAGTTATATAACATGATTTGTCAAAGTGAATTTTGACTTATGCTAACCATTCGGGGATTATTGGTGCAAAGCATAATGCTTTGTGCAGGTAAGTGCAAGAGCTGAAAGATGATTACAAGGAGAAAGATTCAACTAAGTATGGGTAGTCAAGGAAGACCAAAGGCCTGGAGCAAGCAAGGAAGAGAGATCAGAAGCAAAGAAGCTCAAAAAGAGACCAACAGTCGCGACGCATGGAGAAAACTATCATAGTGGCTTTAATAGAGAAAGAAGGATGCCATTATGTGCGAGGTGCCGCAAGCTATCTCAAGAACATGCTATTCGGTGCAATCCACTGCAACCTTTATCACACCTTACTTATATAATATCTTAGAATCCATTTAGAATCCTTTTTGACCACATTGGATGGTCTTGAGCTCAAAAATCTCCTTTAGGACGTTACTTTTCCAAAATTACTGTTCACTGTGCAAAATTCAGATTACAGGTCCAACTTTGAAAAATTATAACTAATTCTACAAAAATCATATGGAGGTTTTCCAAAATTATACGAAAAGCTCTTTCAATTCTCTTTAAGGGAAAAATACCCAATTGTACTTATTATTACCCAATTCATACAATTTATTGGATAACGATTACTGTTTATTTGGTAAAATCTGGACTTTCCAGATTCTGTGCCTAAACTTTGGAAATTCATATCTCCTTGTGTACACATCCAAAAAAGGTGATTTACCTCTCATTTTAAAGCTTGGGATATGTACTATGAGACTGCCAAAACTCGTGACTTAACTCATTTGTTTGATAGGCCAAACTGAAGTCCAAAACTAACTGCTGCAAGACCTACGTTTTATCCCTTAACTAACTTTTGCATTAATTCTTTTAATTTCTTTGACATACATAACATGGGCTTACTCTTTCCCATTCATACTCATGCACTTTTATTCATTCCATAAACATTATAAACACATATATTGAATTGATGGAATTCATAACATAAATTTACAACATAGGAGAATTATATATTGAACATAATCTCAATCATTAACGTCAATAATTGTCCGCTTTCTTCTCCTTGCTTCTCATGCCATTAGTTCCCATCATTGATTGACCTAAATGGTTGGTTAGGTAGGGGTGAGATTCAAGGGAATCTCAGTAGCAAACAATACCATATTAATCATGCTAGATGGATGCTAATGCACTACACGTAACTTGTTTATTCTCTTGTTAATTAGTGACATATTAGCATGCTCAAAGCTAACTTCTTGATGCATGGCCATGGAGACATAATCTACTCATCATGAATAGCAATTACAGTAGCCAAAACATGTCACAATAACATTCAATAACATGTACACGGCAACACATAAGCATACAACATCAAGCAATGAAAATAGATAAGTTCACTACCTTGCACCTCAAGCTTTCCTCTTACTTTTTCCTTTGACTCCCTTGACTTTCCAACCATGTGGGCATTCGGTTAATATCATCAAACATCCTCTTAGATATTTCAAAGGTCCTAAACATAGTCACATTGATCATACAATCTATTAGGACCTCTAGATTACATAAAGTTCAAGACTAGCTCTCTTGAACCTCAACCCTTTCTCTTGCTTTTAGGGTTTTCTTTCTAGCTTTTCTAATATAAATCTCCTCATTTCCCATCCTTAAGATCTATTTCTTGTCAATTAGGACCACTTTAGATGGCCTTAGATTCAAGAAGATCAAATCTGAAAATTTTGGTTCGCAGGTACTGTTCACGCAGAAACTCCAGAATTTTTGCTCAACTTTGAAAATTCATAATTAATTCTATAAAAATCAAAATTGAGTGGTTCTAAGTCCCACTGAAAGCTCATTAAGTTAAATTTAAATAAAAAATAGTTTCATGAACCAATTCTACGCTTAACAGTACCAGAATCATACGGAACTTGACACTCTTCCAAAAGTTCAACACTGTTTCCAGATTTCAATCTCTAACTTTGAAAAATCACCATAAATCGTACACATATCCAAATAAAGTGTTCTACCCATGGATTTAAATCTTACAGAGTGTACTTTAAGCATGCCAAATTTCAGAATCAGTTACAAAAATTAACTTATTCAAAACAGGCATCAAATCATCACATAATTCTTCCAATTTCCACATAGATGCACTTGAAACAACCTCTAATCAATGTGTTCTAACCAAGTTTAACATCAAAATCATCCTCCTTTAACTCTTATTAATTTCAGCCAGCACCTTGCCCTAAGGGAAACCAAACTTTTCAACCATAAAAACCAAAGATTCAAAGCAAGAAACAAGAGGAAACAACTTACTAACCTTAGATCTAAACCTAGTTGATCAAAGTAGGTGTCTTCCTCTTGATTTAAGCTTCAAGAATCAAAATTGCAAGAGTTTCCCCTAGTGTTCTTCAGCTTGGCCGAAAATGTGAAGGAGGGAGGATCTATTTATAGCCAAAAATTTGGCTTGAATGGACCAAAATGCCCTTGGTAGCTAGAAGAAGGAGTAAGGGCAATCTTGGAAGTTCAAGTGGACTTTTGCATCATCATTGCATCACTTTCTTGCATCATGCTCACCTCATTCTTCTAGAAGGTGCCAAGTGTCAAAAATGTGGTGGAGGAGAGGGGAGATTAGATCCTAGCCGTTGGATCAAACTTGTTTCATAAGTTTCCTCCGAATTTACTTGGCCCACGTTTCTCTGGCTTTCTTTATGGCCTTCCGAAGCTCAGAAAATTCTTCTGTCTACTCCATAAATTCCCTTTAATTCTAGAGAATATCTATGAATTTTCTTAGGCCATAACACTTCCTTTAAGCCTTGCGTAAAAATTCATTTACTAAAATACCCTTTTATCGGCAAAACTGGCTTTTTAATTTATTAAAGCCACTCCATTGGCCTTTTGGTTGCGTGACTAATTTTATAAATTAGTACAACCTTTTTAACCTCATTTTTGTATACATTTTTTAGGTCTCTTGCTATTTTAACTAATTACCTCGAACGGTATACTTTATACCGGCCATAACCTCATAAATTCCATTTAAGCTGCCTCAGTGGTATTTTCGTCTTTTCTCTTCACAGAAGAGCCTTAGAATATTATTTCCCATTTTTTGGGATTTTCTTGGAATTCTCTGTATACTCTTACATTTTTACCCCTATTGATCATAACTTTATAAATTTACGGTTTAGTCCCTGCTTGGACTTAGCTTCATATAATCCTCTCTTTGAGATTTCTAACTTAACCTTTAGCCTATATCTAGCCTCATTTCTCTCTCTGGGCCTTCAAGACTTTACTGCAGCCTCTAATTTGATTATACTTGAGCCCCTGAAAACTTTCACTTTGCAGTTTAGTCCCTGAAACTGCTTTGATTTCCTTTCTCATCTTTGGGACTTCTGCTCAAAAGGAGTCTAGTAGCCTATCCAATTCAAGATATTTCTAGTACTTCTAGGCCCAAAAGTTTGGATGTTACAACCTCTGCTTACATGCATCGTGGCGCCAAGATTGCTCCCAAGAAGGCCATTCTATGTAATTTGTCGCAGCGCTTGGCCATATCTACTGCGGCGTCTGTCTCCTCGCAGCTGTGCGTTTTATGATGTAACTTAAAAATTAGGGCATATATGTGGGGAGACTGGTGGTTTTTGGAGATACTTCAACTTTGAGGCTCATTTGGAGGCATACTCTGCTAGAGTTTGGAGGTTTTGAAGCTTGGGAACATTGGGCTCAAAGTTACAAGAGATTGAGAGCTTCTTCCTCATATTTTTCTTGGTTTTCTTCTTCTTCTCTCCTTGTTTCTGTAATGGCTAGGAACTATCTTTATAGTTGTGGGTCTTTGCTAAACATGTGTAGCTAGAATAGTCATTCTAGGGTTATTTGGATCTATTATATGAACTGAGACTTGTTTAAACTCTCTCTTTAGTGTTAATAATAAAGTTTTGTTGTTTTTACCTTGATCTTAATGCTTCCTTGTGACTAGCTATCATTTGGATTTATTAGTTTATTGGTTTAAGCTTGATGAAGTTAAATTAATTTGTGAATTTTGGTAAAAACATGCTAGTCCAGAAATTTATCTTATTAAATGGAAGGTTTGCTGATAGAATAGAGATATATCTATTGACCTAGCATAGCCTAAAAAGGGGGTTTTGGTTTTCAACGTGCAGCTTTTTCAAACAAATGCAAGAGATTGGTATGTTTTATTGTGTTTGCAAAACTCAGTTTTGACTTGAGAAAGTTTAATCAATTCTGTGAATCTTAGGTTAACTAAACTTATTGTTAACTACTATTTGAGAAGTGATTAACCAAGTTTTATGAAGTGTATTAGTGAAAAATATCCCTAGACCTTTATTTGTCTCAAAGTCAAGTTGAATTCATTTCGATTTAAATCTTTGTTTTTCTGATCTCATTTCACAAACTCTTTTACAACTTTTTCTTCACTTAACCTAATCAAGAACACAATTTTGATTTTTAACTCATATAGCCTTAGTCTTTAAGGGAACTATACTTTTTATATTACTTGCGACCAGTCCACTTGTGGTTAAGCTATTCTGCAAACAACATGCTTTTGGCATTTTTGGGTCCTTCATATGTTCTAATATAAATTTCACTATTTAGTAAGTCATATGCATAGACTATAACAATAACTTGTAGATGCATATTTTTTTATATATTGCCAAACTAATAATGTATGCAACATTTATTTATCCACCAAAAACTAATATGTCTTATCATAATCTTCATTAAACCTTTGTGAAAATCTTTATTTTTCACATAAATATTCATATATCACATAATAACTTTGTATTTCATGTGTTTGGACCACAAGTTCTCAATTTTCACATATTGAAATAATATTTTCATCGTGTCATTTTCTTTTACTTTTTTCTTTGGCCAAATTTCTATATGCTTTGTATAATATATCTACATATAGGATCCTCATTTTAATCACATGATCTGATCATCAACAACGTTATCGACAACTTTATCTTTTTGGTTCTATTTTTCTCTTGTGACATAACTTATTGAGATCTTTTTATTATTCTTTAGGTACTTAAATCTCTTCTAGTTTTTTTTTCCCTACTTAGTTATGTCTTAGCACTCTTCTAAAATACATGCCTCTTTAATATAACTTTTAAATTCCATACTCCTTTTTATCTGATACAATTATATTGGAACTGATTAATCTCTCATGCTTCAGGCATGTCTCACTTTTATTTATATTAATTGAAGCATTATCAGCTAGAATATGAGATTTAGTAATATTCATTTACGTCAGTAATAACATCCAGTAGATATTTTGTAATATCTTATGAATGCCTTCTTTCATAAACTTTTGGTTCATACTGCCATATATTTGAGGATCTATACTTGGTGATAATAATACATTCTCTATGTTATCTTTTGCAGCTACTCAATTTCTTCCTGTCGTGTCGAATGACAATGACTTAATCATGCAGTATAAGTCTCTTAAATTTATTTGTTTCATTTAGAAACATCCTTTCATTCCTTTCATTTCATTTAGAGACAAGAAAGATATTTTTACCCAACATTCATCCCAATTTTTTAAATATCCATTTATGTGTATTGTAGTGAGTTGATAGTAATAAATATTGCACATTTAAATTTCTAAGATAAAAATATTTGGCTCTTGGCTAAAAACCAATTTTATTGGGAGAATTTATTAGCTTGATATGTATAATTTATTGGCTTGATATGTATAAGTGTTATAAAATATCAAACTAAATATGCCAACACTGAAATGAAAATCTTGTTCTCAAAAGTATTGATCTAGCTGCTCCTGGCGGCTTTAATAAATTATTCTGCTAGATCATTCTATTAAGTAGGCTTTTTAACAATTTTCTACTAAATATATGATAATCATTGAAATGCTAATTAAGATATAAACTCACTAGTGTTTGGAATAGAAATTTTCTGGATCGCACTTTTTTAGAAATGTGCACTCAGCACATATAATGATTTACTTAATTTGTCTTGCAAATTTTAGGTTGCAACCTAATAATAACACATATAACCATCTTATAGATGCATCTAGCAAATTTATTAAATACTTGTATGTTTTACAAGCTATCTGTATGGGCCCATATATCTAAATTTGATATATTTCCAGAAATACAGAGATCCATTCCACATTATAACTAATGATATCAACATAATCAATTTTTCTTTTAGAACAAGAACTATATGAACTCTTGAATCATATAATATGTTGTCTATTCATAAAGAATCTTCTAATTATTCAATGGATGTCTATAATAATCATTAATAATTTGTTATATCATATATATGATTTATGATGATCAAAAAAGACATGCCAACTATAAATCTAATTGGGTAAGTAAACTATTGGTTTACTGTTACAAGTTTTTTATGCAAGTAAAATTCTATCTAACATCAACTCACACTTGTATTAATTCAATTGAGCTATTACTTTTTGGACCTTTTGGAGAATCAAAGTTCTGATATAGATCTAGTGGTCATATTTTTCACCATCAATTCTTTGTCTGTCCATAGAAAAATTTGTATTAGTTCTTTAGGAACTATATTTATATTTTTACACATAGTTCTTCAGGAACTATGGATTTAAGAAGAATAAGGAGACAAATTCATTTTAATAACATCGTAATACATAATAATGAATAGTTATAAATATCATAGATTTAACTTGTAATATACATAGAGTTTACACATGCTATAAAAATGATTTTATCTAACCAATCAAGATTAATATCAACTATTTATAATAAATTTTTTATAAAACTAAATAACTTTCTATTCTCTCAATTCAAATATAACATAAATATATAATGTTTATTTTTTCTTCAAAGAATAGAGAAATATAAATATCCATTTTTTTATTATATTATTTCAAAATGCTCAAAACTTTAAAGATTAAATGATATTTGAACTAATCCAACATCTATAAAATTATCTTAAAATTATAATTATCATTTGCACATGTTTAATTTTTTTTCATATGCAAATTCATATAGTTGAAAGGAACATAAAATGTAAATGATTTTTAAAAATAAATTTTTTGATAATAAAGTGTAAAATTGAACGTATTATTTAGAATATCTCAACAATAATCAAGATACCATATATCATTCATTTAATTTGCAACACTTAAAATATGTTATTTGGAAAAATACTTACATAATATATGAATGCTTAATTTTTCTTTCTCAATTAATTTCTTATTTAGTCGAATTCAAAATAACTTCAAATACTAATAATAAAATTTATTATCAATAAAGCATAATCAATCATTCAAACTAATATTAAATAAGATCATATGAATATGATATAAATGAACAAAATATGAATAATATATCATCTCTTTAATTTGTACCCAAATGACAAAATAAAATATCAATATCATAATATGATCATCTTTTAGGCTATGCTATTAATATGAAAATACATTATATTCATATTTCATATTCTTAAATATACAAATAAATTGGCACAATAAATTAATATTTCAAAATGGCTAATAACTAGTTTTTGGTATATTTTGTTTCATATCACTCTTAGAATATTTATCAATATCTCAATATCAAATACTTATAATAATATGTTTCCACCAATCAATCACCAGAAATTTAAAGTAATATCTTATAGTATTCTGGATATAGCCTTTTGGGCTTATGATTATATTTTTCAACTTTTACTACTTTGAACATATTTCTTCACAAGACATTATTTTGGGCATCATAACTATATTTAATACTTTGCATAATATCTTCTAATTTTTTGGTTTTATAATCAATTTTAACATTTACCTCTAATGGATTGGTACATATATTTGCCCATATATGACCTCTGGTCATATTATAATATTTGCTCATGATTATTTTTGACTATAGAAGTATCATTATCTCCTCAATTATGGTTCAATAGCCAAGACCAAATATCATTGCCCTTAAATTACTAATTCCACCAATACAATATGGTCATGTTCTTTATCACTCTTATAGACATGTTCCTTGCTTTCAATAGTATACAATCAATTTCTCCAAACATCAGTCTTTAGGACTATAACAAAAATATTTCAAATAAAACTCTTTTATGCCATTTGATGTTTGGACCATTAGCCTTCAGGGCTTTGATATTTGTCACCATGTAACTTTTAGGGCTTTGATATTTGTCATCATTAGAGTACCAAAGTGCCATAGATTTCTCTTATCATGCTATTTAAAGGCACCCATAGCGTTCTTTTACAGAAGGACTGTTACAAAAGTGATATGACTTCTGGTGATCTAATCGCATGATCAAAAGTATTATCGGTTCTAGCCATTTAATAAAATGTAATTAAGATAATATTGTCATGAAATAAATTAAATAAATTCAAATTGATAATCAAATATAAATAACAAATAAATCCAAACATAAATAACATTATATAATCATATATATAATACTGTGATAGATATAAAATAACATAATATAAACCAAACAGGTATATGCAAACAAATAATGGAACAAGAAGTATTGAAAAATAAATAAAATAAATAACACAATATCACAATGAGGAGATAACAGAATTAAAATGTGTAGAAAGAATAAATTAATAAATAACATAAAAGAACAACATAATACGTAGAAAATATATAGAAAATTAAAATTACACGTTATTATATGGTTTTGATTCTAAGGAGGATCATTATATAATTTGTTTAGAAAAAAATTATGATAATTAGGATTTTTATATGAAAGCTATAAATAATATAGCCCACAAGTCTAATGGCTCAAATATATTTCATTATGAGAAAATATTGACTATATAGTGAAAGATGTGTTGATACAAGAGTTTATATTTTCTTATTATTTCATGTTACATTTATATTTTACATTTTATTAATTTAAATCTTAAATCTTATTCTTATTTTATTCTCTTATATTCTTGACATTTAATTTGATATCTATTAATATTATAATTTCCTAATACTAAATGGCCAACAACCATTATACTCATATTATTGAATGACATGAAAAAATAACTTATGATGTTTTTAAAGCACCTGAAGGCTTATGGCTCAAATATTGAGTGACAAAAATGATGTTTAAAAAAAAATTTACTATATAAAGTCTTGAAAACTAATGACTTATAAATAGCCCTAAAGGCTTATGATTCAAATCTTTATAACTATGTAATTTGATTTTAATCCTTATAGATCTCTTCAAATTTCTATTGAATTTATAAATTTATGAATAAGTTTTGAAGTATTATATAATATATATACAAAGAAGTAATGTTTTTGAATAATTAAATATTGAGAAAATATATATGTTGTAAAAAAAATACTTCATATTTTGAAAAAGCATAACAAGAAGTGAAGTATATCATATATTGAAATAACAATATATGTTAATTCCTAGAGAACTATATATAATATTTTCTGAAAAACTATATGTAATCAAAAAATTGATATAGTTCCAGAAGAACTAATAACAAAAGGTTGATATAGTTCCTAAAGAACTGGTAACAAAATCGATATAGTTCTTGAATAACTAATGTAATTTGTCCATTTTTTTACAGGTAGAAAAGGAATTAATAATAAAAATTATGACTCAGAAACACATATATGTCAGAACGTTTGTTCATCAAAGGGTCTTAAGGTGATAGCTCAATTGGATGAAAATCTATGACTATATTTGAATCAAGAAACACTCAAATTTTTAAGTTAAAGATATATTATTATCTTACTATATACTATTCACTCTATTTAAAATACATAAATAAGAAAAGTAGGTTTATATGACTCACATCTGAGAGGGAGATTGTTGGAATATAAGTGTGCATCATGTTGGATGGAATTTGTTATCATTAATATTCATGTTATTCCTCTCATATTCCTTTTGAAAAAGACTTCAAAAGAGTCAGTGGCGCTCGACCCTCTATGAGTACCCAAGTTCCTACCATTGGATAAAAGATAAAAAAATAAAGCTCTAGAAGAGCTATATCATGATTTATTATTCTGAAGATAAAATCCATAATTGATAACATATTTATTGTGAAATATTAAGATGAAAAATGAATAATATGATAGAAGTTTATCAATAATTGAGAATAATTTTACAATAATCCAAAAGTTTATGTATTTATAGTTTGGCATGACCGGTCAGATTATCCCGGATCATAATGATGCAAAATATTATGAAAAAATTGTATTGACATTTATTAAAGAACCAGAAGATTCTTTAAAAATGGTATATAATTCAAAAAATTTTATGTGCTGTTTATTCTCAGAAGAACTAAATAAGAGAACATCACTAGCTATGCTCAAAATTGGATCTGTGCACATTTATAATATATCAAGGTTATATATAGGCTCATTTAGACACATGTGGACCAAATTAATATCTTATGAATGAAAGATACATCTATGAAATGGTCACAGGTGTTTATGATCAACTTGCAACTTGAAGTTTGCAAATATGTTTAAATAATTACATTAAATACAAAAGTTTCTGATTATGAAATCAATATTATTCTTGTTGATATTGCTAGTGATTGTTCCTCACATTGCCGATAATTATATGCTTAGTAAAAGCCTCCATAAGTAGCTAGATCAGAGTTTATGAGAACATAATTCCAGTTTCAGTGTTGGGATGATTGATTTTATATTTTTTTTTAGATAAATGCATCAAGCCAACAATATATTGTGAATTCTCCTATTATAATTGGCCTTTAGTCAGGAGCTAGACATTTTTCATCTTAGAATATGTAATATCTATTATTCCACCACAATAATACACATAGATAGATATTAAAAGTAAGTTAGGATCAATGTTGGATAAGAACCTCCTTATTTTTGTTTGTTTCTAAATGAAACAAAATAATGTTTCTAAAAGAGACTTGTGGATTTGGGAGACTCAGACTGCATGTGCCCAATATGAGAAGGAGAAAAATGTGTAGCTGGAAAAGAGAACACGTAAAATGTATTTTCACTATCAAATGTAAATCCTCAAATATAGTAGTATGAACTAGAAGTTCATAAAGTATTGTATTCATAAAATATTACTAATATCTGCTAGATGCAATTACTAACCCAAATGAGAATTTTTAATTCTTATATTCCAGCTAAAAGTGCTCCTATTTTTTAACACATGCCAAAAGTATGAGAGTATAATCAGTTCCAAAAGAGAAGGAAAAAAAGGAGCAAATGATCATAATGATTATAGTAAAGAGGCATAAATTACAAAAGAGGTTAAACATAACTATTTGATCCTTGAAGAAGCTTAAGTATATGAAAACAATATGTTATAAAAGAAAAGGGGACCGATAGAGGAATAAAATTGTTGACAATAATTTTAGTAATGATATCACGTGATCAAATGTGGATCTTATGTATGAATATATCTATCATGAGATATAGATAGAAAAATAGCTGGCCAACAGAAAAGAAAAGACGCAATATAACAGGGATTTATGTATCTCTAGCCCAGGCACTTGAAATGTAATGTTTGTAACATGTAAATAGGCATTTGTACAATAAAAGGAGAAATAAAGTCTTGTGGTGAATTAAATTTGTCTTATCAATCTGGCTGTCTAGTAATAAATGAAGATTTTTCATGTGCGTCTTGAAAATATATGACTATAACTTACGACTAACTATATAGTAAAAGTATATGTGAATCCTAGAAAGATTCAAATCCTTGCGTAAATTCAAATAATCCAATACATGAATAGATCTGGATCATAATATATGAAAATCCTTAAAAAAATTCAAGTTTCTAGAAGCACACAATTATGTTCTCAAGAACACTGCTCAATTAAGTCTCTATATAAGGCACATGTGGTTAATATTGATTGAAGGAGTGATGTAAACATATTTCAACTTGTCTATTTGTGAAAAGTCAAAAATGAGTTTGTTATCAGTATTAGTTATGATGATAACATCGAAACTCCTAAAGAGTTTTTAAAATCTAAAATTACTTAAAAAAGGAATTTGAAATGAAAGTTTTGAGAAGAATAAATATGGATAAGTCACATCTATTATGTGGATAATTAAACCAAATATATTATGTGCTCCAATAGCCGTAAGGTTTTCAAATATGGAGTAAAGATCCATTTAGACATTTAGAAAGTGATGAATAAATACTCAGTCCAGAAGTACCATGTTTTAATGTCACTAGAGTACATATGTATCTATCTAGCTATACAAAACCCGATATATCATTTGCTAATCAGTATGATGTAGTTTGTCACCAACATAAAAATGATGGAGTGAAGTTAAAAACATTCTTTGTTGCTTTAAGGGTACTATGGATATCTAAAAGTATCCACGACTAATCTTACGGGCTATATAGATAAAGTATTTTCGCTTGATCCTCATGTTGAGAGATTATAGTATTATCCACATATAGGTAAATCATAAAAAGACTATTTGTCTCATGATTCCTAGAAGATTATGAAATTAATATTTGAATTTTTTATCTCACTACAATATTTAGAAGGCTTATTCGTTTATTAGGCTTTGCAGGCCCAAAGATATCAATTGATATTGTCAAGAGAGAGTTGATAGACGCTGTACTCTTTTTTTCTTATTTATGGTTTTGTCCCACTGGGTTTTCTTAGCAAGATTTTTAATGAAGCAACATTACATAGTGTATCAATGAATAATGTACTCCTTTTCTTACGCTAAGTTTTTGTCCCATAGGGTTTTTCTTATTTGAAGTTTTTTAATGAGGCACATTTATATATACTGGACATCCAAGGGGGAGTGTTATGAATATAATAATATCTTTGTAGATCTTCATATATCTCCCATTATCTCCTATATCTTCTATAATTTTCAATATCTTCCATTATCTTTATATCTCATAATTATCTTCTATTATTATGTAATTTGTAGATTCTATTAAAGATATAAAGCTGTGCTTATAAATAAAAGTCATGTATCATGTATTGAGTACTCTTGAATGGAACAAGAAATATTCTTTCTTATTGATCCTCTCTTCTTCTTAATTATTTTTCTCTATTTCTTCTTTATTTATAACAAAAAAAACAAATATATATATATATATTTTAATTCTGCGAAGTCATTTCTTTCCCCCGTAAAATTGAGCTAAAGGTAGAGAATAACCCAATCTTCGCATGAGCTCTTGCCTCTCTCCATTATAACATATAGAGGAATGCATAGAGTTCAACATAGTAAAATAAGAAATTAAAAGATTTCATTAAAATGGTTTGTTTGAAAACTTCCTAAATAGCTAATCATATGTTCTTCTCTCCATCAAAACAATAGGACCATGTGCTCATTATTGAAGTTGTTGAAGAGATAAAATATAATTAAGATATATTCTTTTTATCAGAGGATAAATCAATCATCCTAAGGTTAGGCTCAAAATTAGAATATATGGTAAGAAAAGAAAAGTTTCATAGGGAAGCAAATGATGAAAGGTTTTCATAAAATTCTTGTAGAATTGAGAATGATGAAATGTTTTCATAAATTGATGACCACATCCAATCTATTAAAAAAAATCTCAATTATTTTAATTTTTTCTTTTTTGGTGTGGAATATTTATAGAATCACATGAACAAGATCAAACCTTATTTCAGTCTTCTCAAATATGATTTCTTAGAATAATAATCTAAACGGATTGTTTTTCTAAAACTTGTTTTGAAAAATAACTTTATAAAATTATTTTCAGTACATAAAAACTAAATATAAAAAGAATAAAAAACAAGGCCTAACTTTTTTTGCTCACATTTTTTCATTTATAAAACTGGAATCCTAATTTTTATTTTTTGAAAAAAATATCCTTTTTAATTGTACTTAACCCAAAAACTGTCATTTATTATTACAAAACTTAATATTTTTGTCATAACTTACATACACATTATACTCTTCATACTCATAAACTCATTAAAAAAGATTTAAGGAAAAAGTTGGTATTATTGGACGATAAAACTTTACTACTAATTACTAAATTTTAATTTAATTTCATGGGATTATAAATGTAAGCATGAGGTTTGCCCTCCTACCAAGGATATACGGCTGATTATTGATCTGGAGAGAAGCGACAGACACTGCATTGAAGAGACAAAGATGTGATGCCATTGATTTAGGTTACTTGCCATCTACTTCATGACACACGTACTTATATGGGGAATCATTTCTCATTTTAATAATTTAATTTTAATCTTTAATTTAAATAATACTTCATCTAGTTCAAAAAGTAAATTAAATTTTATCTACTTATATTTATCAAGTAACTAATTAAATTTAATTTAAAATAATAAATATGTAAGACGTGTATTTTCTTTCTAAACATATCTTTATTAATAAAAAGAATAAATAAAAGATGCAATAATTAAATAAAAAAATATAGGATAAAATTGAAAATAAATTCATCAAATATTTAGAAAAAAATGAATGTTATGTTAAAAAAATCTAATTTTTTTAAAATAAAATTTAACTTGTATTTTAAAGTGGGAAGTAATTAATTAAGAGGACGCAGCGCGGCAACAAGCGTCGCTTGTGCCGGATATACGATGGACCCTAATCATTTAATTATATCATCAATTTCTCGCAACCACCCCGTGTTGACCAGAAAAAAAAAATAATACTATCTCTGATTCTTAATATAAAATCCTGTTTGATTTTTATTTTGGTTCTAAATATAAAATCGTAATCCACTTTGTTTCTCATATTTATATATATTTTTTAAAGTAGTTCTTCTGACAATAATAGTTATAGTCAATACACTTGATTAATAAGGATATTTTAGGAAAGACAACACTTATTTAAAACAAATAACTAACTCAACTTACCTTCTTAATTTCCTCAAATTAGTCAACTGATTCTTATAATTAGGACCAGATGTTGTATTTAATTTCGTTTTCTTCACGCGGACGTGCTCCCTTCATTTTCAGGAAGCTTTTTTAAATTAGATTTATAATTATGATTTGACTAAAGTACACATTTTATTCCTCAATTTTATATAAAGTTTTAGTACTGTCACAATGACGATTATTTGAAAACTAAATTTAATATATTAGGATTTGAGATATTTTATCAACATTGAAGATTCCAATATCATTATTTTTTATTAATTATTTTAGAATTAAATGACTGAAAATATACTTTTTAAAGTTAACAAGTCAAATTAAAATCTTATACTCCTCTAGTTTTTAATATAAGATCTATTTAACTAATTTGATTAGATTAAGAAAGTTAGGTAAGTTAGTTAATTATAAAAATATGACATATTTTTCCTAAAATACCATAATCATCTTTCTTAATATTCTCCCTTCCTCACTTACTTGATTATGGTTGAGTGAGTATTCATAAAGATAATTTAGAAAAAACTGATAAATATGATAAATAAGTCTTATATTTAGAATCAAAATTAATTTAATAATTAGATCCTATATTAAGAATAGGAGGAGTATATAATTAAAAGACTAAAAATATATTTTAGGCATTGAGACAAAATACGTGGAAAGTGAAAACACTTTAGCATCGTGTGAGGTTTAAATGTGAAAGGAATAGGTTATATTATGTGAATGTTATTTTATTTTTAAATATATATAATTCATTAAGTACTCCTCAAACTAGGATTTCTTATTGAACTTCGATGAATAATATATATTAAAGGTTAAAATATATGCATTTGTATTAAGTTTTAATTTGATCTCTCAAATTTATAAAACACATTTTTAATCCCTTTAAGTTTACAATGTTAGTTCCTTTTAATGAGAAATGCTCATTGAACAAATTTAAATAATAATTGTGCAAACAAATGCTGATAAAGCATGCTTAAATTTTAATTTTTTGAATATAATCTTTTAAAGGAGTACAGCTATTCCTCCTGTCTCAAAAATTGGGAAAAAAAACAGAAAAAGCAAAAAAGAACTCACTTAGTAAAATCAAATTTAGACTATTTATTCCATTAATATTAAATGCGTTGTTTCAAAGTCAAGATAAACCAAATATGACAATGGATGGTAATTTCAACGTAGATGCCTTTCACTCACTCCCATGCGAAGGCGGATAAAGCAAATGCTTTTTTAGGGGAGGGGGGAGGCTAACAGGACTGGGACCTAACAGAAGAAACTAGTTTCTCGTAACATGACGAACCAATATTCGAATCGTCGCTAAGAGAGGTACTTCTTGTTTAGTATCTGTCTTGAATAGGATTGCCTCTAATAGAAGGATATTTATACTTTAGTAAAAAAAAGAAAAAGAAGGGGGATACACAAAGATCTCATTTAGTACAAAATATTGAGCATAAAAAGTAAGAATTAAAATTGTGATAGAAAAAAAAATTAATACCATGAAGGTTTGTCCAGCCTCAACTAGCAAGTAATTCCACATATTAAGTATTTTTTTAAGTTGTTTTTTCAATCTCAATTCCAATCATTATTTGTAACTCTCAACGCTAAATACCAAACAGGGTCAAAGGATCACACGTGACTGTCACTATTTAATGATATAGCATGACAAATAACACGCAATTAAATTATATTCAAGATTTAACAAATGGCCATGGTTTGCTCGTAATATAGAAATAGGATAGAAACATGCTAAGTTTTAGCTGAATATGTACGAGTTTGCAATAAAAATGTGTCCTATGGGATTTGAAGACAACTCCAATTTCTCACGCTTCACCTTCACTTTACTTCATTTGGTAAAATGGTGAGGTTGGGTCATTTCATCTCCTCAATATTCATCCTCTTCTATCTCTCCTCATCCACCTTCTATCGTGGGTTTATCTCCCTTTTCCCAATATAAAATATCCCCTTATTATTATTTATTCATATACTATTATCTTTTTATCTTTTCTTATTTTTTATATCTCAACTAAATACTACTTCGAGATTTTATAATTAGGATCGAAGGTAGTATATTTTTAATGCATTATATAAAATTGGAGCTAAACTACGTAGTTTTTAACTAATAATATAATGAGTTTTAACTAATAATATAATGATTTATTAAAGATTTTGTGTCACATATTTATGAATGATACTACTATTATCTGCTTTAGAGTTTTCCTATTTTGAAGTTTTTTTATTTTATTGGGCCGTTTTCTTATTCAATAATTTAATGTAATTAATATAATTTATTTGCTGTGAAAATTGAATTGTAATTAATCTAGACTAATTTTAATGATCACCAAATTGGACAAATTGAACTAGAATTTTTTAATTAATTTCTTTTTCCTTCTACTTAACAATGCGATGTAGACCATGGGAGAAAGGAGAAGAGAAGAGAGAAGGGAGCGAAGAGAGGGGGAGAGGGAGAAGTAAGGAGAGACAACAGGAGGTTAGAAAATATCAATTTTTATTCAATTATCAAAGCTGAGTACTTTTGATAACCCTAACTCTGTTAATAGAGCTCTAAAATATTAAAATAATAAAAAATTATAAATTAAATCTCAATCATAATTATAATTAAAGATAATAAAGGTAATTGCAAAATATTAAAAAGATTAAATCCTAATTCTAATTGATACACATCTTTATTCAAATTCATCATGGATAATCTACATATCTAATTAAATTCTAATTATTTTATATCCTATATTTCACCACAATGTCGAGCAAAGAGATTTTAAACATAATTAAAAATCTCTGTATAATATTACAAAAACAGGAGCAAAAAGACAGAAATACAAATGGTGGAAGAAAGGAAACATAAACTTTAACGATACTACGCATTATGCAGAATTTTTCCACAATGGTAAGTTTAACTCCAAAAACTTTCTGTCATCATCATGAATTATATGCGGTTCATTTAATAGATCCCACATGTACAAACCTTTTTTTAAATAAAATACTACCTCGGTCCTTAATATAAGATTTTATTTGACTTTTATTTTGATCCTAAATATAAGATCCCAACCCACTTTGTCTCTCATATCTATGCATTTTTTTCAAGGTAGTCCTTTTAATAATGATAGTTCTAGTCAATACATTTGATTAGCAAAAATATTTTAGGAAAGACAACACCCATTTATTACAAATAACTAATTTAACTTCTTTCCTTAATCTCTTCAAATTAGTCAACTGGCTCTTATAATTAGGACCAGAGACAGTATGTTATAAAGGGGTAAGTTAATAGTTTAGAAGTGAGCAAGGTCAAATGTGTGACTTTCCAAAAATGAAAGCTTGAGTCACCTTATTTTAAACTTGGTAGAAAGATATAGGGGAGCAGAACAATTCATTATATAAGTAAGAAGTTCATTTCTATTCTAATCTTTTTTTTTTTTTGCCATCCATTTATGTTCTAATCATTTCATCCATATAATCTCTAAAAACCAGAAAACGAATAGATATCATAGAAAGTTTAGTATAGATAAACAAAGAAAATTACTTCTGTCATTAATTTGTTAATTTCACATAAAGTGAATTAGTTAAAGAATTGAAAACACAAAAAATCTCCTTGTAATTGGATCTAGGTTAGGCTACTATAATATATTTAGCTTAATTTTAGTTTCTTTAAATAACCTCATAACAAGACTTTTTCAAGTGGTGTTGTTTTTCAAATAAGTTCATTGTAAATTATACGACAAAATTCTTTCCTTTGTATCGAAAAATTTTTTTACAACAAAATGATCAAATAATTGAATAAATACAAGAAAAGACTTATGATTTTTAGACTTTAAAACTTTTTTTAAGCCACATTATCTTTTATAAAACAGTTTTTAAAAGCTTATTTCTTGCATAAAAATTACTTCCTTGCACTTAATGTGTCAAGCATTAACTCCTTATTTCTAAAGTGTTAATGAGCTTCTTTGATGAATTTACCTTTGAACTTTGCATTGCGCTTAGCGAGTTAACTGTTCTCCTTAACGTGTGAAGTTCAGTTTAAGTATACCAATTATCCTATGAAAATTTTCTAATGCATTAACCTCTTTCCTTAACGTGTTGATGATCTTTAATTTGTTTTGATCAATTTCACATTTTTTTAAACTTACCGTGTTAACCTCCACACTTAATGCGGGAGGAGGCATAACAATAACATCCCAAATTTTATTTTTAGAATTTAAGTAATATTATGATGGGATTTACTAAGTAACTTGAGGTTTAAAGTGAATGAAATGCATTTTCATGGTCTACAAACATATAGAATTTAGAAGACAATGGAATGAGGTTGAAAAATTTAAGGTGAAAATTCTAAATAAAATTAATAGGTCCTGATTATATTTATTAAATATTTGAATTTAATGAGGTTTTTCATGGAAATTGTATTAATTACTTGAACAAAAAGAATTTACCCAAAAATGGGTTAAATTTCAAGGACATAATTTTAAACCAGAATTTTTAGAAAAAGGGGGAATAATGAGGTTACATGGGGTTATAATAAAAACAAGTAAATTATATTTTCATGTAAGAGATTATAATTATCTAAATAATATAAAAATTATATTTGAGTAAAATACACAAGTAGAGCTCAAATTTTAGGATTTTAAGGACATCTGGACCAATTATAGAAAATTATAAAAGAGAAATTAAAACCGATGAGATATGAGAGTGTAAATCATTTTGTGTGTAAAAATGAAATAAAAAGGAGAGAGAGATCAGGATAAAAAAAGAAATAAATTATATTTTATAATGATGTAAGACCCACACCATTATCATACTCTAAACGCTCCCACGACATTCTTCATCGTCCTTCATATTTCTCGTTTCGTGGCAGCTCTAGTCCTCTGTTAATGGACGTTTAACATATTTTTTAGTTTCATTTTATACTCATATAATCTCTTTTAATCACAAAACTTATTTCACAAATATTTTCTAAGTAATGAGAGCTTTTTAGCAATATAATTCTTAAACTACATCATGATTTTGATGATAATTAATAAAACTATGAAACTTGTGTTAAATAGGGTTCTATCTTGAGATGCTTCTTAAAGCCTGAAACTTGTGCTAAACTGCTGAGATCATCTGATGGCTTCAAGATAATGATAAGCATGTGTTGAACATGGAAAGGTGATTTGAAGACAAGCAAGCTTGCACTAAACAAGATGATATGGCAAGAAAGCTTTGAAGATGCTAGTGCACTACGTAAGAACTTATCGTTCTGGAAGCTTTGCACTATCACAATCACATAAATTGAAGGAGTAGAAGAAAGCAAGTGAACATGGGATGTCACCGATTAGATCTCAAGGAATCTATATTCACAATATACCCACTTCTGTTTTTTTATAAGGGCCTAAAATTTGAAATAATTTTGGTTCTTTTTGTTTTAAATTTTAATTGGGTTTGTATGAATATTTAATGTGTTTTTGTCATTTTTGTCTCTGATTAATTTTATACATTCCATTACTTGAAAGATTGGTAATTTAACATACTACATTCTCTTTCATATTGTCTCTCATTATTACTCTATCTCTCTCTTTCTTACTTGCCCTCTACCACTCTGTTTCTTATTATAAGTTACCTCAAGCCCGCAAAACAAGAAATGCATTAATTGATAATTTTTTCTACATTTGTTCTTATTAAATAAATGTATTAAAAATGTGTTAATTTTTTTATTAAGTCTACAAGGATAAAATTGGAAAAAAATCATTAATTACTCATAAGTGACTTATATTTAGGAACAAATTTTTGGGATACAAGTGACTTACAATAATAAGGATCAAAGTGGTATAAATAAGGGCATCTATACTTAGAAAAAAAAAAGATCATTGCTTACATATTTATTATTTTTCAATTAATTTTAACTATTTTTATAAACAGCATAATTCGGTTGTAAAATCTTATGAAAAACCAACAGAATGAGAAGTTGTGTGACCATGCTTAATTGGATATTTTCTTACATTTTTAATTGATTTCATTTAAATGTTTGAGAAAACCCAATTTCATTCTTGAGGCACATAGATATGACGCATCTTTAAAATTTAATGTTTAGAACCACAGTAGTTGACTAACATTATATTGTTAAATTTGATTATGACTACTACTAGTAGTAATAGAAAACCAACTATAGAGTGTTTAGCTTAGTTGTCAAAAATTTCTGAATATATAGCCAACTATATATGATTAATTACCTATAGAGTGGTTAAATCCGTAGAGCCATATCAATATATATCATATAATGATTAAATCACACTGACTCATCATTTACTAGCCAAATCATACATAACTCCTGAACTTTATATCGTATGTAGATTATCTTCATCTGAACTGTCGATTTGTAGTTGATGGCTTCTTCTAATTAAAATCACTGAAAAAGGTTGTTTCTAGCAACCAGAGATCGACCAGGCAAGAAACCTCACCTTCCTTTGCAAAGCTGGTAAGGCATTCCCCTTCAACGGGGAAATGATCACTCTGGGCTTCCTCGACTACCTTCTATCGGCATTGAAGGAACTTGGGGGATTTGGATTCTAGAAAGAAAAGCGCAGAGAAAAGGGTCTGAGTTTAGCAGGGAGGAAGAAAATAATCAGTCTGACTTTAGTAGGGAGACAACAATCAAATCGGAGGAACAATGCAACATGTCTAATACTCGACAATAATAGCATGGGGCTCACCGTGGAAAAAAGTAACAAAGATGAGATTATACTACTTTTATCTTGTTTATAAGCCACTTTAAACATGTTTTACACAAATCAAGAAAAACCTTGAGTTTTATTAACTCTCCTTTAAAATTTAAAAACTTTTTAATTTTATTCCTATTTAATACATATTATACAATTGAGAGTTAAGTCAACACAACAATAAATAAATAGTAAAATTATATATTTATATGAAAAGTTTATTGCTCTACCTTACAAACAGGAGTGGGAGAGTATTAAGGATCATGATATACCTTTTCAGAATTTTGACATACACGTTTGCACCTGAAAAGGCTTTATGGCACTAGATACGCATTCGCTTATACTTTACAGTTACATTTATACCTTAAATTTATATTTTTTCCAAGAAAAAGAAATATTACCTTTTTATTTCATTTTACTTGGTTGCATTATATATATAGAGAGAGAGAGAGAGAGAGCAAATTTTGATTTCTTCTTCGGTTGCATTAAAATTTTGGTTTTAAAAAGAGTTTAAATGATCATCATGATGACCATCAGAATCAGGTAACCTCAACTGTCGTTTCGGCAATTGCATAAAGTGAGCTGTTACCCATCGTTGTATTTATCCAACTTTTGGGGCAATTTTCTCCTCCTCACCTATAATTATTGTCTTCCACATCATTTTTCAGGCCCTCTTAGGTTAGGCTCTCTTAAATTATGTTTGGAGTGTTCGGTACGTAGAGAAAAAAGTTAAAAAAGAACAAAGGAAAATAAGAGATAATTACTACTCACACATATTTGGCGGAGAATTACTACTCATATATTTGGTGGGCTATAGTGTCTCTTTCATTGATTGCGGATGATAACTGTGCTTATGAAAAGAAGGGCAACGGTGAATCTAATATATACTAGTTTTATTTTCCTCATGCATTCCAACACTATAATTTTATTTATAGTGTATTCAATACAGTGATATTATTTTTTTTATGTGCATCCAACACTTTTACATTATTTTTTTAGTTACATCCCACACCTTAATCTTTAAAGTGATGGATACATTAGAAAAATAAAATTAGGATATTAGATGTATCATGAATAAGATTAGGATGCTAAATATACCTTTATTCTAAGAAACACATTTTCAACTTTGTTTTTCTTCCCTTTAAAAAAACAACTGTGCAATACAACAAATTATGCAAGAAAAACTTTATTTTGTAAAACAAAAAAGTAATTATTTCAAGAAATTCTAAATACCTATAGCCCACATAAGGAAAATGCTTTTATTTGGATTCTTCTCTACCTCCCTCCACTAACTATTTCTACCATTAGATTAACATCCAATAGTTGAGATTTAATATACTATAACAATACTATTATAATATTAAATAAAAAAGTAAATATAAATAAATTTAACTTGTATATAAATAAATATTATGATCAGATTGCAGGGGATAAAAGATACAAAAAATAAAATATTTTAATAAAAATCTAACTAATTATGCATATTAATTTCTAACTGCTTAAATATATATTGTTTAATTAATATTATAATAAAATTGTTATAATATATTAAATCTCAACCATTTGATGTTAATCTAATGGTAAAGATGGTGCGTAGAGGAAATTAGAAAAGAAATTAACTGAAGACATTTCCCTCTCCAGCATGAAATCATTTAAAATAAATTAAATCAAATTCCTATGAACATCAAATGTGGAAAAGAGCTTTCATGAAAATAGTTAATAGTTAATTAGTAAATGCTGCTTCCTTTAGTTCTAGGCTAGCTAATAACATGGGCAAGGATATATCACTCAGGAGTTTGATCTCATCTGAGATCTATTCAACAAAGAAAAAGGAAATACATGCCCTCTTTATAATAGTTTAAAATCGATTATTTGTTAAAATAAAAGATATTTGTGTAATTGACTTGTTTTTTAAGTTTTTAATTTTCAAATTTTTTTGGCCAAAACTTAAATAATTAATTAATTTACATGGTCATTAGTACTTTTGCACCTATAAAAAATATATGATGTTCGGTGCATTTTGGCTAAAAATTTACTCAAGGGATATTTTCATACTTTCATAAAATTAATGTGAACCTCATGGCAAAGAATAATGACTGTTAAGAAAATTTGATGGCTTTGTAATTTTTTCTCTGTTTTACAAATTTATGGATATTTCTGCATCTTTAAAAAACTTACGGTGATAAATGCATTTTGGATAAAAGTTTATTGATATTTTTTTACCTCTATCTCTTAATTGAAGTTAGCTGAACTTGGACTTGTCATCCATCAAGGACCTTCATTATTCACTCTCAATGCACATGTCTCACTTGATGCCTTTGAAGCACATATATACAAGAACTATTGTAGTTTCGGTTTCAGATATCACAATTTTCTCGATCCTTCTCTACAATTTGTTACTTTTAAAACTCACATTTTCTTGTTGCTTACTATCTCATTTATTTATTTTATAACCACAAAAATTGAAAACTACATCTATTTTTATGTGTTTTTTACAACTTAATTAAATATTTTAATTTTGCTCTATCGTTAGCCCTTATAACTTTTCTCATCATTAGCCTTTTTGCAGGTGCTAACAATGCTGCTAGAATAAAATTAAAGCATTTAATTAAGAAAAAAATACACATGTATTAAAAATTGAGGGGAAGTATAAGTACTTGCAAATTCTTTTAATTTTTTGTAAACCATATTATCGTGGAGCCACTAATAGATATAATTCTTGTAACTCTTTCTATTCTAAATGTAGGGTTTATATAGCTAACTTATAAAGATTACGAAAGTTAATTATTAAATTAGTTATGTATTAAAATATGTATTGATTTTCCTATTATAGCTTTCAATCATTTGTTGAACCACTCTAATGATAAACAGAAAAACTCCTTGTTAATATATGCAATCAATATAAATTATTTGATCAAAAATTATCAATATAAAAGACATATTTGATTTAAACATTATATTTAGGATCAAAATAAATATTTTAACTAGCTTTTTCATGTATGATTGGCAAGTATTATTTTTTACCAATATTTTGTTTATACGAACTTCTTCAAATACTACCGTTGGACTATATAAGTGTAGTTGGAAATTATATTTGGTCCTAAATATAAGATATCAATTCACTTTGTCTCTCAAATTTATAATTCATTATCTGAAATTTTCATATTGATTATACATATTAATAGGAATATTCAATTCAAGGTAGTCATAATTAAAATAATACTTTAGATAATTCAATCTATATTTGTTATAAATAACTAACTTAACAAATTTTTTTAATCTATTTAAATTAGTTAAATATTTTTTATATTAACGATATAAGAATGTAGGACATCCCTTTCATTGCTTATTAACTAAAGCGGTTTAATAACTGCTGTCAATTTCGCAAGTGCGTTTATCAAATTCTCATAATTCGTTTTTTTTTTTTTTGCCGGCCTAAATCAAACTCTCATTTTCCAACTTTTGCCTTTCGCAATTATTACAACTTACAAGAGCACATGGATTAAATTTAATCGTTCACGTTTTCCCTCCATGGACATGTAGCAACATGTATTACACATAAGGTGTCTTGGGATTTGTTTGGCACAATAATATAAAATATAGTAAAAAAAAATAACTTTAAAGATTACAAATAATTTTTTTCAATTCGTTTTCTAAAAATAAAATTTAATTATTAAAAAATACTGTAATAACACGAGACTGGCGTGGGAGCATTCTTGATTTCTTGTAGGGTAAAGAAGAGGTCCTTAAGCATGGCAAGCAACGTGGTCCAAAAATACAATAGTAACGCGAGTAACGTAGTTTGTAATACGGGGCGCGTGGGAAAGCATGCCAACATCCGCGAAATTTGTCTTCCCCGCGGCTATTGAATGAGAGGGTACTAGCTCGCACTGTGATCACTTGCATCACTCTTTAACGCTGGCAACCAACTCAGTGAAAGAAACAAAGGTTCGAGGGCGGCCATTAATGCTGAGCTCAACCACCAATCCTCTCTTGGAATTTAGAAGCGCTCTCAACACAACACACACCCACACTCTATCTCATTCTTGCCACAACATACTTCATTCTCTCTCTATTTTCTCTTTCTTTGATATTCACCTTCATTCAAACGCTACGGGCTGGTTGGTGTTTGGGGGAGATAGAGGTGTGCTAGATCTGCGGCGGCCGCCATGTGGAACTCCGCCAAGAATGCCTTTGCCAGATCGGCGTCGTTTAGGGAGGACTTGGACGACGAGGAGGCGCTCCGGTGGGCCGCACTGGAGAGGCTGCCGACGTACTCGCGAGCACGCAGAGGCATTTTTAAGGATCTTACAGGTGAGAAAAAGGAGATCGATGTGAGCGAGCTCGAGGCACAGGAGCGGATTCTTGTTCTTGAGAGATTGGCTAATTCCGTTGGCGATGACCCAGAGAAGTTCTTCGATCAGATGAGAAGCCGATATGACAAGTAATTTTCTCTCGAGTTTTACTTGATTAGTTTCCAGGAAATTGTGCGATTAGGAGGAATGCAAAGTTATTTATAATCTTACCGTGCCTGAGAGATCATTGCCCGTGTGCTTCTATATGTTCTCATTTTGAGTGTTCAGAGGTCGAAATATGCCTAAAGGGATAAAAATTTGTCTCAACTGGTTCTTATTCTATACCTTTGCTTTGGTTCAATCGGGAGAACACAAATCTTCGTTATTTTATTTTGACGGTATGAATGATCTCTGTCAGGGTAAAGCTGAGGTTTCCGAAGATTCAAGTTCGATTTCAACAGTTGACAGTTGAAACCTATGTTCATGTTGGAAGCAGAGCCCTGCCGACGATTCCTAATTTTATCTACAATATGACCGAGGCAATTTCTCTTGTTTTTGTCCATTTTATTTTGGTTAATTTTTATTGGCTCCTGTTTAATCAGAACCAGTTAGTGCTTACGGCATCAAATTAAAATTTCATATTTAATATTTTTTTGTTTTTTAAAAATATTTTGTTTTTAATATGTACATAATCCAAGATAAATGTAATCTTTTAACAGTGAGTTTTTTAAAAAAATAAATTTTTATTTAAAAATTACTAGTTCAAATTTTTAAATCTAGATTATTAAAGCTAATTTTGATGAAAATGAGCATCACAGTGTTTATCACTACTAAAATGGCCTCCTCCTTAATCCGGGTGGTTGTTTGGTCATCTCACACGATCGTTGTGTAATTTTCTGTCTTATTATCGTTTAGGCTCTTTTAAGACAATTGCGACTATACAAGAGAAAGCGAAGTAAATTGACAATTCTAGCCGACATTAGTGGGATTATCAGACCCTCAAGGTACGTGGTAAAATTTTTTTTTTTTATCAAGTTTGGCTTTTGTTTTGTTTTTTTTTTGGTTGCTGTTACTAGCTATAGTCTTACCTTTAAAGCTATTTATACATTCTACTTTTATTTCTTTGTACAGTTAATTTTTATAGATAAAATCAACATTTATTGGATCATTATTTTTTTTTGGCGTAGAAATGAGTAAAACATTTCCTTCAATTGCGATTTTGAATTCAGGCCAAAAAACAAATTTTGCGATTTTGAATGCTAGGTTTCTAACATTCTGAGTTTTTCCCCCCATTTTTTTTTATATTTTTAAAATTGACGGATTTGTTCAGCCGCACCGTCACTCATAATAAACATTTTATTCGCTGCTTCATTTTACTTGGCATCTTTGTGCTCAGGCATTAAATACTTGCGTTGAAATTAGAGGAGTTTCGAGTTTGATTAGCTCACGTTGGTCTTATTTTCTTAAAGATTGACTCTGCTGTTGGGCCCGCCAAGCTCTGGAAAAACGACACTACTTTTAGCTCTTGCTGGCAGGCTGGGGCCTGGTTTGCAGGTACTCAGATTTTCAACGCCCTGAGGACCTTGAATTAGATTTTCTATTTAAGCATAATCCCAAGCATGCACATCATATACTAATCAAACGTTTCTTCGAAATTAATGGAGCTGCTGCGCGCTTAAGCTTTGCTGCGGTGGGTTTTACGTCATCGCCCCAAGGAAGGAACATATTTATAAAAACATCCCATACCAATAACAACTAAGCTAATGCTAAGTCCTAGAATAGCAAATAACCAGCTAGCTTGTCATTGAGACATTTTAGTAATTATCTTCCTTCTTTGAGATTTTTTAGTAATTCTTCCTTGATATATTCACTTTTTATTCACATTGAGGTTTTGGATATCCGCCTTCTTTAACTTAGTCAGATTAAACATTCGAAGCAGGCTAATTCACTGATAAACTAGTCTATAATACTCCAGTTTGACTTGTGGCTTCTTTTTTGTTATCCTTTCTCTTGCTTATTTATATTGGTATGCCCTTTGAAGATGTCAGGGAGCATTACATACAATGGGCATACTCTCAATGAGTTTGTTCCTCAGAAAACAGCTGCTTATGTCAGCCAACAAGATTCACACGTGCCAGAGATGACTGTAAGGGAAACTCTTGATTTTGCTGGCCGCTGTCAAGGCGTTGGATTTAAGCATGGTATGCTCTTAGGAGACTCTGTTAATTTGCACATTTAAATGCTGAATTCTAAATTCTCAACTCTTAACAGATATGGTGCTGGAACTCGCCAGAAGAGAAAAGAATTCTGGGATAAAACCTGATGAAGATCTTGATATATTTATGAAGGTGCTTCCTATAATGTTTGCTTTCTTGGTTAATTACTGTAACTTATGGGCACTGCTTAATTAAATATAATTTCTTTTTTGTAGGCTTTAGCACTTGGTGAAAAGGAAACAAATCTTGTTGTGGAATACGTCATGAAGGTACTACAGCTGTTAGCCTTTGAATCCTGAACGCATAAATAACTGCCTTGATAATTATGACTAGAGATGTTTGATCACTTCTACACCCCAAAAAACAAAAGTAATATAGTACCACTCTAGTACTTAATATAAGTCACTTCACATACTAAGGACTGCATTAAATTGACAAAATTTTCTGATTTTACCCTTGTTAAAGTTTTCTTGCTACCTGCTTTTGCAAATCATTCACATATTTCTTTATACTTTATCTATTTCCAATGAGAATTAAATGGGTGTAAAATAGAAAAACAAGCATTAAATATACAAGTGACTTATCCTGGTATCATTTAACTTAAGGACATTTGTAATGTCCCTATTGATACGGTTTTTTGGACTCTTCCTAGAGAATTGAATGATGAAAGAAGTGTCTTGGTATGTGTTATAACGGTAGACGAGTATTATATTAGATTTGTGGGGTATTTTCTTGTTTAGTTCTATAAATCTTCTAAGTACTAAAATATTCATGACAAAGATATTAGGTTTGGACATGTGCGCTGACACATTGGTAGGAGATGAAATGCTGAAGGGCATTTCAGGAGGGCAAAAGAAGCGTCTTACAACAGGTATGTGAGTGCGTATAGCTTTGATTCGTGCATCACCAAGTCAAATTCATATACAGGATTTTCACCTGGTGTGTATCATTACTAGGTGAATTACTGGTTGGGCCAGCAAGAGTCTTGTTCATGGATGAAATATCAACTGGCCTTGATAGTTCAACTACTTACCAAATTGTCAAATATCTTAAGCATTCCACCCGTGCGCTTGATACAACCACTATCATATCTCTTCTACAACCAGCTCCCGAGACATATGAGTTGTTTGATGATGTCATTCTTTTGTGCGAGGGTCAGATTGTGTATCAGGGACCTCGTGAGTCTACTCTTGAATTTTTCAGATTGATGGGATTTAGTTGTCCTGAGCGAAAGAATGTGGCAGACTTCTTGCAAGAAGTGAGTGGTAAATATATTATAATATAGCTGCCTATTCCAATACTTTTAGTCATTGCTCAAGTTCTGGTAAACAGGTTACATCGAAGAAGGACCAAGAACAGTACTGGTCTGTTCTCGACCGTCCTTACCGGTACATACCCGTTGGGCAGTTTGCAGAAGCTTTTGCTTTATATCGCGATGGCAAGAATTTGTCAGAGGAACTAAAAGTTCCTTTCAATAAACGCTTTAATCACCCAGCAGCCTTGGCAACAACTAACTACGGAGCGAAAGGGCTTGAATTGCTCAAAACCAGCTACCAATGGCAGAGGCTACTAATGAAGCGAAATTCATTTATTTATGTCTTTAAATTTGTTCAGGTAAACTTACCACTATGGAATCTGTCGTAGCCAAAAATAATTGCCCGTTTATACAGGTTGTTTTATGAGGGTAACTCTTGCGGTTTTGCCACTTAAAATCAAACCATTCTTCCCGCATTTTAAATTGGATACTTGCCTTTAGTTTTATTGTCCTTTTGATAACATTGCTTGCCTTTCTCATATTTTGACATCATATTTTTTCATATCTTGCTGTCCTTGTTTTTATTTAAACTTACCTCATATCATACGGTATATTTTAAAAATACCGAAGAGTTTCGCAATTCTGGCTATCGACTTCAATATTTTGACTGTCGGTAGTCAGTTTATTGTTTGTTGTTTTCTTATGCTCTTTGATTATAAATCTATCTTTTGCTTCGGTTTTGAACCAGCAAGGGTTTTAAGGTTGATCTCAAGTTCCATATTATTTTCAGCTTCTTTTGGTTGCTTTGATCACAATGAGTGTTTTCTTCCGGACAACAATGCATAAAGACACAATAGACGATGGAGGCATATATCTGGGGGCGCTGTACTTTTCTATGGTAATTATTCTGTTCAATGGTTTTACGGAGGTATCAATGTTGGTTGCAAAGCTTCCAGTACTTTACAAGCACAGAGACTTGCACTTCTATCCTAGTTGGGTTTATACACTCCCTTCTTGGCTCCTTAGTGTTCCAACTTCCCTCATGGAGGCCGGATGCTGGGTTGTAGTCTCGTACTACACGATTGGATATGATCCTGCTATTTCTAGGTAAAGCCAGAGTGTCCAGAGTACACTCTGCATTGTTCTATATTATAGTAGTTTACCTTTTTAATTTTAATTTTAATTTTTTTATATTTTTTCCCCTCATGACAATTATGTGTTTCTGGGTGTGCAGATTTTTAAAGCAGTTTTTGCTATATTTCCTTCTACACCAAATGTCAATTGGTCTCTTCCGTTTGATAGGATCGTTGGGCAGGAATATGATCGTAGCCAATACCTTCGGATCCTTTGCCATGTTGATTGTGATGGCCCTTGGAGGATACATAATTTCAAGAGGTCAAATTGGAGTTGCAATCTTTTCATGTTCTTAAATTTATTTTGACAACCATAGTTTTCCCACTTAAAATTTCCTCCTCTTGAGCAGACCGTATACCTCGTTGGTGGATATGGGGCTTTTGGATTTCTCCGCTAATGTATGGACAAAATTCGGCTTCTGCAAATGAGTTCCTTGGACATTCATGGCATAAGGTATGATCCTTGTTCCTTAGTAGTTATGATCATCTGTGGAATTTTTTTATACCTTGCGGTACCTTGAAACTATCATTTTGGATCGTCCAGAGATGCAGTGGCAACTTTTTGAGGTTTTAACATAATTCTAATTAGCACTTTTTTTTTCCACTGCATTGAAGCACACGCTTTGTTTTCTCGTTTTGTAGCCTGCTGGAAATGATACTTCACTTCCGTTGGGTAAAGCATTATTAAGAGAGCGGAGTTTGTATCCAGAGAGCTATTGGTATTGGATTGGTGTTGGTGCAATGGTTGGATATACGATTTTGTTCAATACATTATTTACTATCTTCCTAGCTTACCTTAATCGTAAGACGAGTTTTTTTTTTTCTTGGTTAAGCCCTCAAATAATTTAATTTTACTTTGGCTCGTGGTGCTGCATGAATCTGAAATCTCTCATATAATTTGTTCAGCTTGGGGCAGGCCACAAGCTGTTGTCTCAAAGGAGGAGCTAGAAGAAAGAGAAAGGAGGAGAAGAGGCGAAAGTTCTGTTATTGAGCTGAGGGAGTACTTCCGGCATTCATCATCAAATGGTCTGTAAACTATTCATCACATCTTTATCCTTCTGTATTTTCTGTTTCTATACGTAATTGGGAAGTGACGTTATTCAATTGCCATTACATAGGAAAGCATTTTAAGCAACGAGGGATGGTTCTTCCTTTTCAACCGCTTTCAATGGCTTTCAGCAATATCAATTACTATGTGGATGTCCCCATGGTGCGTAAAAATGGCTTATTTCTTGATTTTTGTTTATTCTATTCATTAGATTAATTCCTCTTCTATATAAATATTTTTGCTTCAGGAATTGAAACAACAAGGGATATCAGAAGACAGGTTGCAGCTGTTAGTTAATGTTACAGGAGCTTTTAGGCCTGGGGTGCTCACAGCATTGGTTGGAGTCAGTGGTGCTGGAAAAACCACTCTTATGGATGTATTGGCTGGAAGAAAAACTGGTGGAACCATAGAAGGGAGCATATGCATTTCTGGTTATCCAAAAAGACAAGAAACTTTTGCAAGAATTTCTGGATATTGTGAGCAGACTGATGTTCATTCTCCTTGCTTGACTGTCTGGGAATCACTACTATTCTCTGCTTGGCTTCGATTACCTTCAGATGTTAGCTTGGAGATACAAAAGGTAGAAAAATGAAACATGACATAACATTTTTCCCCCCCAAACCATGGGCACATAATGATTTTTCCAGGAATTTTGATGGTCAGGCTTTTGTTGAGGAGGTAATGGAGCTTGTGGAGCTCACTTCATTGAGTGGAGCACTTGTGGGTTTACCTGGAATTGATGGATTGTCAACAGAACAACGAAAAAGGTTAACTATAGCAATTGAACTGGTTGCCAACCCTTCTATAGTCTTTATGGATGAGCCCACATCAGGGTTGGACGCTCGGGCAGCTGCCATTGTGATGCGAACAGTGAGGAATATAGTAAATACTGGGAGAACTATTGTGTGCACAATCCATCAGCCTAGCATAGAAATATTTGAATCCTTTGATGAGGTATTGCTAATGAAAGAGTTTTCTCAGATTTGTTTCATTTAATAGTGAGTATTTGAGGCAGGATTCAACTATGGCAGTGTCTAACCTTTGTGTGAATTATGTAAATGTTTTTGTGATAACCTGATATGTGTTTCTATCATGCATGGCTGCGGAAATTTAAACTGTAGCTGTTTTATCTTTATCTAGTATCTAATATTCTATCAATTATCCAATCAGATCAATAGTTCGAGGGATCATATTTTATGCTTCATGATTTTCTCAAAGCATTTCTATATAGTCACAGGTCTAACCATTTTCCAAACTTTTGGCAGCTTCTGTGTATGAAGCGGGGGGGTGAGCTAATATATGCTGGTCCGCTCGGCCCCAAGTCTTGTGAGCTAATAAGTTATTTTGAGGTCTGCAAATGGACACTTAGTTTTTATAGAATAATTCATTCATTGAGTGATGATGAAAATAAATTCACTAATTCTTGTGCGAATTTTTCTTCTGCAGTCGATTGAAGGTGTTCCAAAGATTAGAACAGGATATAACCCTTCTACATGGATGCTGGAGGTTACTTCTCCTTTGGAAGAAAGTCGTCTAGGAGTGGATTTTGCTGAAATCTACAGAAGATCAAGCTTATTTCTGTAAATGCAATTCTTAAGTCAACTTTTCTACACAAATTGAGAGCTCTATATGCAACTGCTGCTCTCTTATTGATACCATCTTTATTCTTTTCTTTTCAGGCGAAACAAAGACTTGGTTGAAACCTTGAGCAAGCCCAGTAGTAATTCAAAAGAATTGAGTTTTCCTAGCAAGTATTGTCGGTCATATTTTGAGCAGTTCCTAACTTGCCTCTGGAAGCAAAATCTATCTTATTGGCGTAACCCACAATACACTGCTGTTCGCTTCTTCTACACTGTCATTATCTCATTGATGTTGGGAACTATATGCTGGAGATTTGGTGCCAAAAGGTCGTTTGCCCTGCATTTTATATTGTTCTGTAACATTTTCAATCTTAGCACCTTCCTTGGCTCTACGTTGCGAATTTTGTTAGTGTCCGTTGTTACAACATGGTCTTGCTAGTGGTAGGTAGCTATGATATCCATAAATGTGTTTTTCCTTGCTTGTTTCTTAGCGCATGCATAGAACAAGCGTATAAAGCCCTTAGGCTATGTTTAGATGAAGCGAAAACTGAGAGGAAAATGAGGAGGGAATGCTGGAAAGAAAATCTTCCAAAAAATAGTAAAAAAATTTAAGGTTAATTCTATTTTTAGTCCCTGAAATTTGAACCTAGTGGCTTTACTCCTTGAAATTTGACTTCGTTTTGGTTTTGGTATGTGAAATTCTAAATTAGTGGTTTTGCTCCCTAAAGTTTGACTTCATTTTGATCCAGCTTAAAATTTTTGGTTTCTGAAATAAAGACCAAAACCAAAATGAGGTTAAATTTCAGGGACCAAAACCATTTGTTTCAATTTTTAGGGGACCAAAACCGTTGGTTTCAAATTTTAATTAGGGATTAAAACCAAAATAAGGTCAAATTTTAAGAACTACAAATGATATTAACTCAAAAATTTACTACTTTATAGGTTGTTTTACCTCCTAGCATTCTTTCCTCCCTAAGTTTCTTCCCATTCATAGGGTTAGTGACAACTGGTTGAAAGAGACATACTTTGTTATGTTGCGAAAGTTTGGTCAATATGTGGTGAAGACCAATCTCACACGTTAAAATGATATCTGCTCCTTGAATGATTGCTTATGATTGGGATGATTAATGAATCACTCTCAATGCTCTAATGCAACCTCAATATCTATTACTGGCCCTAATTAATGTACTAGCAAATCTCTCACTATTTTTCATTAATTCTGATTTCCTGTATCAACTGGCAACTTTATTGTATTCTCACAGGGAATCGCAGCAAGATATATTTAATGCCATGGGATCTATGTACGCAGCAATTCTATTTATTGGCATCACAAACGGCACGGCTGTTCAACCTGTTCTTTCTGTTGAAAGATTTGTTTCATATCGAGAAAGAGCAGCAGGGATGTATTCAGCCTTACCATTTGCATTTGCCCAGGTTTATTTTTATCAGAACACGCATTTTTCTGCAACTTTTGTTTTTTTTTTTGGTGATGATCTTTCTGCACTTTTGATTCAAACAAAAACTTGTGGTTATGCAGGGTGCTATTGAGTTTCCTTACGTATTTGCCCAATCTCTTATATACTGTTCAATATTCTATTCCATGGCTTGCTTTGAGTGGAGTGCTGTTAAGTTCATTTGGTACATATTCTTCATGTACTTTACCATGCTGTATTTTACCTTCTATGGAATGATGACCACGGCCGTCACACCAAATCATCATGTTGCTGCCATTATTGCTGCTCCATTTTATATGCTGTGGAATCTCTTCAGCGGTTTCATGATCCCTCATAAGGTATGGGAACTCATTTGCTTTCTAAATATGTTTAGTGTCAACGTTTTTAGTTGATTAAGGAATGCTTACATTTGATGTTGGACCTTTTAATGCCTATATTAAAACATTTTAGCTTTGGTGATCGGGTGTAGATGGAGATTCAAAGTTGGAAAAGTGATTTTGTTTTACCAAACCACATTTTTAATGATTGTTTTTGCTAGAAATATTGGCTGTCATATCTAGGTGTTTCCTGGGTTTCGTTCGGTTTGCTTATCTTTGTTTACTGAAGGAATAGTTATAATTGTTGATAAATTTGATTTGAATTTTGTTCGCTTTTGATCATGATGATTGTTATCCGTAAAATAATTAAATTGTTTAAAATAATTTTAATTAGAGACAACAAATTTCAATAATATTCTTTTGAATTTACTGATAGAAATTTCAACCGAAATTTCAGTGCATTTAATAACTTACAAATCCCTCAACCATAAGCCAAAAAAAAAAAAGAAAAAAAAGAAAGAATCAAAATTGACTGCCCCAGGTACCATAATTCCACCTCTGCCAATGTCTATCATATAGTTTAACAAGACTCTTGAAAATTGTTATTTTGAAAAGGAGGTCTCCTAATCTCACATGCAAAAGATTGTATCTCTTCTAGAACTTTTTCTTGATCCATTAATAAGGTAAGGTATCATGTAATAATATGTAATAATTTCCGCTTTTATCTTAAAGTCATTTAATCATTAGTCTTAGATCTTCGTAAATTCATGAGGAAGCCAAGTTTATATTCTTATTATAGAAAAATAGAGCTCCATTTTTCGAGTAGTTAATCATGTAACAAATTTTCCTTACGAGGAAGTTACATTTCGGATCGGCAAGAGTATAGATGGAAAAATGAGCTGCACCATTGGACACTTATAGCAAATGGCAAATGTGATTTCCAGTAAATCTTTTAAATTTTATATTGATATTTAATACTGATAGGGCTCAATGGCGTTGTGCAATCCATGTAGCCAACCTCATCTAGTGGGATAAAGCTTTTTTTTATTGTTGTGTTGATATTTAATACTGAGTATAAACGGTTCTGATCTCATTCTCAGAGAATTCCAATATGGTGGAGATGGTATTACTGGGCAAACCCTGTAGCCTGGACTCTCTATGGCCTGGTAACTTCTCAGTATGGTGATGATTATAAACTTGTGAAGCTATCTGATGGAATAAGCTTGAGACCCATAAAGCAGGTTCTGGTTGAAGTGTTTGGTTATAAGCATGATTTCTTGTGCATTGCTGCCATAATGGTGCCTGGTTTCTGCATATTTTTTGCAATAATATTTGCCTTTGCAATTAAATCCTTCAATTTCCAAAGGAGATGACAGGGTTGGTGTGCCGTGAGAGTTTTGTTACTGCTACTAAGATTGTGCAAATTTTTCCAATTGAGTTTGCCATTTGTTATTTGTATAGTCGATTATTACCCTGCGCCAAACAAATATGCCTTTCTTTAGGGTTTACATAAACTAATAAGATTTTACGTTTTCAAGAATTACTGTGTTCCACCCAATTCAAATTATAGTTTACTGTAAAGAGACATTATTATTATTATTGTTATTATTATCTTTCATCACAAATTTATGAATCAAGTGCCAATTTTTATGCCTCTGCTTGTTATAGTTGTAGATACCGTGGAAGTATGGATGGTTTTTTCCCCCTCTTCTCTTTAAAATTTAGAGTCAAAGATGCTAATGACCTTTTTGTTTTACTTAAATTATAGAATCTTCATCTTACTTTATAAATGTATATAAACTTTTCATAAAATAAAATATGTTATACAAACCTCGTATATTTGATTTTACAGATCGCTTGCTAATTGCTAATAATATCCTCACATTATTGGTGGTATTTGAACTTATGATCTTGGGACGAATCTTTATTGCTGTCCCTTAATATTATTTGATTTCAAAATTACATATAATTCTTCACACCCACAAAATAAGAACTAGATTTATCTTTGGGCAGATTTGGCCTATGCCCGTTAAAGTAACACTTCAAAATCGTACGTTTTAAACTGATTACACAATTAACATCTCCTTTGATATATTAATCTTATTAAAACAATTTTAAATGAACATAAACAAAGAGGTACCAGTAATAATACCAAAAAACAAAAATGTATTTACAACGATGAATTTGAATTAGGACAAAAGGCCCATATTCCATGTGATGGGGATCAAAGCTCAATATGATAGGGATCAAAACTCATGCAGTTCATGTTAGAAATGCAGGAATAGATCAGATAAACATGTTCCGCCTACTTCATTTCCCGTCACCCTTATATTTATCAGGAGGTAACAGGCTACTGAAGTAATATATGGTGTAGAGTTTAGACTCAAGAGGATTGATGGCATGAGGAATCTTGGCCACCTAGTTCCTTAAATAAAGCATTTATCATTCGATAATTCCAGGGAGTTTTAGCTGATGTCTTTGATGTGTTGAATGAGCTAGGTTTGATCTCCTTCTCTCTAATTCACTGTGAGGGAAATGTTACCGCCAACTATTTGGCTACTTTAGCTTCAAGGAATTTGGGACCTTCTAGTCTGATTCACGAATCACAACCTCTTCTAGCTTCTATCATTCTTTGCCAAGTCCATGCTGAAGACGTTGACAGCAATTTCCTTTACGCCAGGAGGCGAACAGGGGAGGAATTGGCTAATGGGTATCAATGGATATTGTTTACTGCCATATTTTAGTTTTTGTTGATTCTCATTTCCTACTTATTGTATTAGACCATCAGATGTTAACTTTTTTTTTTTTTGGTATTATACGGTATTCAGCACCTTTTTTGAATTCTATTAGTAGGAATCCAAGCAACTGACTAATTTGGTTGTTCATGGCCAACTCTTCCAGTAGAGGTGTCTCCTCTGAGACTCAACTTTCCTCTTACCCCAGAAAACAGAAGTACAAATGAATAACTCAAATAATGAAATTACATAAAATAAAATAAAACAGGTCTAATCTTTCATAAGAAATAATAATGAATTAATTAATATGTGATTTATCGGTGGTTTTGGAAGTAATTAAAAAAAGGTGATGTTAAATACTATTTATGTTAATTAATTATTATAATAAGTAAATGATCAATATAATTTTAAAAATTAGTTCATTATTTATTATTTTTGAAAAAATCAATAAAAAATGTTTTGAATGAAAAATCAAAGTAAAAATTATTTTATCAAATCTTTCTAAATGTTCCAGCTCTTTGGGACTCCAAGCAGTGTTTAGCTGGGTGGTGTTGTAGCTGGTTTGAGATGACGCTCAAGTTTCGATGGGTCTTGGAAGTGTTAATAATCTTTTGGGCTTACAAGTGGAAGTTTAATATTTTATTTGTTTTGATGTCTATGGTTTGTTTGATCAAATACAATTCTCGTATGTTATTTTATATCATTTTAAGGGTTTTAACTATGATTTATTAGCTCTTCCATGAAAATTATACATAATTTAAATTGAGAGTGCTTGCATGAAATGAAGCTTAATGTAAGCATAAAATTATTAGAATTGGTTATTATTTGTATTCAATTGATTTTTAAGATATTGATTTCTATTGCTAGGCACTTGAGCAATATTGGATCCAAGAGATGAGAAAATGGAACAGGAAGAAGATGGAGATGGAGAAATGAGAAGAGAAGTAAATGGAGGCATAGGAAATGCAAGGTTTCGAATGGAATCTCAAGACAAGGAGTTCGGGACTGGTTTCTTTTATTTTTTTTTGGGGTGGGGGGAGGGGGGAGCGTAGCTGTAGAATTTGCCCTAGCGAACATGCCTTCGTGGTGGCTAACCACACAGGAGCAACTCTTCTTCATTTTTGTGTTGTGTAATCACTTGGACTCTCTTCTTGGTTCCCATGGTCAAGTGTCCTACAATAGAAATCAATATTTTGTAGCATTAATTACTTTATAAATCAATTGAATACAATTAATAACTAATTATGATATTTTTAGCCCTAATTTAAGCTTAATTCTATGCAAGTACTCTTAACCAAAATTATGTATAATTCTACACAAAAGAGCCAGAAAACCATAACTAATACCCTTAAAATGATAGGAAATAACATATGATAATTGGGTTCAATCATTGTTACTGTAACGTATTTCTATTTTTAGGCTTTAAGCCTCCAATATAGTCTTGATTCAGAGGATCAATCAGCGATTTTTTATGCATCATTTTATCTTTTTATTATTTAAATAAATTGACCTTTTATTTAAAGACATTTAAAATGAAGAATAATTGTATTTCTTAGTTAGGACTGGAGAATAATTATATTTCCATCTATGAAATATATTTAAAATATAGTATATGCTTGCTATTTAAAAAACCCAAATCCAATTGGTTTATTATAGTTCAAAATATATGCCATATCCAAACAAAATGCCATTACTTAAAAATCAGACAATTGAACCAAAAAAAAAAAAGACGATGATTTTATTATTGAATACAATAAAATAGACAAATAGAGAATCATATGTATACAATAACTAAGACTTTATGAAATATAAATAATCCAGATATAAATAATTAACTAATAAAGAATATACAAAATTTAATATGTCAACAATAATTAATATTGCAACTCAATGCTACCCCAAATTAAATTAAATGATCAATTGAATATATTGAAATTATCACATTGAGGAGGATGAAGCCCGAGAGTGTGAATGAGGGCCCAACATTGACCAATCTGGTGGGGGCAAGGTCACGAGAAAGAATGATGTAATAGAGATAAGGCATAAGGAAGTTCGGATGTGGGAGATATGACGAGGCAATACTACGAATTTATTAATACCTTCACGCCTAACACTTAACAATAATATAGTAAACCATGAAAAAAAGTAAGGCGCAAATTGGCAAAACGATACTTGATGATTGTTACTCAAAAACCGTCAAATATTGTGAACAAATACTTGATGGCTTGAACTAAAACTTTCAAGTATTGTTCCACATAGGATTACTTGATGATTCTTTCTTCAAACAGTTAAATATTTCTTCACAATACTTGATGGTTTTAGCTTACAACCACCAAGTATTATGTTTTAAAATTCTTAATATGATACATTCTCTTTTTGAGTTCAGTCTCTCTATTTATCCGCGCTTTGTCGCTAATCCTCTGACTTCTCCATTCTGGCATTCCTACCATTGTTTTGCACTCTCCTTGTGTCTTTTGTGTTTGTGGGTTCTTTTTCATTACTGTTCACTATCACCCACCATGTTCTTCATATTTCACTACCTTTGTGCCTGTCGGTCACTATTTTGCACTCTTTTCTATTGTCGGCAAGCAGTCGCACTCTCCAGGTTAGCCTTTTTTTTTGTTCTTTTTCTGCCAATAAGTACTTGCTTCATTTTTATCGCCTTATGCTTTCTATTCATTTTCTTCCACTCTTTACTCTTTGTCCAGTTCATTGTCTTGCATTTTTTTTGTGTTCACAGTTTTTTTTTCCCCAAATGATTTGTGGGCTCCGAAGTATTATTCTATAGCTTTGTTAGTTTTTTACATATTTCAATTAATGGGATTGTTTTGGGTTCTAAAGCATTCTTTTGTAGCTTTGTTTCTTACATGTGAAAATCAATGACATTGTTGTGTTTTCTTGATTAATATTTTTGTGAAGCTAATATAGTTCAAATAGATGGTATAAAGCCTGGGAAATACTCATTTTCAAGTCATTAGGCCACCAAACTTTTTCCAAATCAGATGGCACATGATTGAACTTAGACAGCATTGTTTCTAAATTCAAGAACATTATTTTAGATATTTAGAATGGTTTAAATGATTAAATGTTAGTTGGGATGTTTTTATTTAGTATGAAGAATTAAACTTGCATGAAGGGTTGTTTTAGTTGCTTGGTTTTCTGAACTAAAGCTGCCTTGCTTCTGGTTTGCTGTCTAATAATTTTTTTTGAAGTTAATATAGTTTAAATATAGGCATAAAGTCTAAAAAATACTCATTTTAAAGTCATTATGTTGTTAAATTTTTTCTAAGTGCAATGGCGCAAGATTGTCATTTTTTTTGGTTACTATTTGTTAACAACTAGAATAGAAGAAATAAAATTAAAGAGGGATAACATTTGATCACTTGTGATTCACTAATTTCTTATCTTTGTTTAATTCTCCCAATATCTTTAAGTCACGGATCACATTTCCTTCTAAATGATTCATGTTAGGATTATTTACCCTTGTGTCAGGTGTTGCCCTCTTAAGTGGGTTTCATCATTCATTTGTGAGTGCCACTTTAATTATAAATGGAATTGATCAAAGTTATAAGTATTAGACAAAGCATAGAGACAAGATGTGAGTAATAGTAGCCCAGGGCATAGTAAAAGTTGTGGATCACATAATTTCATCACAATCACATATAAAGATAATTGTGTCATAGATATAGCCAACGTGATTGAAGAGGAACTTGAGGATTGTCCATTAATGTTTGAGAGGTTAAAGAGTGATACAACGACACCTTAGTATGCTAGTTGTACTGAGTTTACAAAATTGTTTATAGTTTTGAAATTGTATAACTTTAAAGCATGGGTGGAGTGATACAAGCTTCACATAAGTGCTTTTGTTTGCAAAACAAATGTTACTGAAAGAAAATGAGCTTTCAAGCAAAACATGTGACACAAAACGAGTTTTGCGCTCTATCAGCCTGAGCTATGGTAAGATACATGCTTGCCTTAACAATTGTATTTTGTTCAAGAAAGAATGTAAATCATTAATTGAGTGTCTTAAGTGTAATGCCTTGCACTACCAAGAGAATGAGAAGAGTTTAAAAAAGGTATTATGGTACTTTCCCATTATACTAAGATTCAAACACTTGCATAGTAGTGCAAAAGATGTGAGAAATTTAAGGTGGCATGCATATGAAAGAATTAAAGATGCTATGTTTTGACATCCTGCTAATTTCAAGAATGGAAGAAGTTTGATCTTGAGTATCCTGAATTTGGGAAAGAAGATAGAAACCTATGCCTTGTATTGGCTACTGATAGGATGAACTCATATGGGATGTAAAGTAGTGCTCATAGTACATGGTCATTGATTTTGTTCATATATAACATTCCTTCATGGTTATGCATGAAGCGCAAGTATTCCATGAGATCTATGATAATTTTTGGGCCAGAGCAACCCGAGAATGACATAGATGTATAATTGACTCAACTAATAGAAGACTTGAAGCTATTATACGAGAGTAAAGTTGATGTATATGATGCGTATAAGGAAGAAACATTCAAGTTGAGAGTCATGTTGTTGGCATAATCAACAACTTTCTTATGTATGATAATATGTCAACTTACAACATTAAAGGACAACTTGAATGCCCTATTTGTGAAGAGGGAATGCATTCAATGAAGGATTTGAAACTGAAGGGTTTAAAATCTCTTGATTAGCATGTCTTGATGGAGAACTTTATTTTGATGACAATATGGGCTATTTGACTTGATAAGGTACAAGCTCTAATCATGAAGTTTTGTTTTTTCTTTAAGTCTCTTAACAATAAAGTGATTAATCCTAATAAACTGTTGAGATTACAAACTTGAATCATAGCTATGACGTGTAAGCTTAAAATGTATTTTCCTTTAGCATTTTTCTAGATCGCGGTTCGCTTAACATTCACTTAGAGAGATATAATTGTGTGGCCTAACTTATTTATGATAGGTATACCTAATTGAGCATTATATAAAGATATTAAAAGGATATGTGAAAACCAGAGTCAACTAAATGGTTGTATTTTAGAACAAGATACTTAGGAAGAGTTTGCTAAATTTTCCATCGAGTATCTAAAAAATGCCAGTAATATTGGGCTTCCAATGTCTCGACATGAGGGAAGGATAGGTAGAGAAGGAATGATATAGAGGAAAGTTATTACTATCTCAAACCAACAATGGGAGCAAGCATATCTATATGTATTGTACAACTTTAAAGAGATTAAGAACTATGTAAACAAGCATATTGGTGAGCTTAAGAAGAATAATACTAATAAACTAGAAAGTTGGTATTTCAAAGCACACAATAAACAATTTATGACGTGATTGAAAGAGCACGTTCATGACAAGTATAATGTTGATCTGGATTCAATTTCTAAGAAATTAAAGCTCTTGGTAGATGGATCGAGCAAGCAGGTGCTTTCTTACAGAAGCTGCCTTATCAATATGTTCACTTTCTATGCTAAAGAGTAGGATAATTGGAGTAAAATTCAAAATAGTAGTGTGACTTTTGTAGCTAACATCATGCATATATCAAGTGCCAAAGATAAAAATTCTATCTATGCAAATATGTGGGTGGACATTAATAATGCTTTGAGGGTTGATGACTTAAGATTCATATAATTGAATCTGAATAAGCAAGACTATAAATAAAATCCTTTCATTTTAGATTCTCAGGCCAAACAAGTGCTCTATGTCTATAATCCTGCTAATAATAAATGTTCTATTACTTTATTGACTAATAAATTGAACGAGGTGAAGACAATGCAGTTGTAATGCCTTAATTTACTATCCTTTTTTAAATCAAGTAGAAATAATTGGAACCATTTAATAAGTCTTTAAGTTAGAAAAATTTGAATTTTTAAATTAACTTTGTCGAGTTACTATCCATTATAACCCTAAAAATTGGTCTAACTTTAAAAATTCATAACTAATTCTAGAAAAATTGAAATAATATGGTTTTAAGTTTTACTTGAAGTTTACAGAGAGATATTTAAAGGAAAAACACCTTCAGAATACTATTTCAGCTCATGTGTGCCTAGTTTTCACATCAATATGCACTGTTCATTCGGTCAATTTTTCAATTTTTTAGAATTTATAGATAACTTTAGATAAGCATAACTTTTTGTATAAAGCTCTAATTTTAATGAATTACCACTCATTTTAAATCTAAAAATGAGATCTATTGATTTGCCAAATTTTATGATCAAACTCACTTATTTGCTTAGAATCTTGTGTAGTCAAACTTTGGTCCATATTAGTTCAAATTTTCATTCTTTAAAGAGATAACTTGTTATAAATCAACTTTAGCCATTCAAGCATGCCTTTACCATAATTCACATTATTTACAGGCATTCCTCAAAAGTGTTATACCTTCAAATAGTCATCCAATGGAAAAATTATAACTATTACATCAATGTAACATAATGTTTATAAAATTTCATATAATAACACATAATCCCTCCTCAAAGTGGGGTCACTTCCTTGCCTTTTTTTTTGACCACTTGTGGCCCATAATGGCATTAGTTTGAGCATAAAGAAGAGAAAGATTTCATAAAAATCTCACCAGTAAAGAACCACAATTATAATATCAATTAAACAAGGCATGTTACATGTGATTCCATGAGATATCAACCAATATTCATCCCATGAAAAGAAAGCAATGAACCATTTGAAAAGTCAATTCAACAATGCATATAACCCAAGCATATAATGTAAGGAATCAAGCACATTATCATTTATCAAACTCTACCACATCATAGCATATAAACAAAGAAACATACATAGCAACAAACCAAGCAAGATAAAATAAAATTGCAAGTTCTATGTTACCTCTTATCACACATGGCTCAAATTGTAAGAGGAGTTAGTATATATTAGGGGTGTTCACAGGACGAGACGGGACTGAGACAAGCTCGTCCCTGTGAATAGTAATGGGATAGGACTTTTGTCCTGTGTCCTGTCCCGTCCCGGTCGGGACTGGGACGAAACCGGGACGGGACAGGGACGTCCCATCCCTATTTTTTTCCCCCTTCAATAGACCTTTTTGGTTGGGCCTACCAGTCTTTCCTCTTTTTTTTTTTTTTGGGCAAGGCATTTCTTTATGTTATTTGCACCTTTGAATTACTTTTATTAACAAAAACTCCTCTGGTCTGTTAGTAATAACAATTTTAATCAAAGATTGATCTATAAAATAAAAAGAACCATTAGAACTAATAACGCATGCCATTATTCACTGAGCAGTCAGTTTGAGAATTAGAAGAACAAATCGAATACACATGCTATTGATATCTTTTTTAAATGCCTCGCTATAATACTCATATCAAGGGGAATGATCACTTCATAATATATTGAAAATACTAGTGTGCATCTATTTAATTCTGTGCATTTGAGGAAAATAAGTAAACTGTAACTATGAAAAAAACCCTGCAGGGACGACGCCATTCTTTTTTTCCCCCTGAAACATGGAGTCGCTAATCTAAAGCTAAAACACACCCTATGATAGCATTAATATTGTCATCATAGTGAGAAGAGACACGGCGAGAATTTTATAAATCACGGCAACGCACTAGTCAGCTCAAGGAATTTCATGCAATCACATACAGGTATCTCAAATACAATAGAATTAGAAGCAGGATTAGTATGGGAGTATTATACTTTTCGATATTTGGGAGATTACAAAGCACCCTTGCTTCAGTGATTAGGCAAGGAAAGAGACTCGAAGCCATAATTGTAAGTAGACTCGAAGAACTGAAGCTGTGAGGCCACGGGAGAGAGTCACCGGTGTTAGAGCGCTGGCCCAAGAAAAAATCCCTGAGATCCAAGAGGGCACGGCTAGCGATCTATTGACTGGTTGCCACATGCGAGAGGCCGAGGGAGATCTGTAGGAGACGGTTTCAGGCGCTGGCTCATGTCACGGGGAAGGAACGACCTGAGGAAGTGATCTGAAGGCAGGCCAAGGTGAAGCTTAGGGGAGGCGTCGAGCGAAGGTTACGTTTTGGGGAAGGAAAGAACGATGAAGTGATGACTCTGAAGATAGGGGAGGTGCCGAATTGGTAGTATAATGGTATTAGACTAATAGAAATAATTAGGGCAAGTCAGAAGGGAGGTCTTATATTTGCAATTTTTTTAAATTATATAGTATATACCCCGGGATAGGACGGGGTTGTCCTGTCCCTGTCTCGTCCTGGGATATATTTTGTCCTGTCCTGTAAATTTTTTTGTCTCGTCTCATCCCGTCCCAAAGTTACCGGGACTGGGACGGACCTATCAAGATGGGACAATTTGAACACCCCTAGTATATATAAACTTATCCTAAAACCTTGTTATGTGGTAAGCTGAATTACCATTGAAGATGTCACCTCAAGAGGCACATAAACACCCATGTGTAAAAATCCTTATATTTTATTCATAATTTCAATCTTCCAATCTATCCTTCAACAAATTGTGTTAATCCACCTAGGTCCTCTCCCTTTTCTAATGGTGCCATTTTGGTCAGAAGAATGGGGAAATTTTTGACCCCATTAAGCTTGTGGTGATTACACTATATAATCTCATGATATTGGTTAAATTTTCCCTTGATCTTGTTAAATTCATTGTCTCTAAAAATTCATTTTCTTGTGCCAATAGCTTCCTTTTGATGAGGAGAAATTATTCTAATTTTCTCAGATTTTATTTTTCTCTATAACTCCTTCCATTAAATTTTTTTTGAAATTGGCTTTTACCAATATGATTCCAACTTTAAATAATTTAAAGCTAGCCTTTGCATCTCTAGAGGCCGAGAAAAATTTTAAAATTCATAATAATCTCTTAAATTAAATTTTCTAATTTTTTTAATGAATTATTGAGGTCCCTATGTATTCTAAATAATTCAATTTGGCTAATTTTTCCTTAATTAGCCAAAATTTCAAGAAAATACAGAAAATTCTAAAATAAATTATTTTCATAGTTTTTTTCCAACTTTTAGGCCTCAGTTACTGTTTTATATCCTTTATTCTATCTTTTATGGTTTTCTAAAAATTTTTTAGAATTTTAGGTACACTTCCCCTCTTTGTTTAATATTGACCGGATATTTTAAAAATGACAGTCCAGTCCCTAGTTTGATCTCAATTTAAAATTTGTACCGTCTATCTGTTGACTACCCTACTTGACCTATGGTTTGTTTTATATTCCTTATTTCCAAGGTTAAAATTAACAGGATGTGACAGTACTTGAGGATGATCTATTTTAAGAGACATCACTTGAAGCTCTTTCTAATAAAGATGGACCCACGCACGATAGGCATGAGCTCAATGAAGGAATATAGATTTCAAAGAGGGGAAAAGTACTTCACAACAAGATGAAAACAATTCAAACTAAAAAGAACATACAAAAAGCTAAGACTAGGAAAAAAAAAGAGTTATTTGAGCATGTAGATTTTCTTTATTATTGTTTAAGTTAATCATTATTTAATTTAAAATTTTGACTCATTTTTCTTACTAATGACTTTATTTTGTTTTGCAAATTTTAACTTTGCTAAGTAATACAACTGAGCAAGAGAAAGACTTGCAAGGTAGAGGCACATCACATACAGATAGGGATGAAAGAGAAAAAAAAGCAAGGGCAGAGGAAAAAAATTTACTATGTAGTGTAACAAGAAAGGATAGGTTATGAAATGTTAGAAGTTTATCAACTATATTAGACCAGTGGTAAAATGCATCTTGCACATCACTTTGCAGTACTAGAGGAAGGTAGATCATGCAATATAGCATGCTATTTGGGAAGTTGTATTGGTAAGATATTATGATAGTTAGTTGAAATTTGCTTTTCTATCAAGATACCACTACTGGAAAAAAGGCTCATTAATGTTAGTTATACATGAATTTTAACCACTATTAAAACCGGGTTGTGGATAAGGGTGACAGAGTTTTAATGAGTTTTTATGATAGTAGGCAACGTGGAATAACACTTTCTACGATGGTTAACAAAACAACCATCGTAGAAAATATAACATTCTATGGTAGATATATTTAATAACCGTCATTGATTCTTTAATAAACAACAGCTGAACATTGTTGATTATGTTTTCACGACAGTTAATATGATAATTGATGTAGAAATTTTTTTTTAATATGCCATTCTTTTGGTTTACTAACCTCCTTGCATTTGCAAACTTTTACATGCAGTAATGAAATACCAGACCAGTCTAGAATTAATTCACTAATATAAATGCTATATCCTAAGAGCAAGTCCCATACAAAACCAATTCAAAACCCAAATCCTAGAAGCAAGTCCTGTACAAAACCAATTCAAATACTAAATCCTAAAAACAAGTCCTATGCAGAACCAATTCAAATATAAAGGCAAGTCCTAAACAAGCTAAGGTTATAAAAGAATAATATAAAATGCAAAACCAATTCACCAATTGCTTTGTTTAAGCAAGCAGGTGGACAAGATATTTCTCATGAAATCAATCTGTCACTTGAGAAAGGTGATTGATTTTCAAACACCTAAAAATTTAAATAGAATCAAAACATATCATTAGTCACCAAAATTTACAAGCTCATTGATAAATCATATATTGCATATATAATTATCTCGTGAAAATTATTAATTGTCTCAATTGTAATTATTTCATACATATAGTGGATCACATCATATTCGCACTCTACACTTTTTGGTTGGCAACATATTGAAAAATATACAAAATAGGGATCAATATGCCAAAAAATTATTATTGAAAGAATAATGAAATTAGAAAATTTTTAATTCAAGGAATGTACTTTAGAGAAAATCTATTTAACTTTATTTAGTAATGTAATCTTCCCTTTGCCCTTCTTGTCCTTATTCTTCTTGTTCTTTACTTCTAATTAACATCGAGGCTACTTGAATTGCCCTATCATAAACATGAAGAAATCAATATTATAATATGCAATTAAATTAATTAGTTTAACAACAAATAAATTAACATAGTGTAACTTACGTATCAAAGATTTCTTTGGTTTTGTTGGCTAGCTTTCTATTAAGAGCATCATACCAATATATAGTGTGATCCATAGGGCTAATAACAACCAGTGTCCAATAATAATTATAAAATCATAAATCGTTAAAATTAAAACACATTCTATACATAACATATGTGTGTGTGTGAAATTTAATCCAACTTAGCCTTTAATAAGAGGTGTGAGATAGCATGGCTACTTGGTTAATGTCATTGAGTTTATGACATATAACCTCCATTTGGGTGATGAATTCTATGGTTTCTGTAATCTCTATGGGCACATAAACCTGTATTTGTCCTCTAATCCCATTTCAGCGCACTCTGGATTACATGCCTTGTAGTTAAAATGACACAAAAATTAGTACATAACTAGAAATAAGTAGGCAGTTAAATAATTAAATTACAACTTACAAGATAACAAGTTGCATGAATACAACATCAAGCTCCTACATTGATAGGAACTCAATGAGGTCCTTCTTGTCCTTTATGAAGTCATATGGAGTGTCTAGACCTATAACCTTACTTAGCATTTTCAGGTTGAAATATATCTTGTATAACTGAAATGTGATAAAAGATAGAAAGTTATATATCAGAAGATCCTCCTAAAGCTTGTTCTTCACTTCTTTTTTTTGAAACTTAATGCCAGTTTTAGTCTCTATGCTAATCTAAATCCGAGCTAAAAGACCTATGTAGCTTGTGAACTTAGACCCTTCTTTATTAAGTAGTCTTGTGTCCATATTAGACTCTATGTGAATTTTAGTTAACATCGGTGGCTCCTTCTTTGACATGTAATTTCTTTAACTTCATGCTGTCTCTACATCTTTTCCCCCTAGTAGAGGCATTGTACGCTCAAAACCCTATTACTAGTCACCACCACCTTGATGCTGTGAAGTATGTTGATTATTATCACCGCCCTGTGGACTAGTACCCTTCAGGGCCTATATACGGGGAAAAAAAGAGATTAGATTAATAAAATTAAACAATATAAGAGAAACATACAATTCAATAAATCTAATAATCATATGCATGCAAGTAAGTAAACCTATAATGCCATGAAAATACTAGGAATTGATTGAAAAATGCTATGAGGAGCAAGTCAGAGGTAGAGGTGAGGAGTTTGCTTTGCAGTAAAGTGAAATTTTAAAGAAAAAAAGTCAAATTGTAAACTCATTGAGGGCTTGCTTAGGGCTTTTTAAAAAACTTTTAATGACGGTTAAAAAGGCAACTATTGTTAAAAGTCAAGTGGTGACTCTTCAGTTTCACTTTTTACTATATTGTCAAAATTTTCATGAAGTATTTGTACAACTGTGATTAAAAGTTTGCTCTTATTTATAAAACTACCACCGCCTTTTTTTACTATGGTTTGTTTGGCAACCATCCTAAAATGACGTGTAAAAGGCTATTTCTATAATAATGTACCTTACATTAACTCCTTGATTCATATGTTTTGTAATCATTATTTGATATAGATCAAAGTTGGAACAAATATGTTCTAAGGAAGGCCAAGAAGGCATTATGCTCTTATTGCTATTTTGTGATAAGAAAATACTTGAAGGATTCCTACTTGATTGATAAGTTAGGGGTTCCTTTCTTGATATGGGAAGTTGTCAAACAAGAGGAATAGGTTATTTTTGTAAAGTTAAGTCACAAGCAGTCATTTCTGGTAATATTTATTTACAATTATAAAGTTAATAGTCTTTAATATTTAATATAACTACTCTCTCACTTGAATCTTATTTGTTTTTATACGAATTATACACCTAAAATAAGAAAAGAGTAAAGAACAACAAATGTCCCTGTTGAAAAGGACATTTGGGGTATATGGGCTCGGGCAAAAGTTATAGAGAACGAGGGATCAAATGTTAATATATCGCGCCAAATACTATAGGCATTGGCTAGATAAAATTAATAATCCTTGCGCGAAGGATGTTGTTGGCATGATAGTAAGTTTTAATGTGTATTTTTGATTGATTAATATCTTTAACTAGCAGTATTAATAATGATTGCTACACAGGAAAACATGTCTCAAGAAGTTTCACAAGGCAAGAATCCTAGGGGTCAGCTTAGTCACGAGTCATTGTCATATACACAAAAGTAGGCCTCGAAGCCTGTTCAAGTAGTGTTATCAAGATTCTAAATATGTCTTGAAAAACATGTAACTGGGGCCAAAATAACACATGTTGATTCCTTAGTAACTCCCTTTGACTTTCAATTGGAGGTTTATGGTAAAGCCACATATGAATACATGACAAATGATGTATTGATATAAATCCTAATACATAATATAGCTAGCACTTGTTCCTATAATTTTTATGTAAGCTATTTCTTTAGCTGTGACTAAATACTTAACTAGTCAGAATGTTTATTATACTAATATGTTTGTTTGGGCATTTAAGGTACTTTCACATGAATTTCATAGTCCTTGTAGCCTTGTTGATGGGTTCAACTTCATTAATCCCCATAGCTTTACTGGCCAAAACACTGATATGAACTAAGACTTATCAAGTAATTCGATAGATATCTTCATTTCAAGGTTGATAAAGAATAAGGATACTCTTTTCTGTGCCTTAAAAAATATGCTAAATTTTTTTAGATTCAATTATTTTCTAATATTTTCTAATTTTTCTCATTGTCTTTATTGTACTTAGAGAATATTAGATGCTCATCATGGTAAATCCCTTTAAGCCAAGGATTTGGTATTTTGATTCTCTTATTAAAAATCTAAGAAATTGATCACATATGGTTTTATTCTTTAATAGGTAACTTGAATATGTTCTATTCATATTTAATTTAATTTGTTATTTGTATATAATTGTTGATAATTGTTAATATTTTATTGTCTTCTCATAGCTGTGTGATTGTATCGCATAAATCAAAACTTAAGCTGCTCCTGGTCAAAGGTGGCTTATTCAACTCTATGTTCCTAAGGGATAAAATAAAGGTATTAATCACTATCAACTATTGTACTAAATATAGTTTATTAATTTCATTGAGTAATGGATTTTCCTTCCCCTTTCTTTATAGTGCCTACTACAACTAGACTCAAGATTGTAGATATTGTGTGATGAAATTCATGAAGGAAATACTCATGCACAATTTTGACACAATTCCTACTAAGGTAATATGTGTTTGCTCAAACTTCATTAAATTATTCTTAGGTTAGCTATATATTCATATCTAATTTCAATTTCTTTGCTTTCGCATATAGTACTTTGCTAGTACATATTGGTAACAATATTTATTTGCGTAGATGGAAGAAATCATTGAAGAGCTAATGTTAGTTTTGTAGCGTTAGTGGGCACGACAAAGATAATGTAACAAGACAATATTGGTTTTGGTACTTGTAATTTTTTTGATTGTTTTATTTCTTACACCTTTTGATTTTGATTTTGTTAATTCATCAATTTTGGTTTTGATTTAATTTAGAATACTTGGTCAATTTGGTTACGGATTTGGTAATTAGTCAATTTGGGTGTTGGCTCAAGGTAGTTGCTCAATTTGGTTTTCATTTTCTTGCCTTTCATACTTGTCCAATTTTGATTTTGGTTTACAATACATTGTATGACTTTTTGTTGAAATATAATATAAATTTGTATTTCTTATTTGGTGGTTGGATTGATATATTTATATATATGTGGTTGTTTTGTTGTTGCTTCTTTGTTTTGTACTGTTGCTTTCTATTTCTGTAATGTAGGACCAGCCTCCCTATTTTTTTTAAAAAAAGTCCAAAGTACTGGACGATTATTAAGTTTAACTATTAAGTATAGGTTCTCAATTGATGAAAATTAAAGTTAAGTACTTAATGATTTTACATCTACAAACATGTTAAAGCTGTCAAGTGTTGTGCCAAATATTTAATGGTTAAGAAATATCAAATATTTACTCTAACCATATATCATGCCTCCATATTTAATGGTTCTCAACTATCAATTATAACCCAAAATAACCATCAAGTATTTGCAAATCGGTAGTAGTGAAGAAGACACCAATGCTTGGTGGGTTAACTTTAGTGAGGAATTCTCATCAAGCTACTTGGTCAAATGAGGGGGAATTTGAGAGTGATGAATAAGATGAGAGCAAGTGGTGGAAGGATGTGAGATGGAATAGTAGGATTCTAATTCAGAAAATAGAGCATAGGCTGAATTCATTATGTTGCTGGAGATAATGTATAAATTGACCAATAAATGTAATAAATGCTCATAGTTTAATTGTTGGGGTACATGGTTTGACAAGATTATTTGAGCGATAAATTGCAACAACTTTAGGGTTGGCGAGGTCAAGTTGAGACTATTATGGTTGGCTATGACTTCTTTTTCCAATTTTATAATGCTAAAGACTATGATTTTGCTTTTATGGGGCATATGGAAAATCATGGATCACTATTTGGCCATACAACCATAGAAAGTGCGCTTTGATCCTATTGGAAGAAGACATTTTTGAGATTGCCATGTGGATTAGGATGCCATATCTTGCTTGTATGATAAAGGAGTGTTATATCTTATAGAAAATTAGATTAGTCGTGTCCTGAAAGTTGATACTAATTTTTTACATCATGCGAAAGGGAATTTTGCTAGACTATGTGTTGAGCTCGACCTAAAGGCGCCATTATTACCTTTGGTTCTTTTAATGGAAAAGAGAATATTGTCTATGAAAGTTTATACTTAATTTTCTTTCATTGTGCTGAGTATAAGCTTGATGCTAATAATTGTCCTTGACAGAATATGGATCATATAGAAGACATACCAATTCATGTTGATAGACATAACCTCCATAAACACCATTCTTTACTAAGAGAAAATCTTGGTTGTGGCAATGTGAAACCTTTAACTTGTGGGGAATAGATTACTCCTTTGGGTAAAATAATGAACCAATAAAGCCACCTAGTGAATGTTGAAACTCGGTTATCTCAAAATGAATCAGGAAACGTTGTGATTGGGTTGGGATTTTTAATGCTTACCACTGAGGATATGGAAGATTTTGTTAAGCCAATTAATATGGATACTATGTAGGTCCTTCTCTAATATGTTAGTAATAGTTAAAGCTCATCCATAAAATCTATTAGAGCACGTCACAATGGGACTAGATAAAGGAGTGAATTGCAATAGCAAAAAGGGCTAAGAGGAAATAGTTTGGCTAGGACTTAGTTATCACAAGGTCAATGAAGGCTTATACGTGTGTCAAAGAACAGGCTTGCCATGTAGATTACAATATAGTACTACTTAGCAAAGCAAACAAGGATATTAAGGGTGGATCTGCTTTCTTAACTAGCAACATGTGTAAGGATTGAGTTCTTGTTCATAAAGCTAATCAAACCCAAAACGCCTTGCATGGCACAAGGACTACAACTAGTAATCCTATTGATCTTGGGGTAGGCAATAATATGGAGTTTTATGTCGGCACAAACCTATTGTTAAGCGATGATGTTGAAAGTATGGGAATAAAGGGAGAAGCCTTGTGTGAGATGACCTAGTGAGAGTTGTGTTATGCTTTACTTTTCTCATTTTTGAATATTATGAAGCTTTTCTTTTGGAACTCTAGAGGGGTAAGTGGCCTTTTATTTCATCGACTTCTTTGTAACCTTAATTAGTGCATGTCACCAAGTTAGATTATTCACTCTTTTGGAAGTAAAATAGAATGGTGACAAGCTAAACTCATGGTCATAAACTGGGTTGGTAGAACATGTTCCTTGTTGAGACATTGATTTAGTGGGGGTATTTGGATTTTTTGGGAGGATGGGTTTAACTTTTTGATCTTTAAGTCAACTGATCAAATGTTTCATGAGGCGGTATGAGGTGGTAAATAGGAACCTGCATGATGAATGACATCTAATGGTGGTTTATAGTAGCCTATATTACTCTAGCCATTGATCGCTATGACATATTTTAAGTGAGAAGAGTATAGAAATAACAAGATGGATAATAGCAAGAGACTTAATTTTGTCTCCTAAGTTGAGGATCGCTGGAGTATGGCTTTCGGAAGAATAAGGAGTGGCATGTAACATTAGGTTTAATGGCTTTAGGTGCACATGGAATGGGGGAGAGGTCATATTAGGATCAATCATGCTCTTATTAACGATATATGACATGATGTGTTCCCCAATATGGCAATCACCCACTTAACCTTAATAAAACATAGTTAGCTCAACCTCATAGTTGGCCATTTTGTTTCTTTGTTCCATAGGTTATGCATGATGATTTTGAGAGTTTTGTCAGAGAAATTTAGTTGTGACAACATTAAGGTCTTTAGAAATATCTTCGATTGAAAAAAGAGTTGCTCTGCTAAAGGTTTGAGGGTTTAAATTAGACAATTGTAGCACAAGTTCACCTAACTTATTAGAAAATGTTGGAGAGTAGCTTTGGAACAATTTAGAAGAAACTCTTGCTATGAGGCTTCAATGATCTAGGTGCAATTGGTATTCCCACAACAACCATAACCACTACAAAAAAAAAGTAGAATTACTAGCAAAACATTTCTAGTGGTTAAAATAAAACCGCTACAAATTAAAACGCTTCTACCGGTTTTATCTCAAACTGCAAGAAAATCGTAGTGCTTTGACCAAACCGGTGTGGGCCCCACAATTCTCTAGTAGTTATCAGTAAACCGCTAGAAAGTGATCGCTAGAAACGTTCGCATGTTTTGGCACGAAGTTCTCGCCAAACTTCTACTGTTTATTTTCTAGCGGTTCGGGTGACTAAACCGCTAGAAAATGCAAATCGCCGTTCCATTTTCTAGCAGTTAGAAAAACGCTAGTAATTGAATAGACTTTCTAGTGGTTTTAGCGGAAATGGCTAGACATTTTTTTTTTCTTGAGGAGTTGTGATACGTGGCTGAATATAAGGGGTAGCGCGGGTAAAATCGCTAGAATTTTCTAGTCGTTCCTCTAAAACCGCTACAATTGTCTAACGGTTCCTGTAAAACCGCTAGAAAATCGCGGCCTATATATACCCCCTTACCGTGTCATTTTCACTGTTTGGCCAATTTTCCAGCGAAGCTCTACCGAATTCTCTCCACGAAGTATATCTAGATCCAGATTCAAATCCAGTTACATATTCATATTTTCAGGTAAGAATAGTAATTTATTTATAAATAATTTTTTTATTCTTTATTTTATTATATTTTTTATATTAATTTTGATAGACTAGCTTAATTTAGTTAAAGTTAATAGAAATTTTTTTTATAGTAGGCTACTTTTTATAGAGTTAATAGAAGTAGTTATATTTTTTTTGATGAGTTGATAGAAAATTTAGATATAGGAATATCTGTTTTTCAATTAATATGATTTGATATTATTATTTAGAGTTAATGGAAATAATTATTATTTGATATAATTATTTATTTTGAATAATTGTTAGTTGTAAAATATATTTTTTAATTTTAATTGCCATTTGCTATTATTAGGATGAGTTGTCGACCAGGAAAGAAGCCGATTGATCCTGAGAGAGCAGGACCCAACGAGGATCGTGGTGGCAGCGGTCATGGTGCTGGTGAGCCATTCCTGAGTATTCATGACTATGATATGAACGAGGAGGATATCCTGAGCTTTATGGAGTACGATGATATTCAGCAAACTAAGGAGGCTCATTGTTCGGGGGATGAACAACCCCATGGTGATGCTGGTGAGGAGGAGGAGAAGGAGCAGCAGGTTTAGGGGAATGAGAATCCCCATACTAAGCAGTGTCCTGCTTCTAGACACCAGACCGGTTTTGAAGTGGAATTTGAAGGTAAGTATTTATTTAACTTCTTTAAATTTGGTAACTATTTAATTTATATAGAAATTGTTTTAATTCATTAATATATAATTAATTTGTTAATTAAATTTTACAAACTTTGAGGGGAACAGGTCCTATAGGAGGTTGACAGCTAGAGAGCTGTCTATGACGACTAGCGAATGAGTGGTTGTGCCGTTGAATGAATTGGGTCAACCGACCAAGAAAGGTGACCAACTGTATAACAAGTATATGCGCCTTCTTGGTTAGCAGTGGACCATGTTCCCTATTTATGTGAAGGATTGGAAGAAAATCACTCAAGAGAAGAAGCAACAAGGTTGGGAAATAATGAAGGTGATATAAAATTATTATTTATAATTTTTTAATTTAAGTAAATGAATATATTTTTGTTTTTAAATTATTTAATTGTTTGATTGTAATTTTTTTATTTATTTAGTTAACTTGTTATTTATATATTTTTAAATTAGTTAAATGAATATATATTTTTTATTTAAATTACTTAATTGTTTGATTATGATTTGTTATTGCTGTAATTTATTTTTATTGATAATATTTTGAAATTAGTTAAATTAATATATATTATTTTTATTTAGATTATTTTATTGTTTCATAATAAATTGTTATTTATTTCATTAATTTATTACTTATAATATTTTTAATTAGTTGAATGAATATATATTTTTATTTAAATTACTTCATTGTTTGATTATGATTTGTTATTAATGTAATTTATTTTTATTTATAATATTTAAAAATTAGTTAAATGAATATATTTTTTTATTTAAATTACTTAATTGTTTGATTATAATTTGTTATTTATTTCATTAATTTATTGTTTATAATAATTTAAATTAGTTCAATGAAAATATATTTTTATTTAAATTACTTAATGGTTTGATTATGATTTGTTCTTGCTGTAATTTATTTTATTGATAATATTTTGAAATTAGTTAAATGAATATATATTGTTTATTTAAAGTACTTTATTGTTTGATAATAATTTGTTATCTATTTCACTAATTTATTACCTATAATAATTTTAAATTAGTTGAATCAAAAATATATTTTTATTTAAATACTTAATTATTTGATTGATTTGTTATTGATATAATTTATTTTTTATTTATAATTTTTTTAAATAAGTTAAATGAATATATATTTTTTTATTTAAATTGCTTAATTGTTTCTCTTTATTTTTTTAATTATAGAGTAAATTTATATCGGGGGAGGAGTTGAGGGCAGAGAAATTTAGTTGAGACAACATTAAGGTCTTTAGAAATATCTTCGATTGAAAAAAGAGTTGCTCTGCTAAAGGTTTGAGGGTTTAAATTAGACAATTGTAGCACAAGTTCACCTAACTTATTAGAAAATATTGGAGAGTAGCTTTGGAACAATTTAGAAGAAACTCTTGCTATGAGGCTTCAATGATCTAGGTGCAATTGGTATTCCCACAACAACCATAACCACTACAAAAAAAAAGTAGAATTACTAGCAGAACATTTCTAGTGGTTAAAATAAAACCGCTACAAATTAAAACGCTTCTACCGGTTTTATCTCAAACTGCAAGAAAATCGTAGTGCTTTGACCAAACCGGTGTGGGCCCCACAATTCTCTAGTAGTTATCAGTAAACCGCTAGAAAGTGATCGCTAGAAACGTTCGCATGTTTTGGCACGAAGTTCTCGCCAAACTTCTACTGTTTATTTTCTAGCGGTTCGGGTGACTAAACCGCTAGAAAATGCAAATCGCCGTTCCATTTTCTAGCAGTTAGAAAAACCGCTAGTAATTGAATAGACTTTCTAGTGGTTTTAGCGGAAATGGCTAGACATTTTTTATTTTTCTTGAGGAGTTGTGATACGTGGCTGAATATAAGGGGTAGCGCGGGTAAAACCGCTAGAATTTTCTAGTCGTTCCTCTAAAACCGCTACAATTGTCTAGCGGTTCCTGTAAAACCGCTAGAAAATCGCGGCCTATATATACCCCCTTACCGTGTCATTTTCACTGTTTGGCCAATTTTCTAGCGAAGCTCTACCGAATTCTCTCCACGAAGTATATCTAGATCCAGATTCAAATCCAGTTACATATTCATATTTTCAGGTAAGAATAGTAATTTATTTATAAATAATTTTTTTATTCTTTATTTATTATATTTTTTTATATTAATTTTGATAGACTAGCTTAATTTAGTTAAAGTTAATAGAAATTTTTTTTATAGTAGGCTACTTTTTTATAGAGTTAATAGAAGTAGTTATATTTTTTTTGATGAGTTGATAGAAAATTTAGATATAGGAATATCTGTTTTTCAATTAATATGATTTGATATTATTATTTAGAGTTAATGGAAATAATTATTATTTGATATAATGATTTATTTTGAATAATTGTTAGTTGTAAAATATATTTTTTAATTTTAATTGCCATTTGCTATTATTAGGATGAGTCGTCGACCAGGAAAGAAGCCGATTGATCCTGAGAGAGCAGGACCCAGCGAGGATCGTGGTGGCAGCGGTCATGGTGCTGGTGAGCCATTCCCGAGTATTCATGACTATGATATGAACGAGGAGGATATCCTGAGCTTTATGGAGTACGATGATATTCAGCAAACTGAGGAGGCTCATTGTTCGGGGGATGAACAACCCCATGGTGATGCTGGTGAGGAGGAGGAGAAGGAGCAGCAGGTTTAGGGGAATGAGAATCCCCATACTAAGCAGTGTCCTGCTTCTAGACACCAGACCGGTTTTGAAGTGGAATTGAAGGTAAGTATTTATTTAACTTCTTTAAATTTGGTAACTATTTAATTTATATAGAAATTGTTTTAATTCATTAATATATAATTAATTTGTTAATTAAATTTTGTAAACTTTGAGGGGAACAGGTCCTATAGGAGGTTGACAGCCAGAGAGCTGTCTATGACGACTAGCGAATGAGTGGTTGTGCCGTTGAATGAATTGGGTCAACCGACCAAGAAAGGTGACCAACTGTATAACAAGTATATGCGCCTTCTTGGTTAGCAGTGGACCATGTTCCCTATTTATGTGAAGGATTGGAAGAAAATCACTCAAGAGAAGAAGCAACAAGGTTGGGAAATAATGAAGGTGATATAAAATTATTATTATAATTTTTAATTTAAGTAAATGAATATATTTTTGTTTTAAATTATTTAATTGTTTGATTGTAATTTTTTATTTATTTAGTTAACTTGTTATTATATATTTTTAAATTAGTTAAATGAATATATATTTTTTATTTAAATTACTTAATTGTTTGATTATGATTTGTTATTGCTGTAATTTATTTTTATTGATAATATTTTGAAATTAGTTAAATTAATATATTATTTTTATTTAGATTATTTTATTGTTTCATAATAAATTGTTATTTATTTCATTAATTTATTACTTATAATATTTTTAAATTAGTTGAATGAATATATATTTTTTATTTAAATTACTTCATTGTTTGATTATGATTTGTTATTAATGTAATTTATTTTTATTTATAATATTTAAAAATTAGTTAAATGATATATATTTTTTATTTAAATTACTTAATTGTTTGATTATAATTTGTTATTTATTTCATTAATTTATTTATAATAATTTTAAATTAGTTCAATGAAAATATATTTTTATTTAAATTACTTAATGGTTTGATTATGATTTGTTCTTGCTGTAATTTATTTTTATTGATAATATTTTGAAATTAGTTAAATGAATATATATTGTTTATTTAAAGTACTTTATTGTTTGATAATAATTTGTTATCTATTTCACTAATTTTTACCTATAATAATTTTAAATTAGTTGAATCAAAATATATTTTTATTTAAAATACTTAATTATTTGATTATGATTGTTATTGATATATTTTTTTTTTATTTATAATTTTTTTAAATAAGTTAAATGAATATATATATTTTTATTTAAATTGCTTAATTGTTTCTCTTTATTTTTTTTAATTATAGAGTAAATTTATATCGGGGGAGGAGTTGAGGGCAGATATGATCAAGAGACTGGGGGTGGTATAGAATAACAGGAGGGCTGACTGTGGTGGGAGAAGAAAGGTGACGAGACGAGACCTCTGCAGGAGATACTAGCGGATATACCTGGTGGAGTCCCGAAGCAAGATTGGTCAAGTTATGTTTATTTTAGGATGTCGGTTGACTAGATGGTATGATAATATTACATTAATTATAATTTTTTTTATTTTTTGTCCAATTTAACTAATTTAATTTAATTTTTATATTTTGTTTTAGGCTCTTTCCTGGTAGAAATACTCGGAGCGTTAGGCATCAGACAATACGTCATAGGGTTAGATCCATGAGCTTTGCTATCACCTATGACGAGATTGTAAGTATTTGAAAAGAATTTGTTAAATGTGTATATGTATTTAATTTGTAATTAATAATTTCTTTCATTTTATTTACAAAGGGAAAAGACGCGGCAGGAGCGGGGATACACGCCCACTTATGGCGAGATGTGGGAGATTCTGTACAAACCTCGAGACGGGCCTGCGTCGGATGAGGTTGAGGAGATGGTAGTAAGTAATTAATTAAATATTAATATCATATCACAGTCTAAATATTATTTCATACTAATTAATATCTTTATATTAATTTTGATAAGCGCAGATGACTCGGGTCGATGCCGAGCTGCATGAGTCTCAAGGGTTTGCCTTGGATCCTATCGCCTCCCTTTTAGCGAGGCGTGGCTGAGCGCAACACCCTGGCGGAGTTAGCAAGCTCTGTCTTGGCCCTTCATACACTACAGGGAGCTCTCAGGCGAGCACAAGAGCAAAGCAGCCGGGTTCCTCATCCTCAGATGAGTTGTCAGAGGAGCTCAGGTGAGAGATGGAGGCCAAGTTGGAGGAGCGTGATCGTTAGTGCCGGTTGCAGCTTGACTAGTTGAAGGCAACTGCTATGGCAATGCGTGATGTGGTTATCACTATCGCTCCAAACATCCCGATTCCTGAGATCCCTGATGTACGCCTGCCACCAATCCTGTCCCTACATGACCAACAGTCAGTCTAGCCCCAGCACGATCAGCTGCCTGCCTACCCTCAGCAGAACCAACAGGAGGATCCAGCAGCCGATGATCACGATGATGCTGCTTCTGCCCCTCACTCCTGATTTCCCCTGTTTTGCTTGTGTAGGATTTTATTTGGATTTGGATTTTATTATCTTATATTTTATGTGGATATTTATTTAAATTTTATGTTTATTAATTTGTTTACTTTTATTATTTATTTCTATAATTTTATCTATATCAAGTATTACTTAATATAATGTTGCACTATATAAAACATTCTAAACATATATTCTTTTAACATTAAAATTCATTCTTAGAATATGTATTTTAATATTTAACATATCATGGAAATTTTTAAATTTTATGCATACATATATTATTAATACCTTTTAATAACTATTTATTATTTTAATATTTTTGTAAAACTTAATAGAATAAATATTAATTTATTTAAACAGATATTTTGTAGTGGTTATAAATCATTACAAAACAAAAATGTTAACAATTTCTAGCGGTTAGATAACAGTTAGAAAATTCAAATTTCCTACTTACGGGAAATTCAAATTTCCCTCCTCCCTCGAAATTTCTAGCGGTTTACAACCGCTAGAAAATAAAAAATTTCTAGTGGTTAATTGACCGCTAAAACATTCACAGGAAATTCAAATTTCATGCTGCCTCGAAATTTCTAGAGATTATAAACTGCTAGAAAATATGTAACTATTGCACGGATCGAAACTTCTAGTGGTTTTGAGCCGCTAGAAAATGTATAACCACTACAAAATGCTCCTGAATGCAAATTTCTAGCTGTTAAAACTGCTAGAAATTTCTAGTGGTTTATAACCGCTACAAAAAATTGACCATTATGTAACCATTGGTAGCCTCCTTTATAAGCTGAAGAACTCCATTTGAAATTCATTTTAACTTCTCTTTGAGCTTCCTATATCATATGTTCACGAAATTTAGAAAAAAATATTAGTGATGGATAAGTCGTGGATCAACTTGCACAGGTCGACTCCGCAATACTTGGCTGGTCTAAACTATTTCTTGGATTTTGCTTTTGCCAATGCCGCCGTAAATGGTAAGATTCAGTGTCCATATCCTAAATATAATTTCAAGAAGTGGCATCCCAGAGATATTGTTAGAGAACATTTGATCTTTAAGCCCTTCTCGCGAGAGTATATATTTTGGCAACTACATGGGGAACGACCAGATATGGTTGCTGAGTCAGTTCCAGTAGTTTCACGGATGGGAGTTCAAGTGGATGAAGCCGATGCCATCAATGATGTTGTGCGTGATTCTTTTGGTGTTCACGAAAGTGAGGATCCCAACGAAGATGAAGTATAGGGGCCTCAACCAGAGTTTCTTAGAAACGAAACTACTCGGGAATTTTTTTAACCTCACGATAGAAGCTGACAAGCCTCTTTATTTAGGTGTACAAAGTATTCTAAGTTGTCATTCTTGGTGAGGTTGTATCATGTCAAATGCTTGTGGTATGACTGACAAGGCGATGTCCATGCTATTGGAGCCCCTAATGGAGAGGATTTAAAGCTTTCCAAGTGTCAAGCCTCAAGTGGAGGAGAGTTTGACTTTTGAAATTAATTACATCGGAATTAAGTGATTAAGGAAATTTCAAAGAGTAGGCTTTTGACACTTGGCTTCTCATTAATGCTAGCAGGTGAGATATTTGTGCACATTAAATGAGTATAATCCTCCCCCATTTTCCAGATCACTTAGTCCCAAGGAGAGATCAAGAGAGAAAGAGTGAGCTTGAAGTGGAAATCAAGAAAGCCATCAGCTACTTTGATCTTCCAACTAAGATTCAAGCTTGGTAAGTTGTTCTCAGATGATTCCTTGCTTGTTTACTTAAGTTGTATGGTTGAAAATCATAGTTTCTCTTCTCTTTTGATGCTGCCTAAAACATATATATTGTAGAGGAGGAAGTTTTGTTGTTCAAACTTGCTAGAACACCTTAAAGCATGATAGATCCTAGTGGTTTAGTGTTGTTTTGAGAAGTTTTTCATGGTTGAACTCCAAGAGGTATGATTCAGTCAAAGCAAGATCTGGACCTTAGGATGTGTTTTTCAAATTTTTAAAGCTTTCATTGTATTCAAAATGAAAAATGGTGTAGGGTAAACCTAAAGAACAAGTGTTGGAAGCCATAGAATCAAAGTTGTAATTTTTGGAAAGTGAATCATAGTGGTTCGGCCAAGCTAAAATTGAAAGAAAGAATTTTCTTTTGCTAAATCCAAGTAGATATTTGGAATCTACATGAAAATTATGTAGGAATGTGTTAAGAGAGAATTTTTAGGGTTTATGGAAACTAACTCTAAAAATTCAAGAACAAAGATGGAAGCTTTAAGGGGTTTAGGAGTTACTTGAATTATGTTATTGATTTTTATGAGGAATGATTGATGATTCTTGCTGTCCTTTTTATGGGTTGCCATGTTAGGGTTTGGCATTTGTGGAAGCAAGAAAGGAGAACAAGAAAATCAAAGAGTATTGGATTAAGGTAGTAAGATGTAATTAACCTTAATGTTGAGTGTTGCATTGATTGCTATGCAATTTCATGTGCTATTATGTGGTTAAACTAAATGATGATGATGATGATGATTATGTAGCTATACTCCTTGCTTTATGTGCCTTGGCTATTGTCACACCTTACTTATATAGTACCTTAGCATTCATTTAGACCCATTCCAGATCACTTTGGATGGTCTTAAACTTAAAAATTTCAATTTGGACATTAATTTTCAGAATATTACTGTTCACTGTCCAGTTTTCAGATTACAGGTCCAACTTTGAAAAATCATAACTAATTCTAGAAAAATTGTATGGAGGTGTTCCAAAATTCTACGGAAATCTCTTTCAATGCTCTTTAAGGGAAAAATACTAAATTGGACTTATTCTTGCCCAATTCATACATTTTATTGGGTTAAGATTACTATTTGTTTGGTAAAATCTGGACTCTCTAGATTCTGCGCCTTAACTTTGAAAACTCATATCTCTTTGTATACACATCCAAATGAGGTGATTTATGTGACACCTCATGTTTAAATCAATTAACTTTCCTTGCGGAAGCATTTGGAATCACTTTTGAAGGCTACAATTGATGAAAAATCAAGTTCGAAAATTTTCATTTACGGGTTACTATTCATTGTCACCTTAAAATGTGACAAACTTCAAAAATTCATAACTAATTATAGAAAAATTGAAATTGAGTGATTCCAAGTTCTACAGAAAGCTCTTTGGATAAAATTTTGAGGAAAAATAGTTTCTGAACTGATTGCCTTGAAATTCGAGCTCAATTTCCTTTGAAAAATTTACTGTTCATTTGGTCATTTTCGGATTTTACTGTATTATTGCCTAACTTTGGAAAGGCATAACTTTCTGCTCGGTTATCGGAATTGGGCAAACTACCCCTCATTTTAAATAGAAACATCAGATCTCTTTGCTTGCCAAATCTTATGACCTAACTAACTCGTTGATAGGTCAAACTGGAGCTACAAACTCACTGCTCCAGGACTTACGTTTTATCCCTTAACATCTCTTTAATTCTTTTTATTTCTTTGGCATACATGACATGGCCTTACTCTTTCCCGTTCATGCTCATACACTTTCATTCATGCCATAAATATTATAACCAAATACATGGCATCATTGGCATCCATAACATAAGTCACAAAATAGTAGAATTATACATTTATTAACAGTCTCATCCATTAACAAGAATAATTCTCCGCTTACTTCTCCTTGCTTCTCATGCCATTATTGCCCGTCATTGATTGACCTAAATGGTTGGTTAGGGAGGGGTGAGATTCGGGAGAATCTCAGTAGCAAACACTACCCATAAGCATGCAAGACATAATGCACATGCATGACATGTTATAACATTAACACATGAATGCCATGGAAAGTAAGCTAAAGCATTTCATGCTTCCATAACATATTGCCAAGGCAAAACATAACATAAACTTGCAAACATAACTTTGCAAACATTTCATCATAGCTTAGTCACATCATGGCAACACAATCACATCATGCAAGCATACATATCAAGCACACAGTATAGGTAAGTTCACTACCTTGTAACATGGCTTTCCCCTTGCTTTTCCTTTGGTTTCCTTGCCTTTCCAACCATGTGGACATTCCGTCAACATCACCAAACATCCTCTTGGATGTTCCAAAGGTCCTAAACATAGTCACATTGATCATACAAACCATTAGGACCACTAGATTACATAAAGTTCAAGACTAGCTTTCTTGAACCTCAACCCTTTCTCTTAGTCTTAGGGTTTTCTTTCCAACTTTTCTAACATAAATCTTATCATTTCCCATCCTTAAGATCCATTTCTTGTCAATTAGGACCACTTTAGATGGCCTTAGATTCAAGAATACCAAATCTGGAAATTTTGCTTCGCGGGTACTGTTCACGCAGAATTTCCAGAATTTTTGCTCAACTTTGAAAATTCATAATTAATTCTAGAAAACTCCAAATTGAGTGCTTCCAAGTCTCACTGAAAGATCCTTAAGTTAACTTTAAATGAAAAATAGTTTCAGGAACCAGTTCTACGCCGAACAGTACCGAACAGTACGGAACTCGAAACTCTTCCAAAAGTTCAACACTGTTTCCAGATTTCAAACCCTAACTTTGAAAAATCACCATAAATCGTACACATATCCAAATGAAGTGTTCTACCTATGGATTTAAAGCTCACAGAGTGTACTTTAAGCATGCAAAATTTCAGAATCAGATACGCACAGTAACTAATCCGAAATAGGCATAAAATCAGGTGCTATAACCACCACATACCGTGTTTTAAAGTTTGATCTGGCTTGGAACCACTTGGCCTTTCTTTCTCCCTCTTCTTTCTCTCTCTAGAAACCATTTTGCAAGAGCTTCCCCATGGATTCCTTATGCTTGGACGAAATGGTAGGGAGGGGAGGGGGTATTTATAGAAAAACAGACCGAATCTGGACCGTTGATCTTAAAATACGTGGCTCGATCTGGACCGTTGATCTTAAAAATACGTGGCTCGATCTGGACCGTCCATTTTCTCTTTTGATCTTACGGTGACAAGTGTCCTATGACATCATGCTTACCTCATCATGATGACATCATGCTTACATCATCAAGCCACATGTCTTTAATCCGACCGCACACGTGCCTTGCATCCGACCGTACACGTGTCTTCCATCTAGCCGTACACGTAATATTTTCTTTTTCTCATCTAACCGTACACTTGTCACTTTTATGTTCTTTCATCATTTATGGCATTAAAATAGGGAGAAAATAAATGGAAATTCGTGCAAAAATATCTCCTTAATTATTTCTCCACCTATCAAGCCAATCTTGCACCATATCAGATACTTTTCAGGTCCTGACTTACCCTGTACCACCAGGACATGTTCTGACACTATTTTCTCATCTTAATTAAGTACATATATGGTGCCACCTTAGAGGAGCATAGATGAAAATAATTAGCTCTACTGACAGGCTACTTAACCTTACTGAGTCAAGCAGTAGAGATTTCGCTATAATGGGTAGACAAAAGATTGTCTAAAATATTCCCATACTGCGTTCTGATTTTTATGCTGTCCATAAATATCTTCTGGTGACTCAGCATGATGACTCGTAGGTGTCATGATTACGCTTGATGACTTAGCATGCTGACTCAGCATCGTCATGATGGCTTTTAGATATTTTCTTTGGTTTTGTCTCCTATTTAGGGGACAAAATTATTTAATATTTGACTGGAGCATTTTATTCAGTCCAGAGCTCCAAAAATTCATCCAAAAATATCATAAAATTCCTCCTATTCTAGAGAAAATCTGTGAATTTTCTCAGGTCATAACTCAACCTATAGCCCCACTTAAAAATCATTCTTTAAAATGCCTTTTTTGGGCACAACTGGCTTTTAAGTATTCTTAAAGCCATTTTGCTTGTCTTCTAGGGATGAGACTAATTTTATAATTTTCTACAGTCTCTTAGATCATACATCCCCATTTTACCATAATTTTCTGAGGTTTCCTTATGACTCAAACAATTAAATCTACCTCTACATCTTAAATTGAGCCATAAACTTCTAAATTCCTTTTAAGTTACCTCAGGGGTGTTTTCATCATCTCTCTTCACAAAAGAGTCTTAGAATATTATTTCCCATTTTCTGGGATTTTCTTAGAATTTTCTAAGTACTTTCCATTTTTACCCCTGATGGCCGTAACTTTCTGAATTTACGGTTTTACCCCTGCTTAGGCTCAACCTCATAAAACAATCTCTTTGAGGCTTCTAACTTAACCTTTGGTCTGTATCTAGCCTCTTTTCTCTTTCTGGGCCTTTGAGACTTTACTGGAGCCTCTAACTTTGATTACCCTTTAGCCCCTTAAAACATTCACTTTGCAGTTTAGTCCCTAAAACTGCTTTAACTTTCTTTCTCATCTTTAGGACCTCTACTAAAAAGGGGTCTGGTAGCCTATCTCATTTAGGCTATTTCTGATACTTCTAGGTCCAAAAATCAGGATGTTACAATTTACCACTCAGTTTGAAGCTTGGGATGTGCATTATAAGTCTGCCAAATCTCGTGATTTAACTCATTCATTTGATAGGTCAAACTGAAGCTCAAAACTAACTGCTTCAAGACCTACGTTTTATCCTTTAATATCTCCTTAGTTTAATTCTTTTTATTTCTTTGACATACATAGCATGGGCTTAATCTTTCTCATTCATACTCATATACTTTCATTCATGCCACAAACATCCTAAGCATATACATTGAAGTAATGGCATTCATAACATAATTTACAGTATAGGAGAATTATACATTGAATATTAATATCATTCATTTGCATTAATAATTCTCCACTTCTTCTCCTTGCTTCTCATGCCATTTGTGCTCATCATTGATTGACCTAAATGGTTGGTTAGGGAGGGGGTGAGATTCGGGGGAATCTCAGTAGCAAACAATACCATATTAATCATGCTAGATGGATGCTCATGCACTACACGCAACTTGTTTATTCTCTTGTTAATTAGTGACATACTAGCATTCTCAAAGCTAACTTCTTGATGCATGGCCATGGAGACATAATCTACTCATCATGAATAGCAATTACAGCAGCTAAAACATGTCACAACAACATGCAAATAACATGTACACGGCAACACATAAGCATACCATATCAAGCAATGACAATAAGTAAGTTCACTACCTTGCACCTCAAGCTTTCCTTTCACTTTTCCTTTGACTCCCATGACTTTCCAACCATGGTAGCTTTCGCCCAACATCATCAAACATCCTCTTAGATGTTCCAAGATCCTAAACATAATCACATTGGTCACACAACCCATTAGGACCAAGAGATTACATAAAGTTCAAGACTAGCTTTCTTGAACCTCAACCCTTTCTCTTAGTCTTAGGGTTTTCTTTCTAACTTTTCTAATATAAATCTTATCATTTCCCATCCTTAATATCCATTTCTTGTCAATTAGGACAAGTTTAGATGGCCTTAGATTCAAGAAGATCAAATCTGGAAATTTTGGTTCGCGGGTACTGTTCACGCAGAATCTCTAGAATTTTTTTTCAACTTTGAAAATTCATAATTAAATCTAGAAAAATTCAAATTGAGTGATTCCAAGTCTCACTGAAAGATAATTAAGTTAACTTTAAAGGAAAAATAGTTTTAGGAACCAATTCTATGCAGAACAGTACCAGAATTGTACGAAACTCGACAATCTCCCAAAAGTTCAACACTATTTCCAGATTTCAAACCCTAACTTTGAAAAATCACCATAAATCGTACACATATCCAAATGGAGTTTTCTACCCATGGATTTAAATCTCACAGAGTGTACTACAAGCATACCAAATTTCAGAATCAGATATGAACAGTAACTAATTCAAAATAGGCATCAAATCAGCACGTAATTCTTCCAATTTCCACATAGATCCACTTGAAACAACCTCTAATCAATGTGTTCTAACTAGATCTAACATCAAAATCATCCTCCCCTAAGCTTATGTCAATTCAGCCAGCACCTCCTCTTAGGGGATCTCACATTTTTTAACCATAAAACCAAAGATTCAAAGCAATAAACAAGAGGGAACAACTTACTAACTTCAGATCTAAACTCGGTTGATCAAAGTAGGTGTCTTCCTCTTGATTTAAGCTTCAAGACTCAAAATTGCTAGAGTTTCCCCTTATGTTCATCAGCTTGGCCAAAATGGGGGGAGGGAGAGTGCCTATTTATAGCCAAAAAGTTGGCTTGAATGGACCAAAATGCCCTTTGTAGCTAGAAGAAGGAGTAAGGGCAATTTTGGAAGTTCAAGTGGACTTTTGCATCATCATTGCATCACCTTATTACATCATGCTTACCTAATTCTTCTAGAAGGTGCCAAGTGTCATAAAAGTGGTGGAGGAAAAGGGAGATCAAATCCTAGCCATTGGATCAAACTTGTTTCATAAGCTTCCTCCGAATTTACTTGGCCCACGTTTCTCCTGCTTTCTTATGGCCTTCCGGGGTTCAAAAATTCTTCTGTCTACTCCATAAATTCCCCTTCATCCTAGAGAATACCTATAAATTTTCTCAGGCCATAACACTTCCTTTAAGCCTTGTATAAAAGTTGTTTACTAAAATACCCTTTTATCGGTAAAACCGGCTCTTTAATTTATTAAAGCCACTCCACTGGCCTTTTGGTTGCGGGACTAATTTTATAAATTAGTACAACCTTCCAAACATTTAATCTCATTTTTGTATATATTTTTGAGGTCTCTTGCTATTTTAAATAATTACCTCAAATGGTATACTTTTTTACTGGCCATAACCTCATAAATTCTATTTAAGCTGCCTCAGGGGTATTTTTGTCATTTCTTTTCACATAAGAGTCTTAGAATATTATTTCCCATTTTCTGGGATTTTTCTTAGAATTTTCTGTATACTCTTCCATTTTTACCCCTGTTAATCATAACTTTCAGAATTTACAGTTTAGTCCCTGTTTGGACTTAACTTCAGATAATCCTCTCTTTGAGGCTTCTAGCTTAACCCTTGGCCTGTTTCTACTCTCTTTTCTCTTTCTAGGCCCTTGAGACTTTACTGGAGTCTTTGACCTTGATTATACTGAACCCCCTGAAAAAACTTTTATTTTGTAGTTTAGTCCCTGAAACTGCTTTGACTTCATTTCTCATCTTTGAGACTTCTGCTCAAAAGAGGTCTGGTAGCCTATCCAATTCAGACTACTTTTGATGCTTCTAGGCCCAAAAGTCTGGATGTTACAGCTATTGCATGTTAGAGTGCTACATGTATAAGGTAAAGTAGTTCCCTATTAATAGCAAAAGGTTGGAATGCTTGTAATTGATGCATATTAATGTTTTGGTTGATTGATCTTACTACTGGAATTTCTTAAAATCTCTCCCCTAAATACAATCTAACATTTTAGGGCCTGAAACTCCCAAGAGAAAGTTGCATATTGGAGGCTAAATTATGGTGTCACACCATAAAAAAAAAATTCGTGGACTTTTGGTTATGTAAATATTCGGTTAGACAGTGCTGTAATCCCTAAGCAGCACGTCAGTTTAGAGCCACGTTTTATTAAGTTATCGAATGAATTTCTAGACGAAATTTAGTATTCTTAAATTTGACGTCATGAGCTTCAAGTTGATAGGCAGCACGTTAAAAATGGCCAACTACACGAGTTTTACTGATTTTTCAAATTTAAGGTTCAGAATCTAGAAAAAGGATTTTTGCCAAATGGACAGAGGTGAATTTCACAAAAACATGATATTCTTTCAAATGCAATTGGTTCATAAGATTATTTTTACTTGAAATAGAATTCAAAGATCTTTTTATAGAATTTTGAACCACTCCATTTTGATTTTTCTAAATTAAGTTATGAATTTTTAAAGTTGGGCCAGAAAACTGATTTTTTACCTGATGAACAGTAAAAATCCAAAATCAGCGTTTTTCATGAATTTTGAGCCCAAGACCATCCAATGTGGTCTAAAATGGTTTTAATTAAATCCCAAGTAGATCCGATAGTAAGGTGTGATAAGTCCTAACTTTCTGTTCAAGGTACTTTGATGACATGGAGATATCTTTTAACCACCCGCCTCGCATAGATGATTCTCCTCTTAGTCCTTCCACGTGAACTTTATTTCCTCTTGTCGGGAAACCAGTTAGAGGATATGAATTCTTTAGACTCACTCCCACAGAGAAACTCCAGGCACACATACATGTTTTGATAAATTGTAGCCCAGTTGAACCCTTCATGTAGTAAGTATTATATAAGCTCAATAACTTTTACACTTTATATTTGTTTCTCACTAATTCTTCTAACAAATTACACTTCACTGTAGTGAGTTTAGAAGTTACCTCAGGCTGCAGCTATGGAGGTGTGCGCGTTCTGTTGACGTTAATAAAAAAGTCCACAAAGAGTTTTCCGGTTGGTTTACACGTCGAATACGTAATGACAATAGCCCATACACAGATGAATTCAAAGCTCTTTCCCTTGGTCCGTTAGACCATGCATGAAGGTTTACCACGTATAATGTCAATGGCTTCAAGTTCTGTATGGTTGGACGTGATCAAGGATTGCTCACACAAAACTCTAGAGTTTGCGGGACATTCAGGACGAGATGTTATGCTAGCAGTAGTGACAGCGATATGCTCTTTGGAGCTGTCACTTACTATGGAAAGCTAATTGACATCATTGAGTTGAGTTACCAACTTTTCACCGTAACTCTATTCAAGTGCTCCTGGGCAAATACAACAACTCCACGAGGACTCACTACTGACCACTTGGACATCACTTCTGTTAATTTCTCAAGACTTACTCATCCGGGGGAATTTGAAGATGATGAGCCATATATTCTTGCTTTCGAGGCACACCAGGTTTACTATGTTAAGGATGAGAAACATAAAGACTGGAATATGGTCATTCACCTCAAGCCACAGGATCTTTATGATATGGGTGATGGTGACATTATTTAAGATAGCGAACCCTTCCAACCCCCGAATTTTAAAAACTTCTTTCCTCAAGGAGACGAGAATTTGACAATTATCAGGTATATGTTTTTTCTTAAATTATTTAAATAATTAACTACTAATTACTAATTTTTTTCTAAATATATTATAATTCTAACATGATTTTTTTAAATATCTCTTTTTATGTAAGCTAATGATCAAGAATAGCAGTTTCAAAAATTTTTATCATTCAAAAAATTCGCCTTTTATAAATAAATATGTATAAATTAAAATTGGTTCAATTTTTTAAAAAGTAAAAAATTACAATTTGTAGCGGTTACATAACCACTACAAATACTAGCGGTTTTATAATACGCTAGAAAATGCAAGGCCGCTACAAAATCAATAGAACGCTGCAAAAAAAACCGTTACAAATGTCTCGTTGATCTCTATAAATGCCACATCACCTCTTCATTCATTTATCCCATCTCTTTTCCTTCTTCTTCCATTTTTCTTTGTAATTCTCTCTTTTTTTCTTATTCTCTGATGTGGTGGTTTTTTTCTCTTCATTGTATGGCAAGGTGATTATTATTTTATAAGTATTATTATCTTTTATTTGTTTTTATTTATAATTTACTAACATATTTATTTCTCCTTTTCTTTCATATTTTTTTCTTCACATTTATCATACCTTCGTCAACTGATTCAAGCACTTCTCAATATAACAATTTAGGTTCAATATTATAAATTATCTCATCTTTAATTCAACTATCTTATTAAATTTAATTCACTTCATTTGACACTATCATAAATTAATTACTTATTATTCATTACAAAATTCAAATGTATAACATGTAATACATTAGTAATTATACATATTAACAAAAATTCTCTAATATAATCTACTTAATGGTTTTTAAATTTATAATATTATATTTTTTAATAATCAAGCATCTCAATTTATTTTTTTCGCCTAAAATAAACTTTTTAACGGTTTTCTAACCGCTAGAAAATTAAAAAAGGGACAAATTTCATAAAATTTAAATATCCGCCACATTTCTAGTGGTTCTTAACATCTAGAAATGTTTTGGCGCCAATTACAAAATTTCGATTCTTGACAAAATTTGATTTAAGTTTCGATTTTCGGGAAATGTATTTGATGATGATACTCTTGTTAGAAATTTACGTGCTTTAATTATCTTGTCCATGCTTTAGGAGAGTATCTTAATGGGGTCTCTATATATATAAAATTATCTTTAGCCGACAATGACTCTATGGCTTCTCTTTCATGTCTGACGAATTAAGCGGTTAGTGGCATCTTCTTCCCCTTGTTCCCAATAGTCATCACCATGTGTGGGCAACCCTAGATTCATTGCTATAGACATTTTTTGGTGGTGCAGAGGACGAAGAAGTTGGAGTGAGAGGAGTAAGCTGGAGTGCAGAAAAGGGGGAAAAATGATGGCATGGAATCATTTTCATTTCACGTGGTATTAATAAGGATTGAGTTACAAGTTCTGTGAACCTATAAGGATTGATTTGTGGCGAGTCATACTATAAGAACTTACTCCCTCCGGTCTTAAATATAAGACAAATTTTGTAATGTAATTTTTACTACAAAATGGATCTTATATTTAGGACTGAAGGAATATTAGTTACAAACTTGGCAAAGTTATGAAGATTAAATGGTCAAAGAATTAAATTAAATAATAAAAATTTGATGTATACATAAAACTCAACACAATTTTTTTCCCAAAAAATTGCATTATAGGTTAGAATATAAATAATATTAACCATATCAAAAGAAAAGTGCCATAATTAATAACATAGCACAATAAATTAGACGAACAGAGACTTAAATATATAAAATACTAAGACTTTCAAAACTGTAAAGAATCCAAATATACACAGTTAACTACTGTAAAATATACAATGTAACAAGCCAACAATAATTAATAATAATGCAACTCATCACTGCCATTAATTAAACTAAATGATCAATACAATACATTAAAGCCATCACATTGAGAATGATACCCCGTCTAAGCAAGACAAGCATATGTTTAGAATTCATTTGTATTGATTTTTTCCAAAAAAAGTTTTGACAGCGCATGATATCACTCGCTGCAATTACGTTACTCATTGCATCCAGATTTAATAAGAATATAACTTTGGGAATACCCAACAGTGTTGTGAAATTGAATCCCCAGTTGTCTACACACTTGTTGCTGAACTTCACACCATATAAAAATGAGCAATAAAATGTGACGATGGATAATAATACGCAAAATATCGTCAAAAATATTATCATGAGGCACTCTCTCCTTGTCTCTGATCTTGCTTCATCTGTCCAAAATATTTGAGTGTTAAAACATAATAGTCACTAATCAAATATTAAAACTAAAAGGAAAATAAAAGAAGAGATAGTGAAGTACCACTACACGATAGTTTCAGATCTTCCATTTTCATACCCATACATGTTGCACGAAAGAGAGAAATATCTTCAAAGATGTCACAGGATGTTTTCATGAATTTGAATGGAAGACAAAAAGGCCACAATATTATTGTGAAGAACAACAAAATTATTGTGAAAACTGCACTTGTGAGTTCGAACTCACTCTCTTCTACTCCGTCATCTATCAAAAATATATATAACCAATTATCATGAGGGAGATAAATAATTATAAACTCACTCTCTTCTACTCCATCATCGATTAAAAATATATATAACCAATTATTACGAGGGAGATAAATAATTATAAGTGTTGGAATCAATTTTGAAGGGAAAAAGAGAAACGCACATACCTAAGGAACGAGGGATCTGGGTATTAGTTAACCCTTCCATGGATATCTCCTCTTGATTTTCTCTTTTGATTGTTCTACGGGTATATAGGAGTCATAGACGAAATCTGATGAGAAAAAGGTAATTTTAATGAAAATTTAGTTATCAGATTAAATAACAAAATCCCTAATATTTGGAGACTAACTTTTTCAAATTGAATTTAAATTCTTAATTCATAATGACTATAATGTCGATAAAGAGTTGTAGGCTTCATATAGTAATCAAGAGATACATCCAATATATAATATATAATTAATCAAGTGGATTTTAAATTATTAATGATATTAATAAATTACTGATTTCTATCCAATGCTATTTCTCAATATTATTTTAAATAACTGATTCTCCTTCTTCGGTGGGATGGATATAATTTTCAATTTTTGTAAAAATGATTGCAATTGAAATTATACAGTATTAGAAAATATTTCATTTATTTTATTTATTCTTGACTTAATAACTTATGAAATTTTAATTTTTGATTAACTTTTGTTAATAATAGAAAATTTTTTAAAAAATCCCCATCTCTTTCCTTGGAAATTCCGATTCAATAGTAAAGCAACGCTAAGCAGCGTATGACTTGTTCCTGGGAGACGAAATCTAGTGATTCTAGTTTTTTGTTAACACCCGACACGTATTATATATAGTTTGACTTTGTTCTGTTTGTCTTGGATTCGAAAAATGTGGCCTAAACAACGCAAAATTAATCAATACAATCTACAACTATCATCATTATGAATTTTCAGTTCAATTTTAAAAAGTCAACCTCAGAAAATCATGGATTTGCTAATTAATTGGGTAAGTACGTAATATTTTGATTTAAAATACCTTTATCTTTTTATATTTAATCTATGTTCCTCCCTACACTATGGCTATACCCTATATATATATATACCCCCCTAGAAGAATCAAAATTTAGAAAACAAAGAAGAATATATACATACACCTTGGATCTATGCGTGGAAGATCTAACTAATGACCAGCTTCATCATCCTTCAAGTGTATGCTTATCAATGGCAGATCTAACCAATAATCAAGTACATCCTCATTCCTCAGGTACGTGCATATCTCTTCTTTCATGAAAATTAATTTCAACGTTTAATTATTTTTCTCATTCATAATACTTAAGCTACATTTTTTATAGATGAAGCACAGATGACTTTGAACTAAAAAAGGTTCATTTTTCCCAGAGCATTTTATGGCTTTCAATAATAATTTTATGGCCATGTCGTGCGGCATTTGGATCTTTCACAATATGCCATCATAGGCTGGAAGATGTTTTACTCATGCGTGAGTATTGGATAATGAAGGATCTAAATCCAACCCAGAACTGTACTTAACTATCCCTTCTTTCTTTTTCCTTTTAGTTTCAATATTTAATTAGTGACTATCTATATTTTAAAATAAAATATTTTGGACAGATAAAGCAAGATCATTGGCAAGGAAAAGCTGTTCGATGATGACTTTGTGGACTTTTTGGTTATTATTAGCATTTGTCACAACGGCTCACAGTTTGATAGATTTTATAGTGCGCATCATCAAATATATAAAGGATTAGAGATTTAATGTCACAGCCCTTTTGGGTATTCTCAAAATTATTTTCTCAATCTTTTTGATTGAAACGAGTGTCATTACTGTATTGAATAGTATAAATTAAAACTGTCTTATATTAGGAAATAAATCAATGCCAATCGGTTCTGAAAGGGTTTTCTCCTCCCTTAGACAAGGCATCATTCTCAACTCCTCTCTTAGGCGAGGTACATTCTCAATGTGATCGCTTTAATGTATGCCGTTGAACATTTAATTTGATTGTAGAGTTCAGATTTTGTGTATTTTATGTTAATTAATTATTTATACTTGATATATATATATATATATATATATATATATGATGTTTAGATGTTTTATATATAGACTTGAGTAGCTATTAATCTCGACCCTTATTTTGTGTTGAAGCAACTTACAAATCACACGTTGAAACAAGTGAAACAATATTAGGAAAATTCTTTCAAAAGCCAACCGAATAATCCAAATCTCAATATGGGTCGCTCAACCTATGAAATCCCTAATCGAGTCTCAATTTGTGATTGATCATATTCGTTAGTAAAATTACGATCTATTTTTTAAGTAATGACATTTCTACTTAGATGTCCAATATTTTGACCTATGACAAACCTATGTCATTTCGGTTCTTCATGATAATAAACTTATATATATATATCAATGAAGATGAAAATATTGAATCTGTCATTGAAGAACAAAATGCTCAAGATGGAAAACATAATATGTTCTTCCTTTCTCTGAAGACAAAGAAACTGATTTTGAATCTTCATCCTAGGAAGATGATGATCCTCAAGAGTATTTATACTCCCTTGAACAACCCGTATATCCTCCTTTCCTTGGTTTCTTGTCTTCTCAACCAGAACACAATAAAGTTATCCTTAAGCCAAATGTCAAAATCCATATCATTCTAGGAAAATATTGCAAACCAATTCCTGTTATTGGTTTCATAGATACTAGAGCTTGCAGAACTATCATGAGTCCTAATATTCTTCCTTCTGAAGCATGGATTCCTTGTGATCAATATTTCCTCACTGCTGATTCAAATACATTCAAGATTGAATGGATTACTTGAAGGAAGATTAGTATTCAATTCTTTCCAGGATGCGTTCTATGGATGAAAGTTCTTGGTAGTGATCTTCCTGGGAAATATATTCTTATTGGATTTGATGCTTATTATCATACTAAGAATCTTCTGGTATTGTCTAGAGGAATTAGATATAAATATTTCTTTAGTGCATATACTGGAATTCCTAGTTTGTTTGAAATCCAACAAGCACCACTAGGATATGAAAGCATTCGAGATCATCTTCTTAAGTTCTGTGTTGACAGTCATCAACAATTCTCTCATCCATTTTCATTATGGAAGATCAAGAGTTTTTCATAAAACTCCCCTTTAAGAAGAATAAAGATATCAATCCCACAAAAGCTTATCATCCAAGAATGAATCCAGAAGATCTCAAGCTTGCTAAAGAAGAATGTTTTGTATTACTCAAACAAGGCCTTATTGAACCAATAAAATCTGATTGGGATTGCCAAGCTTTCTATGTTGAAAATAGATAAGAAATCAAAAGAGGAAAGAAAAGATTAGTTATTGATTACAAACCCCTTAATATTTTTCTCCAAGATGACAAATTTCCTCTACCAAAGCCCAGTTCACTTAGAGATGCTAAGATCTTTTCTAAGTATGATCTTAAACTAGGGTTTTGGCAATAGGGTATCCACCCAGAAGATCACCCTAAAACTACTTTTTGTATTCCAAATGTCCAATATCAGTGGACTGTTATGCCATTTGGGCTCAAGGTCACCCCATTACTATTCCAAAAGGCTATGACCAAAATCTTTAAACCCATGCTTGATATCCTTCTCATTTATTTGCTTTTCTCAAAAGATGAAAATTCCTATAAACTTTTATTAACCCAATTTGGGAAAATAATTGAAAAATATGGGATTATTTTGTTTGAAAAAAAAAAAGGAGAAATAGGTGTCAGAAGCATAGAATTCCTTGGAATGAATTTTGAAAATGGTCAGTATTATCTTGGACCACATATTGCAAAAGAATTGCTCAAGTTTCCAGACAAAAATCTCATAGCCAAGCAAATTTAGCAATTCCTAGGGATTGTCAATTATCTTAGTGATTTTATCCCTCATGCGTCTAATCACACCAGCTAGCTGTCCACACTTCTGAGAAAGAATCCTCCTGTGTGGGAGATAGACCACACCTCAGATGTCTAAATTCTCAAAAGAATTGCACAGTATCCTTTAAAGATTCTTGACAAATGTCTTAATTGAAGAAATAAATAGAAAGAGATTCTACTATGAACATGCAAGCGGACAATTCAAAGAGTTAGAAAAGCATTATCATGTTACCTATAAGGAGGTCCTTGCAGTCAAAAGAGGAATTGAGAAATTCAGCTTTCATCTCAGTCATTATCAATTCATAGTAGAAATGGACAATACAGCTTTTCCTAGAATGCTTAATCCTAAGGGAAAGATCTTGCTAGATAGCTAGTTACTCCGATGGAAGGACTGGTTTTCCCGCTATAAATTCACTATCCATCACCTCAAAGGTCACTAGAACATCATCGCAGATTTCCTCTTAAGGCCTCAGAAAGCTTCTCAGCCTCCAAAGCTCTTATCACTCTCCACACACCAACCCCTTTTCATCCTAACCATCTCTGAACCAAAAATGCCTCATAGAATGAGAGCTACCATTTCCCCCTGGATCCCGTCCTGAAACTCCAACAGATGTCCAAAACCTCGCTAGAAGCACTATGTTCTATTGGGTCCACCTTCTTCTCATAAACACTAGAATCTACCCATATCCTCAGCATTTTGATGCTGACGCTCCATACACCACTGTTCCTATCATTAAAGGACCCATTTTGGAATAACTTCTATAGTATGTTTGGTCCATCTCAGCCAATTACACTGAATGACTCAAGAAACTAAAATTCTCCTCTTATCACCCTCTTCGAGATGATTGCTCCTCTTCCCTACTGGAGAGGAAAACTTTAGAAAATCCTTGATAATCATAATGTTTGGCATGCACCATCCTCTAAACAAAAGAAATTTTTCTATTTGTATACCTTTTTCAGACATTATGATAAAGATACTGATAGAGGAATTTACACAGACAACTATCTGATTCTCCAGATCACTACTTCCTTATGGCCATGAAATGCAAGGTTATTAATGGATAAAAATGGAAAGACATTAATTGAGCTTAATGAACCAGACATAGGAGATGACATTTCATGTGTTTCTCTTGGATCTTTCCCTCCAAGTTCTCCTACTTCACCACAGGCCAGCAACTCAACCCTTAAAGAAGTCTAGAGAAATTTTATCATGAATGTTGTCAGACCTCCACTAAATAGGTCACAAGTTCGTCCTTAAACAGAAGCATCCCAAGAGCCTTACCAAGAATACTCATAGATCCAGCTCACTCATCTTGAAGGACTCCATTTTCCTCAGCTAAGTCTTCAGCCACAACTTCCATTCCTTGGAGGAGAATCCCAAGATCCTAACCAAACTGATGACAATAAGACCCTGCTCGCGGAACTTGAAGAATTCTACTGCACAAGAAGACACTATGACTCGGATGACCCTGAGCCAGAAAGTGTCATGAACCTGTCTCCTCACCATGAACCTATCTGTAAAAGTCTACGATAGACAGGATCATCAATGAGATAAGAGAGACATGCCAAGAATCTCCTTTTTGTCACTCAAAAGATAAGCAGGACACGAGGAATCTACTTTATGTCATTATCTACTTTTACTTTATTAAAGTAGTTTGTCCTGTTATGGTTTTATCTTCTTGTAATAATTAAAGTAGTTGTAATTATTAAAGGCATCTTTGCCTTTATGTCACGTCATCATAATAGTGTCTACTATAGGGTTACTATTAGGATTTGTCATGTTATGGCCCAGACCCTCTATATAAGCCCCACTCTGCCATCAATTAGAGGCAGAAGGAGTTATAACAACTTCTTTGTATAATACTAGTGTGCTTTTCTCGTGAGTTCTTTCTAAATTTCTCTCTTCTTCTAAAAGTCTTACTTATAATATTTTTCTTCTGTCACCAGAGATTCTAAGTATGATTTACACTTGCCTCTTTAAGAGAATCCTGTGCATCAGAAATAGAATTTGACCACGATCTATTAAGGAGTGTTTAGTGACAATCTTTTCAGTTACCTTAGATTTGGTAACTCAAAGTTGAGAGTCCTAACATGGCCTATTGATGAGTTGAGAATGAGTGGCCTTACCTGGACTAAAGCTTTGGATATCAAACTATATTGGCTTAGTTTGTTTTAGCTAACACCCCCGGAGTGGTATTAGAACTAGCACCATTCTGACAGAAGTGAGATATTATTTGTGAAGGTGAGTAAGAAGATATCACCACATTATGAGTGAAACCTGAACCAGCCTTGAACTTGTTCGACTTTCTTCCTCCTTTACCCCTCAACGACTTCCCGCCTCTGTTCATAGAACTCTTTCTAAAAAAATAGAAAATCTTGTTGAGATAAATCATCTTCCTGATGATGCTAGAATTTAGGAAATGGATTTACCTCTTCTCAGCTCTTATAGATTTTATCACTGTACCAATTGTGTCTCTAGAAATGTTAGAAGTCTAATCTTTACCAGAAGACCCCATGTGAAAGAAATTGTTTAATCTACTAGTCTAGAAAATTGTGGTCTTCCTACCTCCTCTTCTGGACAGTATGTTATTATTAACATAGCCCAGCCTTTAATTGATGAATAGAGGTCTCAGGGTTATACTCATTTTCATGTTGGTGCTGTACGTCTTATTCTTATGTTTCATGGGAGAAAAGGAATTTCAGCTACTGTAACATCCAAACTTTTGAGCCTAGAAGTACCAAAAATAGCCTGAATTAGATAGGCTACCAAACCCCTTTTGAGCAGAAGTCCCAAAGACGAGAAAGGAAGTCAAAGTAGTTTTAGGGACTAAACTGCAAAGTAAAAGTTTCCAGGGGCTAAAGTGTAATCAAGTTAGAGGCTCCAGTAAAGTCTCAAGGCCTAGAGAGAGAAAAGAGACTAGATATAGGCCAAAGGTTAAGCTAGAAGCCTCAAAGAGAGGATTATATGAAGCTAAGTCCAGGCAGGGACTAAATCGTAAATTCAGAAAGTTATGACCAACAGGGGTAAAAATGGAAGAGTATACAGAGAATTCCAAGAAAATCTCAAAAAATGGGAAATAATATTCTAAGGCTCTCTGTGAAGAAAAAAGACAAAAATACCCCTGAGGCAGCTTAAACGGAATTTATAAGGTTATTACCGATAAAAAGTATACCATTTGAGGTAATTATTTAAAATAGAAAGAGACCTCAAAAATGTATACAAAAATGAGGTTAAATAGTTGAAAGGTTGTACTAATTTATAAAATTAGTGCCACAACTAAAAGGCCAGTGGAGTGACTTTAATGAATTAAAGAGCCAGTTTTGCCGATAAAAGGGCATTTTGGTAAATGAATTTTTATGTAAGGTTTAAAGGAAGTGTTATGACCTAAGAAAATTCATAGATATTCTCTAGAATTAAAGGGAATTTATGGAGCAGACAGAAGAATTTTCTGAGCTCCGGAAGGCCATAAAAGAAGCCGGAGAAACATGGGCTAAGTAAATTCGGAGGAATTAAATTTGATCCAACGGCTAGGATCTAATCTCCCATCTCCTCCACCACTTTCATGACACTTGGCATCTTCTAGAAGGTTGAGATAAGCATGATGCAAGAAGATGATGCAATGATGATTTAAAAGTTAATTTAAAGTTCCAAGATTGCCCTTACCCTTTCTATTAGCCACCAAAGGTATTTTGGTCCATTCAAGCCAAATTTTTGGCTATAAATAGGCATTCCCTCCCCTTCATTTTCAGCCAAGCAAGGATCTATAGGGGAAACTCTGCCACGCTTGCATCTAGAGAGAGAAAGAGCTATTTTTAGTGAGAGAAAGTCCACCTAAGTTCAAGCTTCAAGATCAAGGTATGTGGTGGCTATAGCATCTAAGTTGATGCCTATTTCGAATTAGTTACTGTTCATATCTGATTCTGATATTTAGCATGCTTAAATTACACTCTGTGAGGTTTAAATCAATGGATAGAACACTTCATTTGGATATGTGTACTATTTATGGTGATTTTTCAAAGTTAGGGTTTGAAATCTGGAAATAGTGTTGAACCTTTGAAAGAATGTCGAGTTCCGTACAATTCTGGTACTATTTGGCATAGAATTAGTTCCTAAAAATATTTTTCCTTTAAATTTAACTTAAGGAGATTTCAGTGAGACTTGGAACCACTCAGTTTTGATTTTTCTAGAATTAATTATGAATTTTCAAAGTTGAGCAAAAATTCTGGAGTTTCTGCGTGAACAGTACCCGCGAAGTATAAATTCCAGATTTGATCTTCTTGAATCTAAGGCCATTTAAAGTGGTCCTAATTGACAAGAAATGGATCATAAGGATGGGAAATGATGAGATTTATGTTAGAAAAGCTAGAAAGAAAACCCTAAAACTAAGAGAAAGGGTTGAGGTTCAAGAGAGATAGTCTTGAACTTTATGTAATCTAGTGGTCCTAATGGATTGTATAATCATTATGGTTATATTTAGGACCTTTGGAAAATCCAAGAGGATGTTTGGTGATGTTGACTGAATGCCCACATGGTTGGAAAGTCAAGGGAGTCAAAGGAAAAGTAAGAGGAAAGCTTGAGGTGCAAGGTAGTGAACTTACCAATTGTCATTGCTTGATGTTGTATGCTTGTGTGTTTCCATGTACATGTTATTAAATGTTATTGTGACATGTTTTAGCTGCTTTAATTTCTATTCATGATGAGTAGATTATGTCTCTATGGCCATGCATCAAGAAGTTAGCTTTGAGCATGCTAATATGTCACCAATTAACAAGAGAATAAACAAGTTACGTGTAGTGCATTAGCATCCATCTAGCATGATTATGTCGTATTGTTTGCTACTGAGATTTTCCCAAATCTCATCCCTCCCTAACCAACCATATAGGTCAATCAATGATGGGCAATAATGGCATGAGAAGCAAGGAGAAGAAAGTGGAGAATTATTAATGTCAATGAATGATATTATTATTCATTGTGTAATTCTCTTATTATGTAATTTATGTTATGGATGCATATGATGCCATGTATTTAATTATAATTCTTATGGCATGTATAGAAATGTATGAGCATGAATGGAAAAGAGTAAGCCCATGTTATGTATGCCAAAGAAATAAAAAGAATTAAAGTAAAGAGATGATAAGAGATAAAACGTAGGTCCTAGAGCAGCGAGCTTGTAGCTCTAGTTTGACCTATCAAATGAATGAGTTAAGTCACGATATTCAGTAAACTCATAGGACACATCCCAAGCTTTAAAATGAGAGATAGATCACCTCAAGTGGATGTGTACACAAGGAGATATAAATTTTCAAAGTTGAGGTGCAGAATCTGGAAGTTACAGATTTTACGAAATAAACAGTAACATTTACTAATTAAACTGTATGAATTGGGAAAGGATATGTCCCATTGGATATTTTTCCCTTAAAGAGAATCAAAATAGATTTTAGTAGAATTTTAGATCACCTCAATACGATTTAAATGGAATTAGTTATGAATTTTTGAAATTGGCCCTGTAATTTGGAAATTAAACAGTGAATAGTAGCTCGAGTAATTATGTTAAAATTTTAAATCCGCGGGCTTGTGCCATGATCTGCTTGAACCATAACGCTTATAAATGTGTACTCTGAGGGGTTAAAGGCAGGACGTTTCAGCCACTACTAAAGTTGTTCTAGTTGACATTACCTACACTTCTTACCGTAATGCTTTGATTTGTACTATTTTGACCACTTTTAGCAATGGTAGTGTTATTCTTACCATGGCTCCAGATTTTAACATAAAACTCTTAGATCCAACTTTGACAGATAGATTGAAAGCCTAAGTCCAGATAGTTGGAGCAGATCAAGATCCCAGAGCTATTATACAACCCTTCATCATCAGATTATCTATAGACTCCAAAATCATACTATTGATCTTCATTTTCCAAATTCTACTAACGATGCTCTCTATGTGGTCTTTGATAGCACTGATGATACCTCAATTCTTCAGATTCCTCAATAGATTCCTAAAGAAGAACTTGCTCAATTGATGCCTCTTGAATGGATCACATGAAAAACAATTTCATGGTGTCTAAAGGGATGTTCATACTTCTACTCCCCCCTAAGATAAAAAGGCTTCTAGACAACATTGTCAAAATTGTCTTTACAAAGCCAGGACAGGAAGGTTCTTCTGTTCCTTCTAGACACATCTTATCAATTACCCGGGCTTATGTTCCATCCAAGCAAGATCCTCTAATTACTTAGGTAGATCAAAATGCCAAACCATATTATATGTCTCACATAAATGGTCATTTTATTTGGGATTATGTACTAAAAGAATGTGATCCTGACTGTGAATGTGATACACCTTATTGGTGGGAAGCATCAGACGATGAAGATAAACTTGGATGGTCTTATCCCATCAGATATGATGCAAAGAAGAAAAAGGAGAAGAATGCATCTCCTTGTTTCCACAAGCATCACCATCATCATCATGATTATGATCATCATCATGGCCCAAAGCAAAAAGCTAGAAACTGGAAGGTTCTTATTCCTACTATTTCTTCTAGTAAATTATTTCTATATGATTTGCTTAAAAAAACAGGTCATGAAGATGTCCTTCCTAAACAAAGGCCAGATCCAGTGATTCCTGTCATCCAACAACCCATTCCATACATAGTAATGATAGATCCTTATGAGCAGAACTTTCCTCCTCTTAAAAGAAGAACCAACAAGGATACAAAGTTTTTAGCAAGACTTTTCTCCATTCCAATAGAAATTTCTCCTACTACTGAAGCTAGACCAGTCTCAGTAGCAGAAGAAGTTCTTAACTGGCAGACTCATAATGCAATCAATCAAAACAGAACTTTGACAAAGATCGACTCAAATCTTGACTTGTTGACTCTCAAAACTAATACTTTAACAAGCAGACTTGATCAAGTCTTTGATCAGGTAAAACAACTTTATATGACCTTATCTTCTCAGGCTTACCAACTCGATGCAAATCTGAAGCGATTTATCAAGAAAGAATATATTAGATCAGAATTCACCAGAAAAGAGTAAGAACTGTCACAAATCTAAAAGGATTTGCAAAGAATTGAGCTGGACATTGCAAAGGATCATTCATAGACTATCTATGACCCTTCTCCATCTTACCCCTCTAATTTCCAACTTCCTCCCTATCCAATATCACCTCCCTCTTATCTCAAAGAATCTGACTACAGTAAGGTTTTCAAAATGTCTTATCCTATTTTAAGATAGTTGAGAAAACCTTATCCCACTCTTTCACCTGTACAACCAAACCCTCTTCTTAAGCCTCCAGTAAGACCACCTCATTTTCCTGAAAAATCTTATCACCCATCATCCCCATACACTAAACTCGTTGAACTAACACCATCCCCTCAAGGGATTGTAATAAGAACTCCATCCTCATTTCCACTAAAACAAACTCCTCCTCCAAACAGAGAAAAGAGAAAAGAAGTTGTTGATCCAAACAAAACCATAACCACTCTCCAATCCTTGAATAAAGGTCAGTCATCATCAAATAGCAACCCTGAAACTGAGTCTGATGCTTCTATTGATTATAACTCTAGCTCTAACTCTAAGACATATCATGCTAATATCTCCAAAGTAGCAATAGTCCAACCAGATCCTACTATTGAAGATCCCTTTGATGGAGAACCATTTGTCGCAAATACATTTGGACCAAGAAGAATAGATTATAAGCCTACTACAGGTCTATGGTTCACTTTTAATAACCTTCCTCCAGAAAAATGGAGAGATAGGATCCATGAGTTTTGAGCATGGATTGACTTGCAGCTTGCTAGGCATGATACAAATCTTGAAGAAGTTCTTATAGAATTTCTTTCAAGAATGACAAGAACATTAAGAGACTAGTTTTAAAGACTCAGTGATTATTAGAAAATTACAGCAGCCAAAGTTGATAATGTAGGAACTCTTCTGGGACTCATTCACAAAAAATTCATGATCATTGATAAAAGGCATTGCTAGGAATACTTTGAGATGAAATGCTATTCTTTGGATAAAAGAGACTTGCAGAAGCATTTCCAAAGAATGTCTAAAAAATACTATATGCTCGAAGGAGCTAATGTTGTCAATCTCAAGCATACTTTTATTGCCTCTCCTCCAGATAAACCACAACCAGAACTTCATAGAGCTATCAATGCACTCCATAGAAATATATCTGACATTTCTATAGGAGAAATATACCAGTTGGCATTAACAACTGTAGATAAGCTCTGTGAACAACAAAAATTCTTCAAAGGAGTGCTGAAAGGACAATCCAAACTAAAGCATGCTTGCAAGAGACCCCATCTGAAAATAAAGTGCAAAGAACATAAAGATTGCTCTTGTTCTACTAAGAGAAAATCGCATTATCGATGCTTCAGATATCCAAAAGGCTCATATTCCAGAAGAAGATCTAGAAAGGCTTTTCTAAGATACTTCAAAAGACGCAGGCCTTATTTATTTTTATTTAAAATATTTTTTATTAATTGTTTCCTAAACTAACAAATAATGAATCAATCAATATAATTTATTTATTATATTAAATAGTGATTAATTAATTATTATAACTGTTATAATTATTAAGCTTAAAACGAAAGTGTAAATTTTAATTGAACAAGTGTTTAAGTGATATCACCTTCCTTAAATATAATTTTGTTATAATTTGAAATAAAATAAATTATTATCGACATTTTCAATCTTCACAAGGAAAATAACTATAAAAGAAAACCAGCTATTTGTTATTATCTTATGCATGGGGAAATTCTACTCTAAAAGTCTAAAACACGTTCTTTACTTATTAATTTATGTAAGAACACCAAATTATGCAAGAATTTCTTTATATTTTTAATAGGTATGGAATAATAAATTCTAAAATATTTATGCAGGAATAAAACAAGTTGTTGTTTGTGGAATAAAATAAGGAATAATACTTAAGTCAAGTTCCTTATATCTATTATGTTGAGCTAAACTACGACTTCTTGTTTCAAGATAGTGCAAAATGTCTGTGATTTGATAGCCAAATTAAAACATGAACAAAACAATGAGCCTGGCATTAGGGTCCAAAGGATAAATTTTCAAAAACTATTGATTATCCATGAATTCTCATGTAAAATTGAGCCAAACTACTATTTCTCACTTCTCATGCAGTTCTAAGATGGTGGAAAATGTTTGTGATTTCGAGGCCAAAATGTGATGCAACCAAGGGGAGGATCTAACGACATAATAGATTTAAGAAACTTGATATTGTCCTAAAAATACTTGTTTACTCCCTCTGATCTTTATTATATATAAGATGTTTCTAATTAATTCACACCTACCAATAAAAACAGTTAATAGCGTTAAATGTCATAAAGTTCAAGTGACTTCTAATATTATTAATTACCCTTATTAGCCATAATAAACTTCAATGTTATAGTAATTTATACAGCTCCCTCACTACACTTAATAAATAGAGAGAATTATTATGAGGTTATAAGAAAAGAGATTTAATTATTAAAAAGTCCTAATGACAAGTGAACAACATAATCATATTATCATTTATTATACTGAAACTTGTTATTGCATACTTTTGAATTGTTATTGCACTTTTGGGTAATTAGATCTCTTCCTTAGAACCTTATAGTAATTCCCCCTACTAAATATGGACATATTATTAAAAAATATATTTAATGTTTTGAAAGTGTCAAAATGTCTTATAAATAGGACCAAAATACTTTCCATAGTACAACATAAAGGCACAAGAGGAGGGAGTATATTTAATTATGATATTCAATTATCAAATAAAAATTGTTGTTTATCTCTATCTTTTAAATATTAAAAACATGCACAGGCAATACAAAAATATAATTTACTTATGCTTTAATTGCCATGGTTATTTATTCGTTTTTTCCCCAACGTCATGGTTATTTATTCTTGAAACATAAAAAAATATAGTTGTTTAACATTTAAACTTGGGAGAATTACAATGAGGTCCCAAGCAAGGAAAACAATTGAAAAACAAGTCCCAAAGGTTATCATTCTCACTATAAGACTTGTCATTATAGGCTGTTGAGATTATTATTAGGACTTTTTAGTAATTATTTCTCTTCTGTGGGACTTGATTGTAATTCTCCCTTTAAACTTTCATTGTTATAGATATTTATTTGTAATTATCTATACAATTTTATTTTATATCTTTTGAAAAACTATTCTTTGTTGTAAAATTATCAAGGCAATATTTAATTTCTATTAAACTTTACCCCAGTTTTTTTCTTAGAAGTATGTTAAATCCAATATTTTAATGATAACAAAACTAGAGAATTATTTTGTAAAATAATTTAAGAATGATTTAACCCCAAGTTCAAAATATCTCAATCAAATCACCAAATACTGCAAGTCTACAACTGGAGGTCGAAATTCTTCAACCTGAGTTTACTCACCCTGGACTATGTTTCAAATAGATCCTACCTACTACGAATCAGTCCAAAGAAACCTGAGCTGGAAACCCGATTTTCAATGTCCCAGGTCAGACTATCTCACCTCAAGACAAGCCCTTCACTTACATATCATCTCAACTTAAGGTTATTATGCGATGGCTCGAGTCAAACTTCATCTCTTTTGAATATAAATTAGTCAATCGAGTCAATCACCACTGCTACAGAATTGTCGATACACGTCGGTTAATTTTACAAGTACATGATAATTTGTAACTATCATATACAAGTGCATCATTTATTGTCTAAGGCGAATGCATGGCGATTACCACTACAAAAAAATATGTATTTTGTAACGGTTAAAATAAGATATTTCTAGCGGTTTTAACCTCAACAAATAACATTTGTAGTGGTTACAAAAACTGTTAGAAAATCAAGTGCAAGAAAAAATTTCTAGCAGTTATGGCAACCGCTACATAGTATGGTCGAAACGCTAGAAACTTTCTAGTGGTTAATTAACTGCTAGAAAAATCTAGTAATAGGAGACGAAATTTCTAGCGGATAGAAACCGCTAGAAAAAGCAAAAAAATTTGTAGCTGTTATATAACCGTTAGAAAGTTCTGAACTAAATCAAATTTTGCCGGGAAATTAAATTTTTGAATTGGTGCCAAAACATTTTTAGCGGTTTGAACCGCTAGAAATTTGGCGCAAAATTTAAATTTCATGAAATTTGTCTTGCTATTTTTTTTTTATTTCTAGCAGTTCTGAACTGCTAGAAATGTTTTTCCAGGCACAAAAAAATTTGTGATTTTTTATTATTAGAAAATATAATATTATAAATTTAAAAACCATTAAATAGATTATATTGGAGAATTTTTGTTAATTTGTATAATTAGTTATGTATTACTTTTTATATATTTGAATTTTGTAATAAACAATATGTAATTAAATTATGAGTGTGTCAAAAGAAGTGAATTTAATTTAATAAGATAATTGAATTGAAGATTTAATAAGATAGTTGAATTGAAGATGAGATAGTTTGTAATATTGAACCTAAACTGTTATGTTGAGAACTATTTGAATCAGTTGAAGAGGGCATGACAAGTGTGAAGAAGAAAAATCTGAAAGAAAAAGAGAAATAAATATGTTAGTAAATTATAAATAAAGACAAATAAAAGATATAAGAACTTATAAAATAAAATTCACTTTCTATATAGTGAAGAGAAAGAAACCACTATATGAGAGAGTAAGAAAAAAAAAAGAGAATTATGAGGAAGAATAAGAGAGGAAAGAAAAGAGATGGGGTAAATGAATGTAGAGGTGATATGATATTTATAGAGATCAGCGATACATTTATAACGGTTTTTTTGTAGCGTTTTGGTGCATTTTGTAGCTGTTTGTCCTTTTTTTAGCATATAAGTAACCACTAGTATTTGTAGCGGTTACCTAACTACTACAAATTATAATTTTTTATTTTTTAAAAATCTAAACCAATTTTAATTTATACATATGTATTTATGGGAGGAAAATTTTTTTAATAATAAATTTGTAGCGGTTATGTAACCGCTTCAAATTATAATTTTTTATTTTTTAAAAAACTAAACCAATTTTAATTTATACATATGTATTTATGGAAAGAAAAAATTTTTTAATAATAAAATTTTTTGATGCTGCTATTCTTCATCATCATCCGGCCTGAAAGGACATATTTAAAAAAATTATGTTAGAATTATAATGTATTTAGAAGAAATTAGTAATTAGTAGTTAATTATTTAAATAATTTAAGAAAAGACGCATACCTGATAATTGGCAAATTATTGTCTCCTCAAGGAAAGAAGTCTTCAAAATTCGGGGGTTGGAAGGGTTCGTAGTCGTAAATAATGTCACCATTACCCATATCATAAAGATCTCGTGGCTTGAGGTAAACGACCATATTCTAGTCTTTATGGTTCTCGTCCTCGACATAGTAAACCTGGTGTGCCCCAGAAGCAAGGATATATGGCTCATCATCTTCAGATCCCCCCGTATGAATAAGTCTAAAGAAATTAACTAAGGTGATGCCCAAGCGGTCAGTAGCGAGTCCCCGTGAAGTTGTCGTATTTGCCCAGGAGCACTTGAACAGTGTCACGGTGAAAAGTTGGTAACTCAACTCAATAATGTCAATTAGCTTTCCATAGTAAGTGACGCCTCCAAAGCGCATATCGCCATCATTGCTGCTAGCATAACATCTCGTCCCAAATGTCCTGCAAACTCCAGAGTTTTGTGTGAGCAATCCCTGATCACGTCCAACTGTACAGAACTTGATGACGTTGACATTATACACGGTAAACCTTCGTGCATGGTCTAACGGATCGAGGGAAAGAGCTTTGAATTCATCTGTGTATGGGCTGTTGTTATTACGTATTCGATGTATAAACCAATTGGGAAACTCTTTGTGGACTCTTTTATCAATGTCAGCAGAACACGCACGCCCCCGTAGCTGACGCCTGAGGTAACTTCTAAACTCACTACAATAAAGTGTAATTTGTTAGAAGAGTCAGTGAGAAAAATATAAAGTGTAAAAGCTAGTGAGCTTATATGATATACTTACTGCATGAAGGGTTCAACTTGGCTGCAATTTATCAAAACGTGTATGTGTGCCTGGAGTTTCTCTGTAGGAGTGAGTCTGAAGAATTCATATCCTCTAACTGGTTTACCAACAGGAGGAAATAAAGTTTACGTGGAAGGATCAAGAGGAGAATCATCTACGCGATGCGGGCGGTTAAAAGATGTCTCCATATCGTCAAAGTACCTTGAACAGAAATTTAGGACCTCATCTCCAAAATAACCTTTTGCTATTGACCCCTCAGGCCACGCCTTATTCCTAACATATGATTTTAATTTTTTCAAGTACCTACAAGTTAATATTGCATTAATAACTACGAGCAAATGAAACAACAATGTGAAATTTAAAGAGGCGGGGATAAAAGATAATCTAGTACCTCTCTATAGGGTACATCCATCGATAGTGAACTGGGCCAGCAATCTTTGCTTCTCGAACAAGGTGGACAGTCAAGTGAACCATAACAGTGAAAAATGATGGAGGAAATATCATCTCTAAGTGACAAAATGTAAGAATAATTTTATTTTGCAGCTGATCAAGCTCTTCCGCTATCAAGACTTTCGCACACGATTTCCTGAAAAATGAACACAATTCCACCAAAACCACTTATACATCGGAAGGAAGTGTGTTTTTCAAGGTCAATGGAAGTAACTGTTGCATAAGAACATGGGAGTCATGACTTTTCAAGGCCAAAAGCATCACGCACAGTATTGTTCACGACATCAGCTTCATCCACTCGAACTCTTATCCGTGAAACTATTGGAACTGACTCAGCAACCATATCTGGCCGTTCCCCATGTAGTTGCCAAAATATGTACTCTCGCGAGAAGGGCTTAAAGATCAAATGTTCTCTAACAATATCTTTCGGATGCCACTTCTTGAAATTACATTTAGGACATGGACACTGAATCTTACCATTTACGGCGGCATTGACAAAAGCAAAATCTAAGAAATAGCTTAGACCATCTAGGTATTGCGGAGACGACAGGTGTAAGTTGATCCACGACCGATCCATCACTAATATTGCTCAAATTTCGTGAACATATGACACAGGAAGCTCAAAGAGAAGTTAAAATGAATTTCAGTTAGAGTGTTTTAGCTTATAAAGGAGGCTGGCAACGATTATGTAACGATCAATTTTTTCTAGCGGTTATTAACCGCTAGAAATTTCTAGCGGTTTCAACGAATAGAAATTTTTGTAGCGGTTCATAACCACTAGAAATTTCGCGCCATGATGAAATTTTAATGTGATAACGGTTATACAATTTCTAGTGGTTTAGAACCACTACAAATTGTCTTGATTTTCTAGCGGTTATAAACGGCTAGAAACTCGAGGAGGGACATTTGAATTTGGCTTGAATTTTCTAGCGGTTCTAAATAATATAATAGTTTTAAAAATGAAATATTCCAAAAGTATTTTAAATACTCCGCAATAAATTATTAACATTTTAGTATAATGTATTAATTAATACTTGATATAAACAAAATTATTAACAAATTATTAACATTTATAAATATTTATTAAATTAATAAATTCTATGATTTGTTAAATGTTAAAATACATATTTCAAGAATAAATTTTAATGTTAAAAGAATATATGTTTAACATGTTTTATATAGTAATTAATAAATTATAGAAATATTTTAATTATACAAATAAATAATTAATAAATTTAATTAATAAATTAATAAATAATTATAGAAATATTTAATTATAGAAATAATTGTAGAAATATTTTAATTAATTAACATGTTTAACATGTTTAATAAATTTTAATGTTTATATAGTAATAAATTAATAAATATTTTAATGTTAATTAATACTTGACATAAATAAAATTATAGAAATAAATAATTAAAGTAAACAAATAAACATAAAATTTAAATAAATATCTAAATAGAATATAAAATCATAAAATCAAAATTCAAATAAAATCCAATACAATGAAAACAGGGGAAATCAAGGGTGAGGGGCAGAAGCAGCATCATCGTGATCGTCCTCTGTTGGATCCTCCTGTTGGGGGTGGGCAGGTTGCTGAACGTGCTGGGGCTAGATTGGCTAATGGGGGGTAGGGGCGGGATTGGTGGCAGCCGTATGTCGAGGATCTCAGGAATCGGGATGTTTGGAGCCATACTGATCATCACATCACGCATAGCCATAGCAGCTGCCTTGAATTGGTCAAGCTGCAACCGGAACTGAGCATCACGCTCCTGCATCTGACGATCACGCTCCTGCAAGTGACAATCACGCTCACCGATCCTGGCCTCCGCCCTGGCCTCGATGCTGGCCTCCAACTCTTGTCTGAGCTCCTCTCGCAACTCCTTTGAGGATGGGGAACCCGACCGCTTCCCTCCCATGCTCACCCGAGAGCTCCCCGCAGTATATGAAGGGCCAGCGCTACCTGAGCAAGGCAATGTAGTTGGTGTAGGTCCAAGTTCGAGCTCGCTAACTCGACCAGGGTGCTGCGCCCGGCCACGACTCGCTAAAAGTGAGGCGGTGGGATCCAAGGCAGACCCCTGAAACTCACACAGCTTGGTATCGACCTGAGTCATCCGTGCCTATCAAAATTAATATAAAGAGGCTAATTAGTATGAAATGATATTTATACTATGATATTATATTAATATTTAATTTATTACTTACCGCTATCTCCTCAACCTCATCTAACGCACACTCGTCTCGAGGTCTATACAAAATCGGCCACATCTCGCCATAAGTGGGCGTGTATCCCCGCTCCTACTGCGTCTTTCCCTCTGTAGATGAAATAAAAGAAATAATTAGTTACAAATTAAATACATATACATATTTAACAAATTTATTTCAAGTACTCACAATCGCGTCACAGGTGATCGCAAAGCTCCTGGATCCAGCCCTATGACGTATCGTCTGATGCCTGACGCTCCCAGCATTTCTTGCAGAAAGAGCCTGAAGCAAAATGTAAAAAAATTAAATTAAATTAGTCAAATTGGACCAAAAAATAAAAAAATTATAATTAATACAATATTATCATACCATTTGATCAGCAGACATCCTAAAATAGACGTAACTGGACCAGTCTTGCTCCGGGACTCCACCAGGTACATCTGCTAGTATCTCCTACAAGGGCCTCGTCCCATCACTTTTCTTCTCCATCCACAAGTCGGCCCTCCTGTTCTTCCATGCCACCCCAAGCCTCTTGATAGTGTCGGCCCTCAACTCCTTCCCCAGTATAAATTTACTCTGTGATTAAAACAATAAATTAAGTAAATAACAAATTATAAACAAACAATTAAGCAATTTCAATAAAAATATATATTTATTTAACTAATTTAAAAATATTATAAATAAAATATAAATTATATCAATAAGAAATCATAATTAAACAATTAAGTAATTTAAATGAAAAAATATTTTTACTTAACTAATTTAAAATTATTATAAGTAATAAATTAATGAAATCAATAACAAATTATTTTCAAACAATAAAGTAATTTAAATAAAAATATATATATTCATTTAACTACTTTAAAAATATTATAAATAACAAATGAATTAAATAAATAAAAAATTACAATCAAACAATTAAATAATTTTAAAAAAAAAGTATAATCATTTATTTAAATTAAAAAATTATAATAATAATTTTATATTACCTTCATCATTTCTCAACCTTGCTGCTTCTTCTCTGAGGTGATCTTCTTATAGTCCTGCACGTAAATGGGGAACAGCGTCCACTGCTGACCAAGGAGGAGCACGTACTTCTTGTACAACTGGCCACCTTTCTTTATCGGTTGACCCAACTCATTGAGAAGTACAACCACTCGTTTGCTCATCATCATAGACAACTCTCTGGCTGTCAGCCTCCTATAGGACCTGTTCCCCTCAGAGTTTGTAAAATTTAATTAAGAAATAAATTATATATCAATGAATTAAAACAATTTCTATGTAAATAAAATAGTTGTCAAATTTAAAAAAGTTAAATAAATACTTACCCTTAAATTTCACCTCAAAACCGGCCTGACATTTGGGAGCAGGACGCTGCTCAGCATGGGGATTCTCATTCCCCTGAACCTACTCCTCCTCCTCTTCCTCCTCAGCAGCATCAGCATCAGCATGGGTTGTTCATCCCTAGTAAAATGAGCCTCCTCAGTCCGCTCAATATTGTCCTACTCCATAAAGCTGAGGAGATCCTCCTCGTTGAGATCGTAGTCATAAATGCTGGGGAATGACTCACCAGTATCATGACCACCATCACGACGATCCTCATTGGGTCCTGTAACATCCCAAAATTTAAAACCCTAGTAATAAAAATGTGAGAAATGAGACATGGTTGATAAGCATAGGGTGTGAGTAAAGCATGAAAACTCAAAATGGGACGAAATTGACTTTATCAGATCCCTAGGGGCAAAATGGTAATTTTGAGAAAAATTTTCAAAAATTCCCTAAAAATAGAAAAAGGTGGAATTAGAGGTTTTTGAATCACCTATGATGTTTTGGAAGTGAGAATGGCCCCAAATAAATTTTGGTGAAAATTCACAGAAAAATAATTATTTTTGGGAAAATAGGTAAAAATAAAGGGGAATTAAAGTGATATAATTATTTTAATTGCCTAAGGACTCCACAAATTCAAGGAAAAATATGGATACACTCCATAGGAATAGTTATGAATTTATAAAATTGTTTCAAAGCATTTGAAATGCAGGAAATAATTTATGAGGAATTTACTTCCGAATTCCTATCGGTAAAGACCCGATTTCAGAGAAAATGTGAAAAAATACCTAGAGGTCTTGAAAAATTTCCAAAACTTCCAGATAACACTTTTGGAATAAATATGGATTTATCATGAAAATAAATGGAATTTTGGAAGCCCTTAGCTATTTTTCTCTAATAGGGGGCAAGAAATTGGGTATTATGTGACCAAATAATTTTTAAAATTACCCTAACCTATTCCATTGCTTCCTAATCAGTTTTTACCATTTAGTTAGCATCCAACAAGGCCCAAATTCGTGCTCATCATGATCAGAACAGCTGGCTTGTGTGCTGGGCAAATTTTTAACCATTGGATCAACTCTCTTGAAACTTGAGTCAAAGGATGTGTGGCTGAGATTACTCCCTCATTTTGGCCGACTTACACACTTAATTTTGGGGCAGAAACAGCTGCCCAAGGGCAGTTTTGGGGCAGCAAATGAGGTCTATAAATACCCCCATAATTCAGCCAAAATTCGTGCAAAAATCTGGAAATATAGGGGAGGTTCTGCACAAATTTTTCTTGAATTCCAAGCACCCTTCAAACCACTTCCAATCCAAGGTTAATCATCAAGCTTTAATCCAAGACTCCTTAAGATATGTTTAGACTTTAATTTGATGCTTTTTTCATAGCCAAATCGTGACTTAAATTGAGGGGGAAGTGCTGTTTCATTTCTGTTATGCTGGAAGTGCTAGGAAAGGATAGCAAATTGAGTATGAGTTTGTGTTGTTGATGTTTGGTACGGTTTTGAATGGATTATGGAAGAAATTACCCTAGGAACTATGACTTTTCAGTTCAGCCAACTCAAGAACTCAAGGGTAGGAATTGTTTCAATAAGTTATAATGGTTCCAATGGATTTAAAATGTGATTGTATGTAGGATTATGCTAAGGAAGTATGTTCAAATTCATTGGAATCAAATGTGAAAATTTATGAACCTAAGAGGAAGTGTTCAGCCATCTTGAATTCATGGGCTTATGATTGGATTTTGATGGATATGATGCTTCCATTGAACTCCTTGGGCATTTTTGTGTAGGGTTATATGGAGGAATTGAATTTGGAAGCATTAAAAATCAAGTTGGAAATTTTGACATCTTTCCTTGTAAAAAATCCATTTCTGTTTTGATCAGAATTTAAGAAAGTGATTTGATTTTGTAAAATTTGATTTGATATTTGAATTCTACATGAAAAACCATGTAGGAATGGCCAAGGAGGTTTCTTGAATCAAAAGAAAAACAATTAGGCCAAAAATCCCAAGAAAAAGGGTTTAATGTTTAAGTAATAGGGAATGTGTTTGAATAATTGTTGAATGATTGGCATTGGTGTTGGTTTGATAGGTACCTTGACAAATCCTCAAGAAAACATCTTGAACTTAAAGGAAATCAAGGACCAAGTACCAAAAGGTAGCATTGAATTACATTTGATTGCTTTCTTGCTTACATTGATGTGTTAATGTGTATGTGTCCAATGTGTGCTATGATGTGACTAAGCTTTATTGTAAATGTTGATTGCATGTGTATGATAGCTTACTTTCCATGGCATAAAAGCATGAACACATAAACAAGATAAATGCACAAAAGCATTGCACGTAGTGTTTGCAGGAATGCATGATAAGTGTGATTCTGTGCTACTGGGATTTCTTTGAAATCTCACTCTTATGTTTAACACCATCTAGGAGGAAGTGCAAGCAAGGGCAAAGGCAAAGAAATTGTCCCGAAGGCCTAATGAACAATTAATGTACCCTAGTGTAAATTTTAGAACTTGTTATGTAATATTATGACTTTGGAAATGTTTGTTGGATAATAGCTCCTAAGGGGAGCCAAACATGTATGTCTATGTTTAAACATGTGAAAGTATAGTAGAATGTATGTTCAAGCATGTGTTAAGTCCCAAATGATTAAGGATGGGTAAAAGGTTAAGAAAGAGCCAAAACAAAGGTAAATTAGGGGATAACCTTTGACTAAAAAGGACCAAATTTGGTGCATACGAAATAAATAGCAAATGTTTGAATCTGGATTTGAAATTTGGCAAACTAATAGATCATATTTTTAGCTTTAAATCAAGTAGTAGATCATTAAATTTGGAATTTTTTGGAAAAATTTATGCCCTTTCAAAGTTGGGAAAAAAATACTGAAAATTTCAGGATTTACCAAATGAACAGTACATAATTGCGTGGAAATTGGTATTGATCTGTGAGAAATTGATATCTATGAATATTTTTCATATGTAGAGAATTTCATAAGCTTCGTGTGAGACTTGGAACCGCTCTGTTTTGATTTTTCTACATTTAGTTATGATTTTTCAAAATTGACCTGATTTTTAGGGGTTACATGAATAGTAACCGAAATCAAAATCTTAAATCTTGGTTTTTACCTACTTTGAGCATTGTGTAACGATTCAGAATGGTTCCAAATGACGTATAATGGGTTTAAAATAAAGGTGTGACAGGTCCTGCCCTCTCAGGATCAACTGGTGCCTTCCCTGGCCGACAACTCATCCTAATAACAACAAATAGTAATTATTTATAAATAAAATAAAAGAGAAATTATTTATAAACAAAAATATAATAAAGTAAATAAAAATTAAGAATAGAAATTATTTATAAATAAATTACTATTTCTACCTGAAAATAGGGATCTGCAACTGACTCCAAACTCGAATATGTTTCGTGGAGAGAATTCGGCAGAGCTTCGCTTCACGAATGAATGAAACAGTGAAAATGACTGTAGGGGGTATATATAGGCAGCGAATTTCTAGTGGTTTTACCCAAACCGCTAGAAATTTCTATCGGTTGTCGCTAAAACTGCTAGAAATGTCTAATGGTTGGCCGTCGCATTTAGGGCACCTCGGGAAATATACATATTTTTTAGCGGTTTCTGAGTTAACCGCTAGAAATTTCTAGCGGTTTTGGTGACAGCTGCTAGAAGCTGCTAACGGTTATTAAAACCACTTGGGAAAATTAAATATTTTCTAGCGGTTTTATCAAAAACCGCTAGAAAAGTGTATGATTTACTAGCGGTTCACTGAACATAAATACTATAATGTCAATTTTTTAGGGTTTAATTTTTTGTTTTCAATATAATATTATTTTAAATTATAAAAAGGCATTTTAGTCTTTTAATAACATTCAAAAACCCCTAATAAGGCCTCTGAGCCTAAATAAAAATTTATTAAAAATACATGTCTTAATTTGAATTTTGATATTTCAAGCGGACTTAAGTAGTTCCCCCAATATAAAATGCAATAAGCCAACAATAATTAATAAATGCAACTCATCACTGGCTTAAATTAAGCTAAATGATCAATATAATACATTAAAAACATTAAATTGAGAATGAACCGTCATCCAAGAAAGCAGAGTATAACATCCCGACTTTTGGGCCTAGAAGTACCAAAATTAGCCTGTAATGGGCAGGCTACCAAATCCTTTTTGGCAAAGGTCCTAGAGATTCCTTGGAAGGACAGCAGGATTCCCAGGAACTAAATCGCAAAAGGAAAGTTTTTCAGGATCGAGAAAAGAGAAAGTTAGAGACTCTAGTGAAGTCTCAAGGTATAGGAATGAGAAATAGAGATAAATATAGGCCAAAGGTTATGTTGGAGGCTTCAATGAGGTGAATTTTGAGGTTAAGCCAAACCAGGAGCAAAATTGTAATTTTGTAAAGTTTCGGGCTGGTAAGGATAAAAATAGAAATTATGCCCGAAAATCCAGAAAAATCCTAGAAAATGGAAATGGTAGGTTAAGGCTTGATCACTTCAGAAAATTCCAGAAAAATGAAAATAAGGTTTAGAGGCTTGTATGAGGCTAAAAATGACAAAAATGCCCTTAGAAGGAATTTGTGAAATTCCTTGGGTTTTGATTGATTTGGAATATTATTAAAAATAAATTATTTAAAGTATAGGGAGGCCTCAGATAATTGGAAGGAAATGGGAAAAAATACTTGAGGAATTATCACAGGTTTTAAAAATAATTCCATCCCTAGAAAGCGAAGGGGTTGGCTTTAATGGAATTTAAAGCCTATTTATATATTATCTGAAAAAAGTCAAAGTCAAAGAACTAGAGGTTGACTTTTGACTTAAGAAAAATTTGAGGAATTCCCTATGATGCATAAATAGTATTGGCATCTGGAGATAGATTCTCGGAGTTGTGGACTGGTAGAAAGAATTCGGTCAAGATCACTCCTAAATAAATATTATTAATTATTTTAATTATTTTAATGGAAGAACAAGGGAAGAACATCACTTTCTCTTTGGACATGTTATATAATGCTATGTGGATTTATTTGAGGAGAGAAAATGGTGTCATAACATGTCCCTGTGGTCCCGGGAAAGTCAGGACCCTAAAAAGTACCATATACGGTGTAGAATGGCAAGATAGGTAGAAGAATACCTAAAGGTTGTATTTTGCACGAATTTTATATTAATTTCCTTCCTATTTTAGTGCCTTAATGATGAAGGAATATAGAGGAGACAAGTGTATGGTTAGATGGGAAAAGAAGGTATTACGTGTATGGCTGGATGCAAGACACGTGTACAGTCAGATGCAAGACATGTGTATGTTTGGATTAAAAGCATGTGGATTGATGATCTAAGTATGATGTCATAGGACACTTGTCACGATAAGATTAAAAGAGAAAATAGACGGTCTAGATCAAGCCACACATTTTTAAGATCAACAGCCTATATTCATTTTTGTTTTCTATAAATACCCCTCCCCTCCCTCTCATTTTGTCCTAAGCCATGGAAACCTTGGGGGAGCCCTGGCAAAATGGTTTCTAGAGAGAGAAAGAAGAGGGAGAAAGAAAGGCCAAGTGGTCCCATACAAGATCAAGCTCCAAAACAAGGTATGTTCATGGTTTTTGATGTGGTTTTTACTACTCTTGTTGTTGTTGAGCTTGGTTATGGATTTTAATGATTTTTAGGAGCTTGAAACCCTAGGGGGCATGTTGCATGAAATTTTTAAGGATAGGAAAAGATGAAATTGATGTTAGAATAATATTCAACGGCTTGAAAGAAACACGAATCAAGTGGTTTTATGCTGAAATTGGTTAAATTTCATGATTGTGTAACTTGAGGAAATGTTTCAACCAGATGTGGTTCTTGTGCCTAGAATGTGATTTTGATAATTTTGATGCTTCCAATGTGTTTAAAATGAAAAATTTTGTGGGGATAAGATGAAAGAATGAAGTTCAAAGTATTGGAATTAAAACTAGAAATTAAGTGCCAGATTTCGGTTTTGGCCTAGGACCAGGGGAAGGAGCTGGATTTTGATGAATCTAAGCTTATATTTGGATTCTTGGGCAAAATTGTGTAGGATTGGCCCAAGGGAATAATTTTTACAAAGCTAGAACACTACGTTATGAATTAAAGAAAAAGGGATTAAGTTTAAGGATACAAGTCTTTTATATTGTGTAATTTTTGGTCCTAATGAGTAATATGACCCTTGTGGCTATGATTAGGACCTTGAGGCATCCAAGAGAAGATTTGGATGTGGTTAAGCAAGCAACCTTAATGGCTGGAAACAAAAAGGGCGTAAGACGAAAGCTTAAGGACACAAGGTGACAAACTTTACTCTACTCTTATGTGCTTGGTATTTCCTTGCATGTATGACATGTTCTGTGTTTATATGATTTTATAAACTCATGTATTGTGATTGTGAATATGTTTGAAATGTTTCATAGGCCTCTGTGTTTTATGGTTAATGCATGATGATCTCCAAACATGTCACTATTTTATAGAAATGTTAAGTTGCAAGCATGTTATGAATGCCAAGTTTGCCATGTATGTTTGGGTGGTTATTGTTTGCTACTGAGATTCTCCAAAATCTCACCCTCCCTTAGCCAACTATAGTAGGTCAAATGATAAAAAGAAGGCATGCATGAAGAAGGGCAAGAAGATGGAAGCAAAGAAAGTGGAGAATTTACATGCGTTTCAATGTAATAATTGACATCGCTAATTATGTAATTAATTGTGGATATGTCAAGCATGAAATATGATGTAATGTTTAATGTATAATGTAATGGCATGCAACTCATAATATATTAATGAATGGGAATCCATAAGACTAGTTGTTGCATGTTCGAATGAAGGGAGAATTAAAGTAAGAGTTGTTTAATGGGTAAAATATAGGTCCTGGAGCAGTCACTTTCTAGCTTCAGTTTGACCTATCAAATGAATGAGTTAAGGCATGAAATTTGATATGATTAAAGTACACATCCTAAGCTTTAAAACAAGTGGTGGATCACTTAAAACGGATGTGTGTGCTAAGAGTTATACCATCCCAAAATTGGACTTGTATTCTGGAAAATACTCAGTGAACAGTACCTAAAAGCTCTCTGTGACCTCAAGTCGCAACCTGGGAAGTTGAGCTCGCAACCTGGACTGAAAGTTTGGGGAAAAGCTTCAATTTTGCCGCAAATTTTCAATCTACGGGCTTGTTTCGTGAATTGCTTGAACTATAACGCTTCCAAACGCGTACTCTAAGAGGTTAAAAGCAGAATGTTTCACAGAGCATATGTTTAGAATTAATTTGCATTGATTTGTTCCAAAAGAAATTATAACACCGTATCATATCCCATATCATTATAACGCCACTCATTGTACCCATAATTGTTAAGAATATATATTTTGTTGTGAAGTTGAATTCCCAATCCTCTAGACGTTTGAAGATGTTGAACTTTGCAACATATGATATAGCAACCCATTGTGACGCTGGATAATAATATGCAAAATGTCGTCAAAAGAATTACCATGAGGCAATCTATCCTTGTCTCTGATGTTGCTTTCTCTGTCCAAAATATTTGAGTTTTATTAAAACGTAGATAGTCAATAATCAAACATTAGAACCAAAATGAAAATGAAAGCAGAGATAAATAAGTACCGTTACCCGGCAGGTTCAGTTCTTCCATTTTCATAACCACACATATTGCACGGAAGAGTAAAATATCTTCAAATACGTCACCGAGTGTTTTGACGAGTTGGAATAGAACGCATAAAGGCCACAAAATTAGTTAAATCTGGTTATTAGTTAAATCTTCCATGAATATTTCCTCTTTTAATTTCTTTCTTTTGATTCTTCTATAGGTGTGTGGGTGTGTGTGCAGGAGCTACAGGTGAAATATAAAAACACAAAAGTATTTCTAATGAAAATTTAGTTACCAAATTAGTTGACAAAATCCCTGATATTTTGAGACTGACTTTTTCAAATTGAATTTAAATTCTTAATTCTTAATGACGATTAAACTCCATATATTAATTATGAGATGCATCAAATATATAATATATAATTAATCAAGTGGCTTTTAAATTATTAATAATTTTAATTAATTACTGTATTCTATTGAATACTCTTTCTCAATATTGTTTTAAACAACTAGTTTTCCTTCTTCAGTCGGATGGATGTACTTTTCGATTTTAGTAAAAGAATTGCAATTTATATTTGAAGAAAATAGAAAGAGAGAATGAAGAAGAAATTGGCTGGGTAATTGATGCTCAGTTTTAAAGCTTTATTGATGTATTTGCTTGATATATATAATAAAAACAAAAGATAAAGTCTAAAAACAAAATCTAATGTCTTCAAATTAAAATTTAATTCAAGATAAAAATAAATCCTATCTAATCTAATTCATTCTAATATAAATAATATATAAAACAATTTATGGAGAACTAACTAATTGGGCCCTCTTAAGTGGGTTTAGGCCTTCATCTTTCAACAATATTATACATTATTAAAAAATATTTCAGTTATATTGTTTAGTTTTTGATTAACTTTTGTTAATAAAATAAAAAAAAATCCCCATTCTTTTATTGGAATTTACTATTCAATAGTAAAGTAAAGCTAAGTAGCTGATGAATGGTTCCTGGGAGACCAAATCAATCCAATAATTCTAATTAGTTGGACTTTGTTCCATAAGTCTTAAATCTGAAAAAATGTGGCCTAAACGACACAAAATTAATAGAAATTAGTCCGTGCCCCAAGCGATGATTTGCGGATGGGAACTTGCCATCTCACACTATCATATTTTATTCTAATATTTTTAACGATTATCTTAACTTCTTATGTAGTAGCATGTTGTTTAAAATATTACTACCGATTTAAAATCCATTTAATTAATTATATGTAATATATTTGTTACATAGATTTCTTAATTAATCAGTGGAATCTACATCTACCATTATTATGAAGTTTCAGTTCAATTTGAAAAAGTCAACCTCAGGAAATCATGGATTTGCTAACTAAATCGGTAAGTAAGATTTTGATTTAAAATACCTTTATCTTTTTATATTTAATCTATGTTCATCCCTACACTATGGCTATACCTTATATATATACACCCTAGAAGAATCAAAAGAGAGAAAACAAAAGAAGAAAATATACGTACACTTGAGACCTATACATGGAAGATCTAACTAATGATCAGGTTCATCATCCTTCAAGTGTGTGCTTATCAATGGCAGATCTAACTGATAATCGAGTGCATCCTTATTCCTCAGGTACATGCATATCTCTTCTTTCCATGAAAATTAATTTCAACGTTTAATTATTTTTCCCATTCATAACACTTGGTTGCATTTTTTTTATAGATGTCGACGGAGAAGCACAGAATGACTTTGAACCAAAGAAAAGTTCATTTTCCCCAAATATTTTGTGGCCTTTAACAATAATATTGTGGCCTTTGCGTGCTGCATTTGGATCTTTCGCATTATTCTATTATAGGGTGGAAGATGTTTTACTCATGCGTGAGTATTGGATAATGGAGGATCTAAATCCAACCCAGAACTGTACTTACCTATCTCTTCTTTCTCTTTCCTTTTAGTTTCAGTGCTTTATTAGTAACTATCTATATTTTAAAACTAAAAAATTTTGGACAGATGAAGCAAGATCATTGGCAAGGAGAGGTTGCTCGATGATGATTTTGTGGACTTTTGCTTATTATTAGCGTTTGTCACAACAGCTTGCAGTTTGACAGATTTCGCAGTGCGCATCATTAAATATACAAGGGATTGGAGATTTAATGTCACAGCATTTTTGGGTATTCTCAAAATTATTTTCTCAATATTTTTGATTGAAATGAGTGTCATTACTATATTAAATAGTATAAAACTGTGTCTTATATTAGGGAACATATCAATACCAATCAATTCTAAAAGGGTTTTCTCTTCCCTTAGACGAGGCATCATTCTCAACTCCTCCCTTAAACGAGGCATCATTCTCAATGTGATGGCTTTAATGTATGCCATGGAACATTTAATTTGACTGAGTTCAAATTTTGTATATCCTATTTTAGTTAGTTATTTATATTTGATTATATATATGGTGTTTAGATGTTTTGTTTCTTAATTGAGTTGACATGAGTGAATAGATCTTTTTGTTATTAATCTCGACTCTTGTGTCGGTTATGATTGCTACATAATTGTAAGAGCCATACTCTTGCCCTCGATCGCCAGTTAGTACCATGAGCAACATTTTTAGTATTTGCAAATCTCTTATTCTATGATATTTCAAGGTCCACTTCACCGCATTAAAGTTAAGAGAGATAAATCTCTTATTCTATCTTATTCAGTTAAAAAAAAAGAAGATAAAGCGGTTTCTTCACCTCATCAGATAGAGTACTTAATGATTTATGCAATAGAGATACCATTTCTTCTTTTATGTTGAAGGAACTTAAAAGCACAAGTTGAAACAAGTGAAATAATATTAGGAAAATTCTTTTAAAAGCCAACTGAATAACTCAAATTTCAATAGGGGTCGGTAAACTTACGAAATGCCTGATCAAGTCTCAATTTGTCTTATTTATCATATTCATTAGTAAAATTACCATCTATTTTTTAAATAATGACATTTCTACTTAGATATCAAATATTTTGACATATGACAACCCTATTTCATTTCGGTTCTTAATATTAATAACTTATATATCTCAATGTTGCATTTGTATAGCTTATTTTTTTTTATTTTTAATGTCTATCTTCCAATAATATTTAAAGACATTATTTTAGATTCGATAAAATAATTTGTGTTTTGGTTTTACTTTTATTCAAAATATTTTTTATTAATTGTTTTCTAAACTAATAAATAACGAACCATCTACATAACTTATTTATAATATTATTTTATTATAGTAAATAGTAATTAAATAATTATTATAACGGTTATAATTATTAAGTTTTAAAACAAATTGTGAACTTTAATTGAACAAGGGTTTAATTGTATCACCTTCCTTAAATATAATTTTGCTATAATTTGAAATAAAATAAAAATAAATTATTATTGACATTTTCAATCTTCACAAGGAAAATAATTCTAAATTTAAATAAGCTATTTATTATTTTTTTAATGCATGGGATAATAAATCATACTGAAAAAGTCTAAAACATATCCGGGGAGAAGGAAAAAGAAGGAGAGGAATAAGAATAGAGAGAGAGAGAGAGAGAGTTGCTGGGTAATCCTTGAATTCATTCAATACTCATTAGTGAGTTGTTGGATAATCCTTGAATTCATTCAATAGTCAGTAGTACATCTCGATTTGATCTAGAAGTATCTAAAAACAACTAACAAAAATAAATATAATTAACAAGTAACTAACAAGTTTTTGTCTAACGGCTACTACTAACCTTTGTCAGTTGACCTATCTACCCTTACTTATATAATATGGACTGCAAGTACGTAGTAATGCCCCTGCCCTTAAAAGATCCTTGTCATCAAGGATTTAGAATTACAAAGTTAGGAAATTGCCATTGAAATTGAAGTAGAGGCATGTAAGAAGTTTCTTTATTAGGTTTTCCTTTCCACTATACTAGAACATCAGTAATTATTCACTGCTTCCTTTTGCCCACCCTTTTGTTTAAAATCTACTCAGGTTCTTAAACTGTAGGTAGCTCAGGAAAATCAACTGGTGGATGTCTAGTCTTAACCAATGGGTGAAGGCATAGTTTAAGCTTTGAGATGTGAGAACATAATGGATTCTAGTTTTAAGAGGAAGATTCATCCTATAGGCAACCTTCCCAATCCTTTCTATGACTTTGTAAGGCCTATCAAAATACCTAGGAGCTAGCTTTTGGGAGCTTCTTGAGGCTGCAAAAATTTGTCTATAGGGTTATAATTTTAAGAAAACCCAACCCCATAGCAAATTCTTTATCAACCCTTTGAGAATCAAATTTCTGCTTCATCATGTTTGCACCTTGGTGGAAATGAGGCTTAAAGATGGCTAACATCTCTTCCCTTGCTGCGAAGCTTTTGTCTACAGCTTCTAGAATATAATTATAGGGTAGGAAAGGGAGTAAATAGGGGGTTTCTGACCATACAATAGCTCTCATAAGGAGAGGCCTTTGTAGATGAGTGAAAATTTGGTGTTATACTACCATTCAGCTTGTGATAACCACCTATTCCATTCCTTAAGTTTCTCCTAATTCATGCACCTTAAATAGGTCTCCAAACACCTATCATGGACTTCTAATTGTTCATCTATTTGAGGATGGTGTGAGGAATACAATTTCTGATCTACTCCCATTACTCTTGGAAATTCCGTCCAAAAATTACTCACAAGAATAGGGTCTCTATCACTAATAATCTCTGATGGTGCTCCATGTAATTTAAGCAACTGATCCATGAATAATTGAGCTAGTGTAGATGCTGAATAAGGGTGTGAGAGAGGGATAAAATGATCATACTTACTCATTCTATCTATAGTGACCCAAATAGCATCTTTCCCATGTGATTTAAGGAGCTCTTCTATGAAGTCCATTGCAATACTTTCCTAAATCGTACTAGGAATAGACAATGGTTGTAGTAATCCTAGGGAAGCAGTGGTCTTATATTTACACTGGGCACAAGTGTCACAATGCTTAATAAAATTAGTAATGTCATGGATCATTTTCTTCCACCAAAATAGACTTTTAACATGCTAGATGTAGCTTGGATACCAGAATGCCCTCCTTAAGGACTAGTGTGCATCCATTCCAAAATTTGCAATCTTAATGCTTGATCAACTCCTATAACTAGCTTGCCTTTTCCCCTTAATAAGTCACCATCCAAGAGAAAATGGCTCAATTGGCCGGCTTGCTAGATAATGTCATGCCTTGTTAATGTTAACCTGAAAAATGAGAAAATTAGGTTTGACTAAGGGCCAGGTAGTGTAGTAGGAACAGAGATGGAATAACTTTTAAATTGAAACTAGATCAGGGACCAGATTGCCATTTTCAAAATATTCGATCAATATTGATTAGAGTGGGAAAGAATAGCCGAAATTCCCAAGAATTCCTAGAAAATTGTAAAAAATAGAATAAAGGGCACATAATAGTATTTGAGGCTTGAAAAATAAAAATGGTATAAAAATAATTTATTCTGAAAATTTCAGTATTTTCTTAGAATTTTAGCTAATTAAAGGAAAATTGGCCAAAATGAATCAATTAAAATATGTGGAGGCCTTAATAATTCATAGAAAATTTAGGAAAATTATTTAGGGAATTAGTATGAATTTTAAAATTATTCTTTAGAGGGTAGCTTTAAAAATATTTAAAGCTTAATTTTTGTCGATAAAAACCCGATTTCATAACAATTTTAATTAAAGGAGTTACAGGTTGAAGTAAAATTTGAGAAAATTAAAAAAAAAAAGCTTTTCTCATTAAAAGGAGGATATTGGCACAAAGAAATAAAGTTTTGGAAGCAGTGGATTTAATAAGATCTAAGAAAAATTCAATCGGTGATAGGAGATTATACAGTGTGATGAGTATAAGCTTGGTGAGACAAAATTTCTCCCTATTTTTCTAGTGAAAATGGCACCAAAATGAGGAGGGAAGGATCTAAATGGAATAATACAAATTGTTGAAGGGTAACCTTGGAAGAAGGAGTTATTAAATAAAAAGTTTACATTTCCCACACGTGTATAATAGGTGGCGCATGTGAGGTATCCCTTGGTATTGAATAAGGGGACACATAAGAAGTGTATGTGACAAGATCATGAAGGAAGATGGATCAAGATTATGCCAAGTGTTAAGGGTTAAAATCAAGGGGTAGATGGAAGACTTACCATGTGGTAATTTTTGGCAGATTATAAATATGAAACCCTCCTCTCCCTTAGCCATTTTTGTAAGGAATTGAAAGACACGTAGCGGAAATTAACTTTTAAAATTTTTCAATCCCTTGCCCAGATCTACCAATTGTGTTTAAGTCAAGTAGTAAGAGGTGTTACCTGCGGTATTCGAATTGTTGGTGGCTCGGGGATTCCGACATTCAGGATGACTATGCTCTCCTTTCGATCGTGAGAAGTCAACAACTCAGATCGGCTTCCTCTACTGGTATCCACACAAACAGCGTACCAATCACAAACGATGTGCTAGCGCCTCTTGTCCTTCTAGGGTTTTTGTTGAGAATCCGTCCTCACCGTCTCTATTTTGGTCGTTTCTTATTTGCAAACCTTTTGCACTCTCACACACACAAAACCCTAGCTCTAATATCAAATATATAGGATGCCATCGGTATTATGAAGGACATTGGATTTCGGAATTAATCCTAAATTAATCCAATATACAATATCATATTGCGTAATCAGATAAGAAATCAATTAAATAAATATGGTTTGTATATTAAATTCGTCCTACAGATTTAATTCACCTATTCATTTAATTCAAAATAAAGATATGACGGAATTATATTTGATTTATTCTAATAAATCAAGTTTGAGATATTATACCTTATCAATTTAAAATGATATAGATTTAATTTATCCTTATAAATTAAATCTTATAAATATCTCTTATATCATATAATATATATATACGCGAATTTATATATATATACACGTCCACCCTAGATTATTCATTGAATCTGGACATATCTTAGATTCAATGAATCTGGACATCATAGCTCGTGTTGGACTATTTTGTGTGCGACCCTGTAGGCCCATATGAAGTTGGCAGTGAGCCATTTACTATAATGACTCACAAGTCGTAAGCGGTCTCTAGCAAGATATCACGACTACCCAAATCATATGAGAATCGATGAACGATGTAACCTTTCATACAACTATATCACGTCCCTTTTGTCACATGACATTTTGGTCATGGATGAGGCATAGAGAACGTCATCCTCCTATTCCTGACCATTACTTTCTCGATTCCTGAGTAGTCTGAGTATAGAAATGGAACTACCTTTCCATTATAGTATGGCCATACATTTCTCAAACTCACTCATCGAGGGGCCCAGTAATATCTCTCTACAAATGTGAGGGACAAATTCCGTCTTGACTATTCACATTCCTCCATATGAAAAACCACTAAGCCTGAACATAGTCTTTATGATCACTCAGTCAAAAGTGACTTTTGACTGGGTCAAAGCTGAGCGTTTTTCATGTAGGAATCCATGATGATCTCAGGTCAAAGGGCATAGTGACATGGTTTGTATATGAGAGAAGCTTATGACTTAACCCATGCAACTCTCTCATAGCGGGTCGGTCCAACACCTTGTACTCTTACATGTGCCTATGACTTTGATTTATATCTCATACATCTTTAAAGTCATACTGGTCTTATTTCATCTCTGCTCCCACATAAATGACTGACCAGGGACATTTAGGATAAAATCATGAGTTATCCAAAGATAGTCATCATAGTAAACATGCAAATAATATGATAACATAATTAAGAAATTCATAAATCAACAATGTTCATAACACAATGATTGGTCCCTAGGGTACAATTGCCAATAATTTTTTGGCCTAACCAAGAGGCAAGAGGGGAGAGTATTTTTTGGTCAACTAAGAGGAAGGAAGAGAAGAGGAAGATCAAGTTAATCCTAGGTCAAATCAAGTGTCAAATCAAGGTAAAAGCTTGGATTTCCTTTCTAGTTTAAGATGTCTTGTAGTTGATGGCTTTAAATATGGTTTTCATGGAGTCTGAAGCATGGAAATGTTAGGATTTAATGTTGTCCAATTTGATTTATATTGAGTTATGGATGATTGAAAGTTTGTTTATGGATTAGAATGCTTGGATTATATTGTTTAAACCTTGTTTTGGAAAGAATTCTAACTTGTGGAACTTTAGGGTTTAATTCGGCATAGCTGGGTTCATTGAGCTAGGATTTGATTTGTGTTGATTTGATGCTTCCAATGAGTTTGGGGAGCTGAAATTGTGTAGGGATATGTAAAGAACATGTGTTTGAAAGCATTAAAATTGAAAATGAAACTCTGAACCTTAATACATACCTAGTCAGCCAAAGTAAAAAGTAATGGGAAGGTTTAGACTTTGATAAATTTAAGTTTATATTTGGATTCTACATGAAAAATTATATAGAAAAAATATATGGAAATTAAATTAAAAAAAGATTATGCTAAAACCCTAAAATAAAGGTTAAAGGGTTAGGGTTTGAGATTAAAATGTTAATGGAGTTGTTGAAGTTGATTGGAATGCCATTATTATTGTTTGATTGATAGGCATTAACATTTGGCAAAGAAGAGCTCAAGAACAAGAGAATAACATCAAGGAATCAAGGGTCTTAAGAGGTAGCGAGAACTTTCAATTTCAGTGTTAATTTGTCTTGGTTATTTGTGTTACGCGTACGCGTTATGATGTGGTTAAGTTATGAATATAGAAATGTGATTAACTTCTTACATCGATGCCTTGGCAAATGTGTTTATTTGAGTTGTTGAATGGTATGTTATGTTCTCCCTTTCCATGGCATATTGATATCATGTTTATGGCATGTTAATACTTGGCTCTAATACTTGCACATGGCATGTTAATGCTTGGATCTAATACTTGCATAGAACATGAATTGGCCTTGCATTTTAATGTTACAATTGATGTTCTTTGCTACTGGGATTCTTTGAAATCTCACTCTATTATGTTTAAATCCTAACCATTTAGGGAATGGAAGCTCCAAAGGAAAATGCAAAGAGGTGACTTTAGCTTGAAGATTTTGGTTATGTTATGACAATTTGGAACTATGTTATGTATTATATGTAAGCATGAATGTTTAACTCTTGGTTATGTTGTATATAATTAGTGGATGGAAAAGTATTATGGTGCAAGATTAGGGTTTAAAAAGGATAAAATTTGACCTAACTGCACCTAATTTTGGGACCCACGAATTTCTGGGCAAATGGAAATGTTTGATCATAAAACCTGGGAGTCTAATAGATCTAATTTTCAGCTTTAAAATGAGTGGTAATTCATTAAAATTGGAGTTTTTTTTACAAAAATTTATGTGTATCCAAAGTTAGGCATAAATTGTGAAAAATCAGAAAATTGACCAAAAGAACAGTGCATTTTTATGTGAAAACTGGGCACACCTGAGATGGATTCATAACCTGGATGTATTTTTTCCTTAAATATCTCTATAAAAGCTTCAAATAAAACCTAGAATGACTTTATTTCTATTGTTTTTATAACTAGTTATGTTTTTTAAAATTTGGTTAAATTTTTAGGGTTATATGAATAGTAACCTAAAAGGGCTAGTTTTGAAATATGAAATTTATCACTTTAAGGACTTAAAAATGGTTCCATTTTCTTCTATTTGATATGAAAAAAGGTTTGAAACTAAAGTGTTGCACTAAACCCTTTGCTTAATGGCAAAAACGACATTATTTTGATCCCTACTTGCTTTAATTTTATCCAAAAGTTCGAGAGAAGTATCAAATGCTATTTGCATTAATTGTTGCCATGGCATTCTAGATAGAGCATTAGCTATCGTGTTATCATTTCCTCTTTTGTATTGGATCTCATAATCAAACCTAGCAAGTTTTGCCACCCAAAATCGTTGAAAAGAAGTGTTAAGCTGCTATCCCAACAAGTACTTTAAACTTAGCTGATCTGTTTTAATGATAAACTTCTTTCTTTTTAAATACTGATGCCATGGCAAGATAGCTAACTCCACTGCCATTAGTTCCTTCTCATGTACTGAAAGCTTTTTATGTTTTGAAGATAATCCCTTGCTGAAAATACAAGGGATTGCCTTTGCTACATGAGCAGAGCTCTAACGCCAGTCCTACACCCATCTACCTCCACAATAAAATCCTTGGAAAAATCAGGAAAGATAAGTACGGAGGCTGACATAAGAGCCTCCTTGAGCTACCGAATTACCTTACTAGCCTCTTGTGACCAAGGGAACCCATTATTCCTTAGTAAGTTAGTGAGAGGTCTAGCTATAGTCCCACAGTTCTTGATAATCTCAACAATTCCTCTAAGGTATTTTCGCTAATCATGCTTTTATCAAATTCATACAATTTGGGATATTACACAAGCATCATTTTGTCAGTCTCACTATTTTTTGAGAATTTCTCAAATGTTTAAGAGATCATTATTTTTCTTTTTTAACCTCTTCACATTTAGTGTGCACTACTGCTTCCTTTTAATTTTGTTCTTCCTCCAAGAATTGAATCTTTTTTTATGACTTTACTGGCTTTCCACAACTTTAACAAGTTTTAAATATAAAGGATTATATTCAAACTATCACTCATCATAGGTTGGTTTAGAAAAATTTAACTCATTTTTCTCTGAATCACTTTTATTTGTAACTAAGCAGATATTTGGTTGTTTCTTCATCTTTGCTTTCATCTCTGATGAGCTTTCTCTCCATGTCACAGTGATGTAAGCTTTCCTATTGGCATATGTTTCTCTTTTCTTCTATTCCTTGAGTGCTATTGGATATTTAACATTAATGTGTCTTGGCTTCTATATTTGTAGTTAATGATTGGTTCATTTGATTCCTTAGTACTATAACCAAGTTCTTTTGGAATCGCTTTCCTCTATGTTACTTCTTATAGAAATTCTGGAATATTTTCATCATTAGAGCTAGTTCTTCATTATTAAGGTCGTTATTTCCATTGTTTTCTTCTTCACAAGCTTGTAGAGCGATCATCATCTTCTTTTTTCTAATCACATCCTTTTTGAACTTTTGTTTGTATCCATATTCAACTCAATTTCTAAATAATGCTACCACTGATCTTGTTGATTCTCTTCTTGTTTTTTCAATGGTTATTACTTTTGTTTGTTGTTCATCTATGAGAACACTGAGTATTTGTCTTATATGATCTTCTAGGCTATAAGCTTTCATAGAGCATTGAGATGATTTATGAGATAAGAAAATCTCCTTTTAATTTCTCTGATGTTTTCACCATCATTCATTCTTAGTGAAACATCAGTCATTTCACCCCTTTTAATATGCATTCAAAAGCATTATGGCGTAGGCGAATCATGATTCAAGCCCCTACATTGAAAACTTATATTTTTATTTTTGGGTTACTATTTATTGGGTAAACTTTAGATTTTTGGTCTAAATTTGAAAAATCATAACTAATTGTAAAAAAATTTTATTGAGATGACTCAATTCTCCATTTAAAGATATTTTAATTCTTTGTAGAAAAAAATACTCATAGGATCATTCACACGCTCATTCAATATAGAAAAATACATGAAGTGGTATGATTCGTATGGTCAAAATAGTACTTTATAGCTTTTCTGTCCTAACTTTGCACAATCATAACATTTAGTATACTCATCCATTTAAAGTGATCTACTACTTGTTTTAAAGCTTAGGATGTTTACTAGTTACATGTAAAATTTCATGGGCAGAATCATTTGTTTTCTTTAGTTTCACACTATCTCACTTTCAGGGCTTTAGGTTAGAAGGTTTATCCCCTTACTTCAAATTAGCAAACTATAAATAATCATTAGTTTGCATGCAATCGTTTGAACATTCCATTAATCATTCTCATATGTTATCATACCTAATCTTACATGCCATTGCCTTCATTCATTATCACATAATATCAATGGCAGTATTCTTATCATACATCACATAAGGGGATACAGAACATAAGAACACTTCTTCAATTCTCCCCTTTATTATCTTGATCCACATCTTGCATTCTTCATCTTTGCACATAATACCTATTATGGTTGGTTAAAGGAGGGTGAGATTTAGAAGAATCTCAGTAACAAACATTACCTATTATGTATGCAAGATAAATGCTTGGTGTATGATCGGTATGCTTTACATAGTTTCACACTCATGTAATAACATCCTTACATGCCCAATGTTTCATACACATATGGCCATAGAACATACAAGAAGCAAAGCATCATTCAACCATTTATGCTTTATGTCATCATCAAACAACATTATGCACATCAAAACACAATCATGTATATCAAGCACACAACAAAAGTAAATTCACTACCTTGTAACTTTATGTCTTTCTCTCGCTCCCTTTGCTTCCAACCATTAAGATTACTTAGTTAATCTTTCCATTCCTCTTCCTTAACATCTCATAGCTCTAATTACATTAACACATCATGCAATTCACTCATTAGACCTATAATAGCAAGCGCCATACATACTTGCTCTCTTACTTAACCTTTTAATTCTAACATTTGGATTTTAAATCCAATCCTTCTAAAATAATTTCTACAAGATATTCCCACATAGTTGTGCATGTAGAATTCATTTAAATGCTTAAATTTAAATAAAATCTAACTCTCTCCCTATGAATAAGCCTTGGTTAAATGCATGGGGTTAGGGTTCAAATATCTTATTTTTAATTTTAATGCTTGCAAACTTACTTTCTCACCTGTGCCCTATACAATTTTCTATTCTCAACAAATTAGAACAATCAAAATCACCAAAACCCAACCATTACTCAAACCCTAGCCTTGGCAAAAATTCTACAAAGGTTAAGGGGAAGCTAGATTATTTTCAATTTCATCACAAAACCTCTTAATTACTACTCTTTTCCTCCTCTTAATTATTAATCTAACTTCAATCAATCATTTTCCTAACTTAATTATAATTGGACAGAACCTCATAAGATTTCATACTTCCAAAACTCATCAAAAAAATAACCAAGCTTAACAACATAAGAGACAACATAAAATACATCAAAATCTACAATCTTACCTTGTATTGAAGCTTGACTAGGTTTGAGACTTCTTGCTCATCCTCTCCTTTCTCCCATCAAAATTTTGTGCTTCCCCTTTAAGACCTCTCTTAGCCAAAAATATCACTAAACAGGAGGGGCAAGAGGTATTTATAATGCTACAAAATTAAACTATATTGGAATCTTGTTTTAAGTCCACCTCCTTAGTGAATTTGCCATTACCCCTTAATCTTTCCCTTAAATTTACTCAAAATTACGAGAATACTTGGCTCTCTTCCTATTGGTTCACATGTAGCCTTCTTGAAGTAAGCGAGGCTTTTTCCATAAGTCTCATGTGAAGCTTCCTTTATAAGCTTCGATTAACTTCTTTCGTAAGCTTCTTTTTATCACATGTCATCTTGAAATTTTTCAACCAATAGAAAGGCTCCCTTTTTGGCCATCTAGAGGGGAAAGTGAAGAAAAGAAAAGGCTTCTTTAATAAGTCATCCAATCTTACTGAGTCATAGAGCAGAGATTTCATCATATAGGATGGTTAAGTGAGTTCTACTAGCTAAATATCTCAAATATTGTCTCATCAAAGAAAAGGCTTCATGATGGCCTTACTTGTCATATTAATTGAGCCATTAATGAAAAGTGAAAGAAGTCAAATTAGATCAATCTTCCTCAGCTACAAAGTAATACTTTAGTCTTAGTAAATACTTTTTACTGTTTCTTTGCTCTAAAAATTTCCTTGTCTATTCTATAAAGTCCCTTTAATCATACAAAAATTCTGTAATTTTTCTTCAATTAAAACTTGTAATATCCCAAACTTTGGCTCAAATGTGCAACAAAATTACCTAAGATATAAAGGCTATTGGACCCTGATAGAACCCAATCTTTATATGGTTTTCTTAAGTGTTTTATAATGTTTTGCAACAATTTTACCCTCATTATGCATGCATTTATATCTATTTGATTACATTGACTCATGCATTGCATTTTGCTATTTAAGGGCTAAAAAAGGGTCATTCTTCTCTTCTAAATTTTAATTGCCTTGATCTGTAATTAGTTGGTCTTTATAAAGCTCTTTGTTGTGATTTTCAGGCAATTGGAGAAGGACCTAAGAGTCATGATAGAGCATGGATGGAGCCAAAATGTTACAAGGACCAAGACATAAAAGTTGGGAGTGTTTTGCCTCCCCAGGTCGCAACATGAAATACTTAGGTCACAACTTGGATGCCATTTTACTGAAGCAACGTGTTTTGGATTTGAGTAAAGATACAAGCTCTCTATCTTCCCAAGTCGTGACCTGACTCCACTGAGTCGTGACCTGACTTTACTGAGTCGTGACCTTACAGTCCTGAGGTCACGACCCGAGTGTATTAAGTGAAGCTGTGCGTTTTTCTGAGCTTTTATACCTAAGGAGGGTAGCCACCACGAAGAGGAACTCTTCTATTCTGCAGATTTGCACAAGGTTGAGCCACCACCATCTCCTCTCTAGTCTCCATTGATCCTACACCCAAAACTTCTATTTTTCTTCATTTCTTCATCATTTTCTGTAATTCTAAATCGATCAAACCACTCCAGCACTGCTCTTCTCCATTTTTCCAACCTTATTTTTAGCTTTAACCAGTGCTATTCATTCCTGGAGCGATTGCGATTGGTTTGAAGGCATGAGAGGCTAAACCGCTAGCCTCTTGGTGATGGATGACAAAGCTTGAGCTCAAGGACTTACTTTGGGAGTTTTCTTTCTATAGTTTAAATCATTGTTTAATGCTGTGTTGAATTTTTCTAGATTTAGGAACTTTCTACACTTGTATCATACTTGGTTTATGATTGTAAATCTTGTGTTTAGACTATTCTATTGTATTTGGATTGGATGATGTTAATATTGATTAATCTATTTTAATATTTCAGTTTGAATCCTTGTGTTCAATTTGATTATTAGTGATAATTGTTGATTAATCTGAGTGCTTGGTATTCTGTGGCTGTCGATTGACATTTAGAGGGCATTTGCATCATTCATTCATTTATACTCTAAGTGGTTTTTAGTAGTGTCTTAAGAGGTGTTAATTAACTTTGATTAAAGTGAGTTTTCATTAATTAAGACATTGGACCCAAGTGATTACTTGGGGTTTTCTTCAGACTTAGAGGTTTTTCAAACTCCCAATCATTCTAAAGAGCAGTGATAGCTGAGCTTTCGTCATCAAGAGACTATTTAACCATAATTCCCTTTTAATCTAAAACATTTCTTCATTCATTCAAAATACCAAAAATAATTAATTTTCTGTACTTTGCATTTGTTGTACCACTTTCAAAACAACTAAACCCCCCTTTTTACAATGTTTTTGAAACCCAATTTAGACTAGGATTTCCAATAACAAGCTCCTTGAGAAGAACGATTGGTTACATCCTATATTGCATTTTATCTGGTGCAACTCTCTTTCTTGACGATCTAAAAGGCGACAGTCCGATACTTTGATCAATTTCCAAGCTAGGTTTGGCATTTGTGGAAGCAAGAAAGAAGAACAAGAAAACCAAAGAGTATTGGATCAAGGTAGTAAGATTTAATTGACCTTAATGTTGAGTATTGCATTGATTCTATGCAATTTCATATGCTATTATGTGGTTGAGTGATGAGGACCTTTGTCATTCGCCTTGGGGTTCTCAATCAAAAATAAATCCAAGTTATGCAGTATAGTGCAAACTCGGGTCGTTTCACTTTGGGAGCCTTTATTAATTACCTAAACTAGACTAAATGCCATTCAATGTAATGAAAGGGGGTTTGGTTTTTAAGATTTAAATGAAATGATAACAAAACTAAACGCAATGAAAACAAACCTAAGCTACTATTTTTTTGGTGTTTTTGGGTAATGATGATGGAATGGAAATGAATGATAAGAAATCTCTTGAGAATGGTTTTGATGGCAATCATAGTTCACTTAAGATATTGGGAGTTTCACAAATCCATTAGGTTTTCTTAATAACAACCTCAATAACTCATTGAGTCTAATGTTTAAATCAATAAACTTCATTAATGAAAACATTGTTAAGCTCTCCTAATGTGTAATTTGAGAATGATCATGCAATTGGTTCATTGCAACCCAAAATCAACTCAATATCAAAATATGACCATGTAAGATAAGAGAGAATCAAGAGAGTTACAAGGAAACATATATGTAACCACATATATTTAAGCATAAAATTCTATATTAACCAATCCGACTACAAATCTAATCATTGACCAATAATTACAGTAACAATCCTAAGTTTCTAACTGAGAATTTACAACTCCTAGACCTATAAAGCCATAAATCATAGCTAAAAACTGCAAACTGAAACTAAACTCCCCTTTGAAGTTGGAAACCCATGCCACTCTACCATCTTTAAGAGTTGATAAACCCTAGCCCTCCATAGCTTCAAGAAAAACTCCAACCAAAGTGAATCTGTCAACCATGGCAGTTGGGAGTGGAAGGAAATGAGATGGAGTGAAAGAAAGGTGAAGGAAATGGATGGGAAAGAAGATGGAGGTGGAGAGGCAAGAAGATGAGAGAATAGAGGTGTTGGAGATGATAGAATGGAGTTAGTTTTCAAAAATAGGGTTTCTAAGGGTTTTAGGGGTTTATCTGGGTCGGATCATGAGTAAAGGGTCCATTTTTGCGTTCTGGATTCGAATCTGACATTACTGATACGAGAGAGTTTGCCGCGGCGAACTTAAAAGTTCACCGTGGTGAACTATTCTAGAGAAGAATTTTAGTGAAATGTTGAGAGTTTGCCGTGGTGAACTCAAAAGTTTGCCTCGGCGAACTATTCCAAAATAGTCACTGATGCACATTTTCAGACTTTTTGCCACAGCACAGCATTTTCTAGGAAAATCTCATGTTGTGTAATGCTTTGGTCTTCAATCTTGGCTCTAATTCTCAAATGTCCTACAATAAAAAGCAAGAATTTGAAGCGTCAATTGTCCTAAAAATTAATTGAATACAATTAATAACCAATTTTGACAATTTTACCCTAAAAAAGACACTAACTCAAAGTAAGGACTCTTAATCTAAATTAAGCACAATTATCATCAAAAGGAGCCAAAATCTATGATAAATACCTTTAAAATGATATGAAATAACATAGAACAATTGGGTTCAATCATTGAGCTAAATGACAACGATGGTGATGATTGTGTAGCTATACTCCTTGCTTTTTGTGCCTTGGCTATTGTATGTTAGAGTGCTACATGTATAAGGTAAAGTAGTTCCCTATTGTAATTTAGAGAATGAAAATGCTATATTTTATTGATTTTTTGAAGTGGTATATATACACAATAGAGGAGCTAGGTATTAATGGCTCATTACTAGGAAATAATATCACATCGTATCCTATATATTAATTACAGGATATTTACATATCTTATAATATCTCCTATAATATCTCTACACTCCCCCTCAAGTTGGAGCATAGATGTCAATCAAGTCCAACTTGTTACAAAGATATTCAACTTGAACCCTATTAAGAGCTTTGGTGAGGAAATCACCCAATTGATCACTGGATCTAACATGTCCTATAGAGATGAAGTTTTTCTTGAGCTTGTCTCGAATGAAATGATAGTTAATCTCAATATGTTTCGTACGTTCATGGAATATCGACTTCGAAGCTATGGTTAAGGCTGCTTTATTATCACGCCATAGCTTTGCTAGTAACGAAGTTTTAAGATCGACCTCTTTTAGTAGCTGGTATATCCAAACTATCTCACATACAGATTGTGCCATGGCTTTGTATTCCGCTTCTGCACTTGATCATAACACCACATTCTATTTCTTGCTTCTCCAGGACACCAAATTGCCTCCTACAAAAACACAGTCTCCTATAGTGGATCATCTCGTGGCTTTCAACCCACCATGATCAGCATCACAAAAGCATTAATGTCTGTGTGACTATGATTCTTGTACAATATCCCACGACCTGGGGATCCCTTCACGTAATGTAACACATGCTCTAAGGCTCCCTACTGTTGTACAGTTGGTGCAACCATAAATTGGCTAAGGACACTCACTGGATAAGTGATATCAGGACGGGTCACCGTAAGGTAATTCAACTTTCCAATCAGTCTCCCATACCTCTCTGGATTTTCAAATGGCTTGCTCTTAGCAGCATCATCAAGATTTTCACATGGTATGCTACTATCAGCATAGCAAAGGATTATAGACTACAAGGAAGCTGGTTGGGGCAGCCCCCAGTTTTTCAGTTTCTTTCAACAGATCAAGAACATACTTTCTCTGAGTCAATAAGATGCCTTTCTTGCTCCTTATGACTTCAATCCCTAGAAAGTACTTCAATGAACCAAAATCCTTTATTTGAAAATGTGAGTTAAGGAATGACTTGAGTAAGGAGATCCTCGAGGCATTACTCCCTATAATCACAATGTCATCGACATACACAACTAGTAGAATCATGCAAGTACTTGTTCACTAATAGAACACAGAATGATCACACTTACTCTGGCACATGCCAAAGTTCTTAACAACAGTACTAAATCTGTCAAACCATGCTCGAGGACTTTGCTTCAAGCCATAGAGAGATTTCATAAGGCGACACACTTTCCAATGCTCCTCCTGAGCAACAAAACCCGGTGGTTGCTCTATGTACACTTCTTGAAGGAGATCACCATTTAAGAAGGCATTTTTGATATCTAATTGATGGAGATCCCAACTACAAGTAGCAGCCATGGAGATGAATAGACGAACAAAGGAGAGCTTGGCCACAGGGGAGAAAGTCTCAGAGCAGTCAACACCATACTTTTGAGCATAGCCTTTAGCAACAAGACAAGCCTTGAGGTGTTCAAGTGTGCCATCAGCCTTAATTTTAGGGGTCAATACCTATTTAGACCCAATAGCTTTCTTTCCTGCTGGTAAATCCACTAAGGTCCACGTGCCAGCACAATGAAAGGCCGCTATAACAGCTAAACTTTTGGGCTAGAAGTACCAAAATAGCCTGAATTGGATAGCCTACTAGACCCCTTTTGAGCAGAAGTCCTAAAGATGAGAAAGGAAGTCAAAGTAGTTTTAGGGACTAAACTGCAAAGTAAAAGTTTTAAGGGGCTAAGGTGTAATCAAAGTTAGAGGCTCCAGTAAAGTCTTAAAGGCCCAAAGAGAGAAAAGAGGCTAGATACAGGTCAAAGGTTAAGTTAGAAACCTCAAAGAGAGGATTGTATGAAGTTAAGTCCAAGTAGGGACTGAACCGTAAATTCAAAAAGTTATCACCAACAAGGGTAAAAATGGAAGAGTATATAGAGAATTCTAAGAAAATCCTAGAAATTGGAAAATAATATTCTAAGGCTCTTCTATGAATAGAAAAGACGAAAGTACCCCTGAGGTAGCTTAAATGGAATTTATGAGGTTACGGTTGGTAAAAAGTTTACCGTTTGAGGTAATTATTTAAAATAGCAAGAGACCTAAAAAATGTATACAAAAATGATATTAAATGGTTGGAAATTTGTACTAATTTATAAAATTAGTCCCACAACCAAAAGGTCAGTGGAACGGCTTTAATAAATTAAAGAGCCGATTATGCCGATAAAAGGGCATTTTAGTAAATGAATTTTATGCAAGGCTTAAAGAAAACGTTATGGCCTAAGAAAATTCATAGATACTCTCTAGAATTAAAAGAAATTTATGGAGTAGACAGAAGAATTTTCTGAGCTTTGGAAGGCTATAAAGAAAGCCGGAGAAACGTGGGCCAAATAAATTCGGAGGAATTAAGTTTGATCCAACGATTAGGATCTAATCTCCCTTCTCCTCCACCACTTTTATGACACTTGGCATCTTCTAGAAGGATGAGGTAAGCATGATGCAAGAAGATGATGCAATGATGATGTAAAAGTTAACTTGGAGTTCCAAAATCGCCCTTACCCTTTCTATTAGCCACCAAGGGCATTTTGGTCCATTCAAGCCAAATTTTTGGCTATAAATAAGCACTCCCCCCCTTCATATTTTGGCCAAGCAAGGAAATATAGGGAAAAGTATACCGCTCTTGCATCTAGAGAGAGAAAGAGCCATTTCTAGTGGGAGAAAGTCCACCAAAGTTCAAGCTTCGAGATCAAGGTATGTGGTGGTTATAAGATCTGATTTGATGCCTGTTTCGAATTAGTTTCTCTTTGAATATGATTCTGAAATTTTGTATGATTAAAGTACACTCTGTGATATTTAAATCCATGGGTAAAACACTTCATTTGGATATGTGTACGATTTATGGTGATTTTTCAAAGTTAGGGTTTGGAATCTGGAAACAGTGTTGAACTTTTGGAAGAGCGTCGATTTCCGTACCATTTCGGGACTGTTCAGAGTTGAATTTGTTCCTGAAACTATTTTTACTTTAAATTTAACTTAAGGATATTTCAGTGAGACTTGGAACCACTCAATTTGAATTTTTATAGAATTAATTATGAATTTTCAAATTTGAGCAAAAATTCTAGAATTGCTGTGTGAACAGTACCTGCGAAGCATAATTTTCAGATTTGATATTCTTGAATCTAAAGCCATCTAAGGTGATCCTAATTGACAAGAAATAGATCTTAAGGATGGGAAATAATGAGATTTAGGTTAGAAAAGCTAGAAAGGAAACCCTAAGACTAAGAGAAACGGTTGAGGTTCAAGAAAGCTAGTCTTGAACTTTATGTAATCTAGTGGTCCTAATGGATTGTATGATCAATGTGACTATGTTTAGGACCTTTGGAACATCCAAGAGGATGTTTGGTGATGTTCATACGAATGCCCACATGGTTGGAAAGTCAAGGGAGTCAAAGGAAAAGTAAGAGGAAAGCTTAATGTGCAAGATAGTGAACTTACCTATTGTCATTGCTTGATGTTGTATGCTTGTGTGTTGTCGTGTACATGTTATTGAATGTTATTGTAATATGTTTTAGCTGTTGTAATTACTATTCATGATGAGTAGATTATGTCTCCATGGCCATGCATCAAGAAGTTAGCTTTGAGCATGCTAATATGTCACTAATTAACAAGAGAATAAACAAGTTACGTGTAGTGCATTAGCATCCATCTAGCATGATTAATATGGTATTGTTTGCTACTAAGATTCCCCTGAATCTCACCCCCTTCCTAACCAACCATATAGGTCAATCATCAATGGGCAATAATGGCATGAGAAGCAAGGAGAAGAAAGTGGAGAATTGTTGATGTTAATGAATGTTATTATCATTCAATATGTAATTCTCTTGTTATGTAATTATTGTTATGGATGTCAATGAAGCCATGTAATTAATTACAATGTTTATGGCATGAATAAAAGTGCATAAGTATGAATGGGAAAGAGTAAGCCCATGTTATGAATGCCCAAGAAATAAAAAGAATTAAAGTAAAGAGATGTTAAGGGATAAAACGTAGGTCCTGGAGTAGTGAGTTTGTAGCTCCAGTTTGACCTACCAAACGAATGAGTTAAGTCACGATATTTGGTAGACTCATAGTAGACGTCCCAAGTTTTAAAATGAGAGGTAGATCATCTTAATTGGATGTGTACACAAGGAGATATGAATTTTCAAATTTGAGGTGGAGAATCTGGAAGTTACAGATTTTATGAAATGAACAGTAATATTTATTGATTAAACTGTATGAATTGGGCAAGGATAAGTCCAATTGGATATTTTTTCCTTAAATAGCATTGAAATAGCTTTCCACGGAATTTTAGAACACCTCAATACAATTTTTATGGAATTAGTTATGAATTTTTGAAATTGGACCTGTAATTCGAAAATTTAACAGTGAATAGTAACCCGAGTAATTATGTTGAAATTTTAAATCCGCGGGCTTGTGTCATGGTCTGCTTGAACTGTAACGCTTATGAATGCATGCTCTGATGGGTTAAAGGTAGGACGTTTCAGCCACCATCTCTTCTTCCATAGCAGTACGCCAACTCAAGTGGGATAAGGCTTCATCAAGGGATTTAGGTACTGAAATAGTGTCTAAAGAGGCAACGAAGGCATAAGAAATAGAAGAGAGGTGGTTATATGAAACAAAGGAAGAAATAGGATGGTCACAAGTACGTTTACCTTTGCGAAGGGTAATAGGCAAATCAAGGGAGGGATCTGGATCTAGAACAGGAGGTGTCTCAAAGTCAAGTGAGGGATCCAGTCTAGACCTGGAACAGGGTCAGGCTCAGGGTACGGGATGCTCTCTTCAGGATCGGATGACGAAGCAAATAATGGAGGAGCAGAATTTAGTGCAGCAGCAGGATTAGTTTCCTTCAAATGTTTGGTGTAAGCCCGAGACAAAGGTGGTTGACCAGGTGCCAATACAGGAGCTGGTGCCAGTGGTAGGGTTGGACTGACAAAATATACCAAAAAGGTATCCTCCTCCGCTAGTGGAGAAGGTGAAGTAAAACCGTTAGATGCAAAGTATGCAACAGATTCCTGAAAAGTAACATCGGCAGAAACTAGATAACGATTCAGAGTAGGAGAGAAACACCGATAACCCTTTTGAACTCGAGAGTAGCCAGGAAAGATACATTTAATAGACTTAAGGTCCAATTTGGAGACTGTGGGACACACATCCTGAACAAAACAAAAACATCCAAAGATCTTAGGATCAATTGGAAACAAAGCTTTGGAAGGAAAGAGAGTGGTATAGGGAATGTTAGCATCAAGGACAGAGGAGGGCATGCGATTAATAAGAAAGCAGGTTGTGGAGACTATGTCTGCCTAGAATGGTTTTAGAACCTGCATTTGAAATAAAAGTGCATGGGCCACCTCCAATAAGTGACGATTTTTTCTTTCGGCAACACCATTCTGAGCGGGTGTCTCCACACAGGAAGATTAATGAAGAATGCCGTGTTGAAGCATAAAAGAGCGAAAGGATTCAGAAAAATATTCTTTAGCATTATCATTGCGCAAGGTATGGACAAGAGTATTGAATTGATTTTTAATTTCAAAAACAAAAGCACAAAAGTGAGAGAACAGCTTAGAATGATTTTTCATTAAGTATAACCAAGTGGTATGGGAATAATCATCAACAAATGTGACAAAGTATTCAAAACCAGTTTTGGAATCAATTGGACACAAACCCCAAACATCAGATTGCACCAATTCAAAAGGGGATGAAGCCTGTTTATTGACTCTAGACACTAACGGCAGACGATGATGTTTAGCAAACTGACACGACTTACAATCTAAAGATGACAAATGCTGAAACTAAGAATAAACTTTTTTCAAAGAAGATAAAGATAAACGACCCAAACAACAATGTACTTCTAACAGAGTGACACCACCGGTACAAGCCACCGCATGAGACCCCTGATCATCAAAGAAGTAATGTCCGCTAGATTCATAACCCCTACAAATAATCTTCTTTGTCAAAAGATCCTGTATCAAGCAATGGTCAGGAATAAGTGAGACCCAACAATTTAATTAGTGAGTAAGTTTACTAGGGGACAAAAGGTTAATAGCAAGATTAGGGACGTTGAGTACATATTTTAAATGAATAGAAGAAGTAGGTTCAACAGTGCCAAATCCAAGGACATGAGAATGAGAACAATCCGTAATAGTAATAACAAAAGGGTTGGCATAAGAATTATAATTAGAGAAGAGATGACAGTTACCTATCATGTGGTCAGTAGCACCAAAGTCTATGATCCATTTGGAGGAAGAAGAGACAAGGGCAGTAGCCTCATTACCTGTTGCAATAGCAGCATTCACAGGGAGATTTACAGACTTTAATTGAGCATACTCAGCAGCCGAGATAATAACTATGTCATTGGCTATTATGGCCACATGTGCAGAGCTTTGTTGTTGTTGTTTGTTTTACAGCTTACGACATGTATGTCTAGTATGTCCCAGTTCCTTATAGTAGTAACATATCACTTCCTTGGGCTCTTGATTAGTACCTCTTGGTTTCGAACCACTACGATTAGGGAGCCCTCGATTGTCATTCAGGCCTCGACTAAGTAATGCACTAGTAGGTGTAATGGGAGCTAAGGAAGGGTTTTGTTCAATTCTCAATACACGAGAGAAAGCTTCTTCAAGAGAGGGGATCTTAGCTCCAGATAAAATTTGTGATCGAGCAACCGCATACCAAGGTGGCAATGCAGTCAGAAAACTCAGTGGCCATCAGCTCTTAGTGAGACACATTAACTTTCCTATCATCAGAAATAGGCATAAGAACACTGAGCTCTTCATAGGTGCTTTTAAAATCCAAAAAGAAGGCTGTAAGGGGACAGTCATCTGGCATCTTGGACTAATGGAAAGATCTGTAGACCTCGTAAATATGAGAGATATTATTCTCGCTTGAGTATAAAAGTGCCAAATAATCCATTAGTTCTTTAATAAATTCACAATGAGTAATAGAAGGCATGATCTCACTATCAATAGAGTTACGAAGTTGTAACAGAAGCCGTGTATCATCTTGTAACCACAACTTGTGAGAGGCATCTTTTTCTTTTGGAGGATTGTCAATCAAGTGATCTTCCTTCTCAATACTCTAAAAATAAATACGAATAGTCTTACTCCAGTCCAGATAATTTTTCCAAGTTAATTTGTGTTCAGTAATCTTAGTGACTAGTGGAACCACCTCAGAAACAACAGACTTGTTATCACCTATTAGGACAATAATTTTCACAGCAACACTAATCAACCAAATGGATCACACTAGGGACCACAAAATAAAATAGATCAAAATTCCACAAACTAGAGTGCTAATGCTTTCTCAGGAAGCCAAAGTGCTCTGAATCACAACAAACAATGGGACCTAGGAAGTAGAAATAGCAGGGACAAAAAAGGAGAGGCAGATTGACTAAGGAGAGACGACACTGGAAAATGCTGCAGACACGACGACGCGTGAACAATGCAGTGGCTGGTGACAGCGCGTAAAGGCCACGCGCTGCTCAGATGAAGTAGTATATATACACAATAGAGGAGCCTAGGTATTAATAGCTCATTATTAGGAGATAATATCATATCGTATCCTATATATTAATTACAGGATATTTACATATCTTATAATATCTCCTATAATATCTCTACACCTATTAATAGAAAAAGGTTGGAATGCTTGTAATTGATGCATGTTGATGTTTTGGATGATTAATCTTGCCACCGGGATTTCATTAAAATCTCATCCCCCAATATGCAACCTAATACTTTAGGGACCGAACCATTAAAAAGGAGGCTGAAAATCCAAGGATAAATATGGTGATGAACCATGAGGAAACATTTATATTTGGTTATGTATAAGTATGTATGGTTGGTACTGTAATCCCTAAGCAAGATGCCAAGTTAGAGCCACATTTTTATTAAGTTCCCGAATGAATTTCTTCACGAAATTCGGTATCCTTAAAGTTCATGTCAAAGCTTCAAACATAGGCAGCACATTAAAAATGGCCAACTACACAATTTTTAATGATTTTTCAAAGTTAAAGTCCAGAATCTGGAAAAAGGGTTTTTGCCAAACAGACAAGTGATTTCCATAAAAACCTGACACATTTTCAAATGGAATTGGTTCACAAGATTATTTTTTCTTGAAAGAGCATTCAAAGATATTTTTATAGAATTTTGAACCATTCTATTTTGATTCTTCTAGATTAAGTTATGAATTTCTGGAGTAGGACCAAAAAACTGAATTTTTACCTGATGACCAGTAAAAATATGAAAATCAGCGTTTTGTGAAAAAAATTGAGCTCAAGACCATCCAATGTGGTCCAAAATGGTTTTAATTAAACCCTAAGTAGATCCGATAGTAAGGTGTGATAGGGGTCAATTTCACTCAGCATCCACTTAACTATGCTCTACCATACACTTGTAATGGTTCTAAGGTCTCCACCACTAGTTGTAATCACACAACAGATCAATAAGACTTTTATTAGGTTGTAATGCTGGAAAGGCAAATGAATGGGGGGTTAAAAGCATTGATATATGGAAGGGAGATAAGGAGAATGGGAATCATAATGAACCAAATGGTTGTATGTAATTGAATGCATAAGAGTATAGAAGACAACTCTATGAAGCTTACTTATTCCGAACAATATATTTTTTCTGTTTTCTGTTGTCTTTTCTTTCTTTCCTCTTGTTGTTTTTTTATATGTATTTTTTTTCTTTTCTTTGTTTATTCGTTCTCTTTCTTTTCTTTTTTTTTTCCTTTTCTTCTTTTCAAGGAAGTTTTCTGTGGCTAACATCTTATTTTGCCTTGATGAAGTATCATAGAATAGTCATTTTTCTCTTTTCAGTGATATAAGAGGTCATCTATCTCAAGAAAAGATGTGGATACAACACAATTAAGTTCATTCCTATGTAAAAAGGTGAAGAAATGAAAATGATGGGCTCAAAGGATTAGTTTTCCAAGGTTGGCTTTTTGGTTAAACTAGCTTTATAAATGAATGCCTATGTCATCTCAATCATGTCAATGCAAATGCAGCCTCAAGACAAGAACCAAGACAAGTTCTAGAGAACAATAGACTAAGTGGATGAGTCACACATAATGAAATGAAAAATAGGCTCAAATCCTTCCAACTAGGCTTTTTGTTCCTATCACACTCATCAAGCCTAGTCTATGCACCATACTTAGAACTTAATTCATATGACATTTGCAATTCATTTCAACAAGTAAGTAATCACAATCAACCAAAATGCAATTGAGATGCAAGACATGCCAATTTAATCCAAAAGTATATAAAATTTTTGAAAAAAAATAAACCCAAAATAAGCCCTTTTGCAAAAAGAGAGTTTGAAAACTAAACAAAAACAAACAAACACAACACCAAACAAAACAAACAAAGTACTAAACGCTCCCTTACACTTAAACCTTGCATTATCATCAATGTATCCCAAAAACAAGACTTAAAACAGTATGTTTGGAAATGCAAAGAATAATGTGGAAAGATAACACATCACACAAACTTTAAAAACTACCCTTTTCTACTGGTATATCTCTCCCCCATACTTGTTCAACAAATGCAGTAGTTAATTCAATATAGATAACTAAGAACAAGGAAAAGGAGAGATACAACCTTAATCATGGAGGTTGTAACTAGTGTGGTAGAGGCAGAGGCAGTTGGCGCTTGAGTAAAAATGCTTGCCAAAGCCATCATTCAACTTGTATTTTCTATTTGAAAGCTTTGAGACTACATATAAGGGTCCTATCCAAGTGTCCTTTGAAACATCCTACCTTTAACCCCTTAGAGTATGTGTTTGGAAGTGTTATGGTTCAAGCAGGTCAAAATACCAGCCCGTGGATTTAAAATTTCAACATAATTATTTGGGTTACTATTCACTATTTAAATTCAGATTACAGGTCCAATTTAAAAAAAGGGTTAAGGTGCAATTTTGACAAAAAAGTTTACCGTAAGGAGTACTGGGCACCATAAAGTTTATTTGGGTGCAAAAATATACATGAAGTTGTCAAAAGGGAGCATCTAGCACCATCCCGTTAACGTCCGTCAGTTTACTGTTAGAGGGGCCCAGAAAGTCAGTTTTAAGGTGCATTTTTAACAACAAAATTTGCATCAAGGGGCATTAGGTACCATGAAATTTACTTGGGTATAAAAATATAAATGAACTTTGTAAAAGGAAAAAAATAACAAAATTCTTCAACTTCCATAAACAACGATTAATTTTATTCTTTTCGGTCTCACCAAATGATATATTTTCTCTCTATAAATTTCCACTTCCAAGCCGATCCATATTTCTCTCATCATAGTCAACACACACCCACACACTCTCTGTCATGTCGTTTTCTGAGCCTCCAAGCCTTTTATATGTATTTAAGCAAAACACATCTTTCCCTTCTAGGATATGAGGTTTATTGCTTGCATCCAAGTACTACCTACAGTCCTTAATATAGGATGCAATGGACTAATTTGAGGAGATTAAAAATAAATAAATAAATAACTTTAAAATATTATATTTATTGTTTTTTCTCCAAATTAATTTTCTTAGCTTGTAAACTAATATATAATTTAATGATGCATGTAAATATTTTAGAGAGATCATGTACTATATGCTATTGCGTCAAATAAATAAATAATATAATATTTAAAGTAATTTATTTATTTATTTTAATCTCCTCAAATTAGTCCATTGCATCCTATATTAAGGACTGGAGGTAGTACTCGGGTGCAAGTAATGAACCTCATATCCTAGAAGGGAAAGATTTGTTTTGCTTAAATATATATAAAAGGCTTGAGGCTCAGAAAACGACATGACAGAGAGTGTGTAGGTGTGTGTTGACTATGATGAGAGAAAGATGGATCGGCTTGGAAGTAGAAATTTATAGAGAGAAAATATAGCATTTGGTGAGACCGAAAAGAATAAAATTAATGGATGTTTATGGAAGTTGAAGAATTTTGTTATTTTTTTCCTTTTACAAAGTTTATTTATTTTTTTACACCCAAGTAAATTTCATGGTGCCTAATGCCCCTTGATGCAAACTTTGTTGTTAAAAATGCACCTTCAAACTGACTTTCTGGGCCCCTCTAAAGGTAAACTGACGGACGTTAACGGCATGGTGCCTGATGCTCCCTTTTGACAACTTCATGTATATTTTTGCACCCAAATAAACATTATGGTGCCCAGTGCTCCTTACGATAAACTTTTTTGTTAAAATTGCACCTTAACCCTAAAAAAAAAGTCATAACTAATCCTATAAAAATCGTATCTCCTTGTGTACACTGTGTACACATCCGATTGAGGTGATCTACCTCTCATTTTAAAACTTGAGATGTGTACTATGAATCTACCAAATCTCGTGGCTCAACTTATTCATTTGATAGGTCAAACTAGAGCTACAAACTCAGTACCCCAAGACCTACGTTTTATCCCTTAATCTCTTTTTACTTTAATTCTTTCTATTTCTTTGGCATACATAAATTGGGTTTATGCTTTCCCAATCATCCTCATACATTTCTATTCCTCCCATAAACATTGTAATTAAATACATGGCATTATTGGCATCCATAACATAGATTACAAAATACGAGAATTACACATTGAATAATAACATCATTCATTAACGTCAATAATTCTCCACTTTCTTCTTCTTGCCTTTCATGCCATTATTGTCCACCATTGATTGACCTAAATAGTTGGTTAGGGAGGGGTGAGATTTGAAAGAATCTCAGTAGCAAACACTACCCATAAGCATGCAAGACATAATGCACATGCATGACATGTTATAACATTAACACATGAATGCCATGGAAAGTAAGCTAAAGCATTTCACACTTTCACACATATTGCCAAGGCAAAGCATAATATAAACTTGCAAACATAACTTTGCAAATATTTCATCATAGCTTAGTCACATCATGGTAACACAACCACATCATCCAAGCATACATATCAAGCACACAATATAGGTAAGTTCACTACCTTGTAACATAGCTTTCCTCTTGCTTTTCCTTTGATTCCCTTATCTTTCCAATCCTATGGATTTTCGGTCAACACCATTAAACATCCTCTTAGATGTTCTAAGGTCCTAAACACATCAATACATGATGCAAAACAATTATTAGAATCAAGTTATCAACTTATCTCTACTTGATTCTTTCTTGAACATGCTTGAACTCTAACTTTTGAGTTTCAATTCCAACCTTCCTAAAACTATTTCCACATACTATCCCCACATAATTTTGTATGTAGAATCCATTTCCAAGTTCAAAACAATCAAAATCCAATCCTAACCATTTAGAATAGTCAAGGCCGAACAGAATCACAAACTAAGGGAAATTGGATTTCTTGCAAAATCAACACAGAACCACTTGATTCTTGTTGTTTCCAAGCCTTTAAACATGCTTCTAACATCAATTTCATCTTCTCCTATTCTAATCAATTTTAGGCAGCACCTCCCCATAGGATTTTAAGCTCCCAAAAATCATTAAAATCTATAACTAAGCTCAACAACAAAGGTAGTGAAAACTACATCAAAAATGACACACATACGTAGTTTTAGAGTTTGATCTTGCTTAAGACCACGTGGTCTTTCTTTCTCCCTCTTCTTTCTCTCTCTAGAAACCATTTTGCAAGAGCTTCCCCATGGGTTCAAGGAGCTTGGACGAAATGAGAGGGAGGGGAGGGGTATTTATAGAAAACAAGACCGAATGTCAGCCGTTGATCTTAAAAATACGTGGCTTGATCTGGACCGTCCAATTTCTCTTTTTATCTTGTGATGACACGTGTCCTATGACATCATGATTACCTCATCTTGATGACATCATGCTTACATCATCAGGCCATATGTCTTTAATCCAACCACACGTGTCTTGCATCCGACTGTACACGTGTCTTGCATCCAACCGTACACGTAATACCTTCTTTTCTGTTCTAACTGTACACTTGTCTCTTCCATATTCCTTCATCATTTTGGCATTAAAATAGGGAAGAAATTAATATAAAATTCGTGCAAAATATAGTCCTTAGGTATTCCTCTGCTTTTTTTTGTCAGTCTGCACCGTATCGAGTACTTTTAGTCCTGACTGACCCGGTACCACTGGGACATGTTCTGGCACCATTTTCTCATCTTAATTAAGTACATATATGGTGTCATCTTGAAAGAGCATAGATAAAAATAATTAGCTCTACCAACAGGCTATTTAGCCTTACTGAGTCATGCAGTAGAGATTTCACTATAACGGGTAGACAAAGGACTGTCTAAAATATTCCTGTACTGCGTTCTAATTTTTATGCTGTCCATAAATATCTTCTGCTGACTCAGCGTGATGACTCGTAGGTGTCATGATTGCATTTGGTGACTTAGCATGCTGACTCAGTGCCGTCATGATGGTCTTTAGATATTTTCTTTCTCCTTTTCCCAGAAATATTATTAAATAATACTTAATTAGGGTTACGTTCTCTGAATTCTTTCTATCGGCTCATAACTCCGTTGATCTGTCTCTGGGATCCTATTCCCATTTTTTTGGAATTTTTCTAAGTCATTTGGGCCCTTTTTGCTAACTTTGAGCATTGGCCAACCAAAACTTTTATTATTTACAATTAGGTCCCTACTTGGCCTAGGAATCTTTTCTTTGCAATTTAGTCCCTCCTAAGGCTTAACCTTCCGAACCATCTCTTGCAAGTTTTTGGCATAACCTCTGGCCCTTAGTTGTTTCCAGTTCATCATTCTTTAGTTCCTGAACACTATTGTTTTACACATTTGCCCTTGGAAAATCTCTTTTTCCTTCTGAGGGATCTCCAGAACTTTCGTTACGTTGGACTTAGTAGTCATCCTTTCCTTATGCTATTACTTGTATCTATGAGCCAAAATTTGGGATATTACATCCTTAAAGTCTTTATGAGGTATGGAGTAGCTAGGGTTTTGTGCCATGACATAGTCACCAACTTCATACTCCTCTTTATCGACTTGGAGAGCTCCTTTGACAAGTGTCTTAGGATCCAATGTCAAAGCATGTAGTGGAAGAAGTGGACTTATCAACTGTTTAGTGGCAAGGTCTAATGATGTCTCTTTTTTTAATGGTGGATGATGAATCTCACTCAAGACCTTAATAGGTTGTCTGATCTCCCTCAATACTTTGATCAAATTCAATGGCTTCTTAGGTTGAGATCTCACAGCTTCACTATACCTTACAAAATCATCACAAGAAGCACCTTTCTCTAGACTTTGGGGTTAATGGGAGGTTCAACAAGTATAGTAGTGTCGCATGAAACAGTACGTAGAATGGAAGAAGTGTAATCTAATGAACAAGTATTAGAACACAACACATCACTATCTTGGGAGGGGGAAATAGAAGAAGAGGTAGAATAGGGGTAATGAACCGTGAGTGCATTAGAAGATTCAACAACCTTATGAGAAACTTTATCATTGTTAACATGCAAATCGTCATAAACTTTATCAATAAAGTGCACATCATGCAAAGAATAATCTTCATTAGGTTGCTTCATGCTCTCATAAATGTTAAAATGCATAAAATGATCACCTACACTCATAGTGATAGAACTTTCCTTTATTTAAATTTCAGTATTAGCAGTTCTCTTGAATGGTCTACCAAGAATTATGCACCTTCATTCATGCTTTCCTTCGACATATCTAAAACATAGAAATCTGTAGGAATAAGCAAGTCCTTAGCCTTTACTAGCACATCCTTAAGCTCCCCATGTGGATATCTAACAGTGTGATCCGCTAATTGCAACATAACACTAGTGGGCTTAAGAGTAGTGATACCTAGGGACTCATAGACTAACTTGGGCATCATATTAATAGTAGCTCTTAGGTCTAGTAAGGCTTTTAGAATAGTGGTCCTTCCTATAGTGCAAGGTATGGTAAAACTCCCTAGGTTTTGACATTTAACTAGCAATTGGGACTTAAAAAGGGCACTAACATTGGAAGGTAGTTAGGCCATCTCATTAGGCTTGAACTTCTTTTTATATTTACACATATCCCTCAAAATCTTAGCATATTTAGGCTAAGAGGCCAACTCAAGTAAAGGTATATTAACTTCTAATTTGCTAAACAGCTTAAACAAGTCATCATCTTTCTTTTTAGAACTAGCTTTTTTTTCTACCTTGAAGATAAGAATATGGAAAGGGAAGTTCTTAAAGATTTACCTCATTACCTTTATTGCAAGTAGTTCTTTGAGTGCGAGGTTAACTCGCTATAGTGGCTCTAACATCCTCTTTGTCATTTACAAGTATAGTGGCCTTCTTCTTTAAGATGCTCTTCTCTTTCATACTTTCAGATGAAGATACAGCTGTAGGGGTTGGCTCTTTGAGTTGTAAACTTTCATCAAAATCAACTCCTACATCTCTATCTTCACTTTCCTCATCTTCCTTCCCAACTAGCTTGCCACTTCTCAAGCTTATGGCATTTAGGCTCTTGGAATTAATCACACTGTTGGATGGCAATTTCCTTTCCTAGCATCTTCCTCACTTTTAGAACTCACTATTTGAGTAACATAGGCTTGAAGATTGTTGTTTTTGACCTCAAGTTGCTCCACCTTGTCACATAGCTTGCTCATCATCTTTAATAAAGTGTCCTCTCTATTTGGTTCTTGAATTGGGACCTCTCTTGTTGTAGATGTCCTGTATAATTTCCTATTAAGGCATTCCCAAATTATCCTTGAGAATTTCCAGTACCTTTATACATGTTTTCCTTGCCTTGCCCACCTCGAAATCCTCTATTATCATTGCCACTCCACTTAGGTGTGAAGTCTCCACTCCAACCATTGTTGTAAGTATTTTGAGAGAATTGGTTAGGTCTTTGGAAGTTCATGGCAGCTATATCCCTAGATTCAATCATGGAGGGACAATTAAGAGCAGTGTGCATAGGACTAGCACACAAATCATAAGTGGTAGGCACAAGAGCTTGAGTCATGGGGGTAGAGTGTGGAGCTTTAACATGGTGGCTTTGTTGAGTTTGCATGGCCTTTTGCATACAAACCATTTGATCACTTAGAATGGCTAACTTATTTAGAATTTCATCAGTTTTCCAAGCTCCTACTCCATGTGCTTGACCAGTATCTCTAACTCCAAACTATTGATTATTTGTAGCCATATTCTCTAATAGATCCCATGTGCCTTGAGAAGTCAAATCAATTGAGGAACCACACCAGCAACGTCAATGGTAGACTTTTGATGATCTAGCAATCCATCATAGAAATATTGAACCAGATATGGTTGGGAAATTTGGTGATATGGGCATTTGGCAAGGAGGGCTATGAATCTTGTCCAATATTCATACAAGCTTTCTCCAACCCCTTATTAAACACTGTAAATCTCTTTCCTCATTCTAGCTGTCCTTAAAGCTGGAAAATACTTTTCTAAGAATTGCTTATTTAATTGCTCCCATGAAAGTGTTGCAAAATGTAAAGGCAACATATGCAGCCATTCCTTAGCCTTGGCTTCCAAAGAAAACAAGAAGGCTTTACTCAGTACATCATCAAGATGGGCTTCAAAGGCTTCATGGAAGAGCATATCATGTGAAGGTTTTGGAGATGCCTATGTGGATCTCTACTGCATTGCCATAAAATTTAGGTAAGGCACTTATCAAAACTCCTTTTAACTCAAAATCAGCATTAAAATTGTAGAAGCCGTAAGGATTATAATCAACATTAGAAGAATTCATTTCTCTTATGCTTCTATGTCTAACATTAGCTCTATTGTTTTCAGCTTGTTGCTCTTATACATTGTTATTTAGATTAGGCCTTTCCTCCTCTTTATGAACTTTATTAACCCTAGGTGGTTCATTATCCTTAGGCATATTGTTCTGGTCCATGATAAAATGATGGTCTATGTAATTACCAAGTGAAGAATCAGATTTAGAAAACTCAGACAAATCACAAGAATATTTAGAATGTAGTGAAAATGGAGGTGCAAAAGGTATAGGATGTTCAAGATGTAAACCACTATTACCCTCAAATAATCTTTCTTTCTTAAGTGCTCTTAAGGTCTTATTTATTTCATTGTCAAGTGGCAACAATGTTTCTTTTCCAGATCGGGTCATACAACACTTAGACCACTTAAAGCAATTAAATACCCAACAAAAGTTCAATCTTCAAGGATCAAAAAATTGAATGAACCAATCTAACAATAAATGAATACAACTCAAGAGCAGTTCAAGATACTCCAGAGAATGTCAAAAATTTAAAGAATGCTATGAAAGAAGAGTCATAACAATTCTTGAAAGCGTCTATAGAATGTAGTGAAAATGGAGGTGCAAAAGGTATAGGATGTTCAAGATGTAAACCACTATTACCCTCAAGTAATCTTTCTTTCTTAAGTGCTCTTAAGGTCTTATTTATTTCATTGTCAAGTGGCAACAATGTTTCTTTTCCAGATCGGGTCATACAACACTTAGACCACTTAAAGCAATTAAGTACCCAACAAAAGTTCAAACTTTAAGGATCAAAACATTGAATGAACCAATCTAACAATAAATGAATACAACTCAAGAGCAGTTCAAGATACTCCAGAGAATGTCAAAAATTTAAAGAATGCTATGAAAGAAGAGTCATAACAATTCTTGAAAGCGTCTGTAGAATGGTACTTAGTGGCAGCTAAAGGTATAGTTGGTCGCAGTGACCAACTTGGTCGAATTGAACTTCTCCTCTTTTGAGGATTTAGTCAAGGCCAATGGAGGGCTTTGTCACAGCAAACAAGTTGATAGAATTGAATTCTTAATGCAGAACAGAGCAAATTTCAATCAGTTCTTACCACAACCACTTCCCAATTCACCAAGATAACTTCCAAAAGTAATTTTTTAGTAGATACACAAGCAATAACACTAAACCAATCAAAGAATCAATTATACTTGAGAAAATTTTTCTTGGATTTTTCAAAAAAATTTCTCAAAAACCAGAAATCACAAGTAAGAAAAACTACAGTAAAACTCAGAAAAAAAATGATATTTGGACACTTGATTACCAAAGAGCTCCCGACAATGGCACTAAATTTGATGCAACCCTGTCGTTAAACTATCAAATAAAACTTAGCTAAATGCAATATAGTAGCACTAACCTAGATGTCAATCTCTTAAGGAACCTAAGAGTGTCTTGGTAATCTATCGCAAATATCAATTTAACTAAGTATGATGTATGAAGTGTTTGAATAACCAGTGACTATATCAAAACCTAAAACTATCTAAACTCTTTGTAATTTCTATATTTATTAAATGAAGTGAATGCAATGTATGAATTGTCCTTGATGGTCAAGTCCACCAATCATCTTAGTTCCTCTCTTGATTTAGTTTCAATTCCTTTATTAGACTTGGTTTGTGAAGACCTTCTACAAATAATGAATTCAACAAGCTAGAACCCTAACTCATCAAACTCACCTAAATGCCTAATATGGATTATGTTCTGCAAAAGGTATTTTACCCTCTTAATTGACAATGTTAGCACCCTAACTAGCCAATCAAGAGATTCAAATACTTGAGAAGAAAGAATCAATATAACAGAAGGAAATATCAATTCAATTAATCAATTAAAGTGCAGAATACAATCCAAATCTTAGTCTCAATGTAACACAACTGAATTACATCTCTTCACAATCACAAATCACAGATCTAAACCATAGAAACTACAATATATGAATATAGAGAGTGAAACTAAGAGTAAGATAGAAGAAACTCCCAATTGCCGCTCTAGGAACTTAGATTGGCTTTATTGAACACCAAGGAATGAAGATCTAGCCTCTCATGACTGAAATTACAGCTTTACCAAGCTCTGCAACTTCCATGGCCATAGCAGCAACGATCTAAAGGGAAATAAAGGAGATAATCAGTGGAAAATGGAAGAAATAGAGTAGAAATGATGAATTGATGGTAGAGAATGGTAGGGAGTTGAAGAGAGATGAAGTAGGAGGGTTCTGGATGGAGAAAATGAAGCCAAAATGGAAGAAATCATCGAATCGTAGAACTAGTGCTCGTTCTGGAATTAAATCTGGAGATTTCACATATTCATCATGACTAACTTAAAACAACACCGCACAAATAAGTGACCGTGTCTCCTTCATGACGCATCTTCATCACGGCTAAAACCATATTTGGCCATGACAAAGTGAGGTAGAACCTTATTCCAATGTTCCTTTGACCCTTTAATTGTCTACAATATTCATATTAAGCTCATAGTCATCTATTCTAGGGTATGTGGGATACACAAGAGTCAATTAATGAAATAAACTCAGGGATTAACATATAAAAGCATGCAATTGACTCTTATATCCTTGATGCACAATAACGTCTATCTTAACCCAAGTTACATGATTACAAACCACAAAAGCATAAGTTTGGAATAGGGAAAGATGTATAAAATAGGAGACTTATCATGCACTATAAGGTATAACCTTGGATCGTTCACTTAACTAGAGCCTTAATTAAATGGACCTTAGCTAACCAAGTGTCATGAAATGCAAACTAAAAGGGAAAAGAGGGGGGTTTTCAGTTGGAAATATCAGTTTAACTTAGATGTAAAAATATTTTTTTGGATTTTAGGGATATGAAAACGGAATGATGAAAAACAGGTGATTAAATAGTGATAGAATCCTCTTGAAAGTGAGTTCTGGCTGTCATAGTTTGAAATTGATTTTTGTGGGAGTAGGAATCACTAAGTTTCAAAATGATAAACCTTAAAGCACTCTTTAAGTCCAGGATCTTAATCAGTAAGACTCCATTTCTTTAGATCCTGTGAAGTGCTCTTAGTGTGTGGAGTAGGATGAGCAAATGCAATAGGTTAAATACAATCCAGAATCAACTTGATATCAAACACAACTATACAAGATAAGAGAGTATCAAGAAGATCACAAATAGACATATGAAACTATATATATTTAAGCTCAAAGTTCTATATAAACCAATTCAACTACACATAATGAATATCTAAAATATAATTACAACTCAACTAACTCAACTATAAATTACAAACCGTAGGCCTAGGAATTTATAAATTCATAGCTCAACAATGGATTAAACTACTCCCCTTCTTAGCTCATTGAACTCTAGCCATTACCACACTTTTAAGAGGAAGAGAAATGCCCAACCACACATAGTTCTCTAAAGCTTCACAAGTGGGAATGAACCTGAGCTACCCATGGTGGAGGTTTGACAGCAAAGGTGGAAGAAATTAGGGTTAAATGAGAGGAAGTGAGAGAGGATGAATATGGAGGCTGTGTGTGAAATGAATCCTGTCTCTTACCCAAAATAGGGTTTCTAAACTAGTAACGAGGTATATTGGGTCGGTTTCTGTGAGTGGGTAGATAAATTTTCTGAAAAGGGTTCGGATCTGGGTTGCTGATTTAAAGGTTTTATCGTAACGAACCATTCCCGAGAGCTCTTTTGCCTAATCTTGTGACTTTGCTATGGCGAAGCCACCATGTGACCGTGGCGAAGTGTAGCTCAGAGATCTCTGATGAATCCTCAGGTTATGCCGTGGCGAAGTATAACTTTCACTACGGCGAACTCTTCTAGTGTTGCTACTTTTTGACCTTGTGTGTTGCAATTTCTTGGTCTTTACTCTTGGCTCTCTTTTGAGTGTCCTGCAATGAATAGCAATGGTTTGAAGCGTCAATTGTCCCAGAATTCAATTAAATGCAATTAATGACTAATTATGACAATTTTACCCTCAAACTATGCTAATTAAAAACAAAGACTCTGAAATTCAATTAAGCCCAAATATCACCAAAATGAGCTAAAAAGTATAACAAAAACCTTAAAAATATCATCAAATTAAATAATATGGGCAATTTGTGCTCAATCAAATTCTCCCACACTTAGATCTCTGTACTCCTAAAAAAACCTTAGAAAATATTCAAAGAGGTACAAGTGCAAAAAGTAATACTGGCTATGCTTAAAAATGAGAGTATAAAGTTAGTAAAAACACGTCAAAAATCAACAAAAGTATAATAAAGAAGTGCTAAGAAAATAAACACTGTAAGTGTTTAATCTAAGAGATTAAGCAAAAGAGATTTATTTCAAGGGTATGTGTCTAGCTCTTAGCTCACTTGTCTCAGGATAATTTCACTCTAAGATATGCTTAGTTCATTCTCTACCATAAGCTTGTGATAATTCTACCTCCCTACTATTAGAACCATAAGTTGCAAATCAAGAGGGCTTAGAGGGTTGTAATGGTTAGTGAAGGCCAAATGAAATAGATGGAATAACAGAAAAAGATGAGTACCACGCATCACAATTATTCTCTTTATAAAAAAATGTCAACTTTCCAAAAGAAAGAATTATAAATCGCAACATCCCTTTTGCTATTTATTTTCAATTTCCAAATTTTTTTAACTATTCATTTTCTTTCTTTCTTTGGCTTTTCTCAAACATTTTCTTTTATTTCTTTGCTTTTTTCTATTTCTTTTCTCTCTTATCTTTCTTTTTTTATATGAAACTAGAACTGAAAATAAAATATTTACATATTATTTATACACATGTACCCAAAAAGATGGTCCAAAGGGTTAACAATGGTTAGGTGTTTGGGCTTGTGTTTGGGTAAGAAGGGTTTCAAAATGAATGCCTCTATCATATGTACAAAATATTAGTCCATCAAGCCTTTATTAAGAATTAAACAAGTTCTAGAGAAATATGAAATTAAGTAGACTCACACAATTTAACAAATTGAGGCCCAAATCGACACATCTGGGAATAGGGTGATTAGGAATAAGGAACATTCCTAAATAATTAAGGGTAAAAAATGACAAAGAGAAATAGAAGAATTTTGGGGAAAATGATTATTATGATTTTCCGAGCCAATTATGGAAATTTGACTAATTAAGGAAAATTAGTTTAAAATAATTATGGAAAAATATTTCCAAGTCTTGGAAAATTAAGAAAAAATAAGGATAATATCCTTTGAGAATTATATGGGATTATAAAATTGGTTTCATGACCAAAATACCCTTAGAGAAATTATAAAGGAATTTAAGGGTAATTTAGCCTAATTTAAGGGCTTTTATTTGGAAAATTCTAAATAAATATTTTAAGGAGGAAAAAATTTCAAAAAAATTCCTATGATATCCCAAGGAATTATAAGAGATTATGAAATTAAAATAAGACTCTCACATATCCATGATTTTTCCTAATTCCTTTGAAAAGTAGAAAAATCACTAAAGAGAAGGAAATTAGTTTTCCTTTTTATTTAATTATTGGGAAATTAATTTTGAGACAAAGAGGGCAATTTGGGAAGATAAAAATGAGGATAATAGATTATGGACTTGATAGAAAATAATTACAGAGGCCAAAATACTGTAATTATAGAAAAGAAATTAAACCCGGAGTCAAAGTGCACCGATAAAGCAAGACTAAAGTCTTACAATTCAAATGGTTCACATTTAGTCATGTGTCAAGCTCCTAATAGAGAGGATTTGAACTTTCCAAGTGTCACTTCTCAAATAGAGAGGATTTTAACTTTTGGTAATTAATTTCATTTAGATTTAGTTAATTATGAAAGAGAAAGCAAGATTAAAGGGGGTAATGACACTTGGCTTTGCATTTATGATGGTGGTTGGGATATTTTTGGTTCATTAATTGAGCTCCTCCTCCCCTTAAATTTGATTAGTGTTTTGGTCAAGAGGAAGAATGAGAGAAAAAGAGTGATCTTCAAGTGCGAACAAGAAGAAAGCATCCACCTTTCATCAAGCAAGCTTGGAGTTAAGGTTAGTGGATGATCCTATGTTGTTCCTAGCTTGATTCTCTTGTTTTTTATGGCTGAAAATTCTGGTTCTTCCCCTTTTATTGTGCTGGTTGAAATGAATATTGAGAGGGGAGGAAAGTTTTATTGTTCAAACTTGCTAGAACACTTTAAAACATGATAGATCCTGGTGGTTATGAGTGGTTGTAGGTTGATTTTGAAGTGTTTTCTTTGTTATGTTACATGAGGACCATTTCAGCCAAAGTAAGAGCTGGACCCTAGGATGTGTTTTTCAAATTTTTGAGGCTTCTATTGTGTTTAAAATGGAAAATGGTGTAGGATAAACCTAAAGAACAAGTGTTGGAAGCCATAAAATCAAAGTTATAATTTTTAGAAAATCAACCATAATGGTTCGGCCAAGTTAAAACTATAAGAGAAAGTTTTATTTTCTTAAATCTAAGTAGATATTTGGAACCTACATGAAAAATGATGTAGGAATGAGTCAAGAGGGAATTTTTAGGGTTTATGGAAACCAAACTCTAAAATTTAAAGGACAAAAGTGGAAGCTTTAAGGGACAAAGGTTGTCCTTGAGTTATGTTGTTGATTTTTATGTGGAATGGTTGATGATTCTTGCTACCCTTATTATGAATTTCCATGTTAGGATTTGGCATTTGTGGGAGCAAGAAAGAAGAACAAGAAAATCAAAGAGCATTGGATCAAGATAGTAGGATTTAATTAGCCATTAATGTTAATTTTGCATTGTTATTTATGCCATGAATGTTTGCTATTATATAGTTGAACTATGATGTTTGTGATATGGTTGCTCCTTGCATTTGTTGCCATGGCCTTGCATGTTAAGGTTGCCTATTTATAAGAAGATTAGTTCTCCTATGATAGCTAATGTTGAAATGTTTTATAATGATGCATGTTGATGTTTTGGTTGATTGATCTTGCTACTGGGATTTCTTAAAATCTCATCCCCTAAATACAATCTAATATTTTAGGGCCTGAAACTACCAAGGTCAAGCTGCAGATTAAAGGTTAAATTATGGTGTCACACTATAAAAATTCATGGACTTTTGGTTATGTAAATATTCAGCTGGACGGTGCTGTAAACCTACTGACATTGCCAGCTTTAAGTGATGTTTTGATTAAGTTCTCGAACTCTTTTAATCACAAAATTTGGCATGATTGTAAATCAGGTTTTGAGTTTTATTTTAATAGCTAACAAGTTAAAATGGCCAACTATACGATTTTTAATGATTCTTCAAATTTAAGGTTCATAATATGGAAAAATGGTTTTTGCCAAGTGGACAAAGGTGACTTCCACAAAAATCTGACACTTTTTCAAATGAATTTGGTTTGCAAGATTATTGTTTCTTGAAAGAGAATTCAAAGATATTTTTATAGAATTTTGAATCACTCTATTTTGATTTTTCTAGAATAAGTTATGAATTTTTGAAGTTGGGCCAGAAAACTGAATTTTTACCTGATAAACAGTGAAAATCCGAAAATCAGTGTTTTTGAGATAAAATTGAGCCCAAAACCATCCAATGTAGTCTAAAATGATTTTAATTGAACCCTAAGTTCATTTGATAGTAAGGTGTAACACAAATATCCTTCCAACAAGGTTAGTATCTTGGTTATGCACTCTCAAGGTTTAAGAAGGCATAATCCTACCTTCAGTGCACCCTCACTTACTTCTTGTTAAAAATATTGGAGATGGAATTAGCTAAAATCAACTTCCATTTAAAAGTATGGATAGTTTTCTAAAAGCACATGTAAAGTTTTGAATCTTCCAAAATTTTCAAAACACAAAAGTATTAAGAATCTAAATAGGGAGAATCATTTATGCAAGGGAATAAAAATAGAGAAATTGCAAAGCATAAAGGGGTTTAAAAAGGCAAAGGAATTTCTTTTTTTTTTTAAAGTAAAAGAAAAGGGCTTCGTCACGGTGAAAGTATAAGCGTACCACGATGAAAGGTGACTGAGGGGGAAAAACTAGAAGCAAGGCCTACTTTGCCGCGGTGAAACCATAAGTTAGCCGCTGCGAAGTATGACTGAGAAGCAAAAATGTGAAATATGGAGTGCTTTGCCGCGATGAAGGTATGTAGTGTTATGGAAAAAAGTGGGAAAATGTAATGCAATTTCAAATTCCCCTGAAAACTAAGTTCAAAACTTTCAAGAATTCACGCAAATGACTTGTCCAAAAGCACTTAAAGGGCCAACATAGATGCATGACATAGCTTTTACTGAAATCCAACATGAAAATCCCTCCCCCATACTTAAGCACAATATTGTCCTCAATGTTGAAACAAGCAAAACACAATTGCATAGTAAAGATAAACAATAGAGGAACTAGAAGATAAAGCATGGGGGCAATCAAAACATAATGATAATTAGCAAAACAACAAGGCCATCAGTAGCCAATGAAATAATTTACATCATCCATAACAAGCCAATGTAATCCATGGAAAATAACATCAGAAAACATAACTAAATATCTAGCTGACTTACAATTAAAAGCATAAAGACTCAAAGATAAAACAAACACAGGAAACAAAAAGACTTAAGACTAGTCTACAGGATTATCAACTTTGGACCTAGATGGTCATGCTTCAGATAGGCCGACTCCAGACGTGCTCACACCACTCATTAGTTCATCCTTATCATAGTGCACTTGGAATTATAAGCGTTCAGTGATCAAAGCATCCATACGATGATGATAACGTTGGTCCCAATCATAAATGGCATCTCTATCCTTCTGCCACTTCATCTCTCGCCAGAGAGCAACACGGATTTGGTAGAGATAAGCAGAAAGTTCATCGATCTTGTCAATGATAGTCTCTAAGGTTACTGGTTTAGGGACTTTCTAGTCTGGTTGCCCTTCCTAGACTGGTACATTAGTTGTTAGGGGTGCACCAACATCATGAATAGGTATAGAAGGGGGTGGTGGTGGTTCAAGGAAAGGTTGTTTGAGCCTGCCATATTTAAAGAGTAGGGTTTGGTCAAAATAGCTATTGTTATTAAACTCAAGGACATGGTAGGAGCGAAAAATGTCGCAGACAAGGTGAGGCAAAGCTATGGCGTTGGTGAGTTTGGGTGTGTTGATAGAGTCATGGAGGGCAAAGGCAATAGTAACAGCTGTGTTGACCAAACGGCCAGTCATCAAGAGGTAGATGTGAAGGGCTTAGCGCTTAGGGACGTTAGCTAGTTGGGTAGTAGGAATAAGTACATTAGGAATAAGCCTCTGTCCAGAATTCAGATTGTTTAAGACACAGTTTGGCATGGGGTGGTCGATGCCAATTGGCTCCCTCTTGACAAAGGGTATAGGCAAAAGCATCCATAGAATAGTAATGGAAGAGTTTGTTATCGTGGCAGTGGCAGACTGGGGAAAGACCATAGTGGTGGCGGATGTTTTTAGGGGTGAACGCATTGGGTTTATAAACACCACGAAAATCAATGGCCATTTGACTGTGAAACCAGGCGTAAGTGTAAAAATGGTGAATGAACACGTCATTACCTTGTACATGCTCCTGAACCAACCCGGTCAATTGAGAGGCTTGAAGTTACTAGACAAAAGGGTTTTCTGGTGGGGCTAAAGGAAAAGGTCTCTCCTTAATGAAAGGTCTAGCAGTGATTTTTTTAAACAACTCATCAAAGGTATATTCCTATGGGGAATCATACTTATTGAGAGGGACAGGGTTTTTAGTTCGAGGCATTTTCCTACAGAGACAACACATAGAAAAACAAACTGAACAAACAAACAAGATAACCCAAAACTGACAACCTAAACAACTTACAGTAGTTACTCAATGATTGAAAGGTTTTCAAATAACAAGAAGGTTCACAATTTGAAAGAAAAAGGCCCAACGGGCAAAATGCACTATGAATCATTAGATAACCTAACACTTACATAACCTAAACAAAATTACTCTGAACCTAGAATTTAAGAAAGAACTAAATCAAAAGCTATTCTATCCTAAACACTAACATAAAAGAAGATAAAAGAAAGAAAATGGAAGAAGAAAAGAAGAATGAGATACTCACAGAATTATGGACTCTGCACAGAAAAGAGTATAAGAACTGTGAAGTGAAATGATATAGAAGACAGTGAAGGTATAGGAGGGAAGAGTGGGAGATGAAGGGAGAGAGGAGATTATTGGATGGGAGAGGAGAAGAAGAAATAGAGGAAGATGAAGGGAGATAAGTGAGGAAAAAAGGGGGATGCCAGTTATGGAATGGGAGTGTGAAAAATCAAATAGGGAGAACTGGAAAGGTTAAAGGGGTGTGAGGATATGAAAAGACAAAAATAGACTGAGGGAAGAAGTGTAGGAAATTAGGTAGCAAGGGTAGAATGGTAAATTGGTAAATAAAAATAAGGTTAACGAAGAGTGCATTTGCACAAAATCAGACTTTACCATGGCGAACGCTTCCCAAGAGAAAAGGGTTGACAAGTAGGGTACTTTGTTGCGGTAATGTAGAGACCACACCGTGGCGAAGATATCCCAAGAAGAAAACCAACAAGTCTTTGGGACTTGGCCGCGGCGAAGGTAAATCTTCGCCATGGTGAAAGTATCCTGAGAGCAACATAGAGAAACTGGGAGACTTCACCATGGTGAACCCATGAATTTGTCATGACGAAAGTAGCTCGAGACACACATTAGAAAGAAAAAACTAAAAGAAAAGAGAAGGCAAACAAGACACATAAACACAGGAGACAAGCTGGATACTCAGGAAACTTTTGAGTACATAAACAGGATCATAAGGTGCCAATTAAGCTCAAGGCAAGAAAGCACAACACAACCAACAGTAACAATCTTTCTCCATACTTGAAGTTATATCATTCATCAATTTCAATCACAATGGCAATTAAGCACATCAGTAGAAGAGCAAGAGACAGAACTAAAAGGAGATATTATTTGAATTGAAAAACTACTAACTGAACTCAAAACTAAGCTACTTTTTCTATTGAAGGAGTTCCTCCCCCATACTTACTCAACAAACTAATGCACCGAAACATGTCATGAGCAATCACAGGGCAAAAGTAAGTAAACAAGTAAAGGAAAGAAATAACTTGAGATGTTATAAAGGCTGATAGCTCTCCTTGAATAATCAAAGGCGCTCCTTTTTGACTTGGAAGAATCGGCCTTCAGTGTCCTTCATGACAACCTTTCCATGCTGGCATGTGGATATAACTTCAAGGGGTCTAATCAATTTGGCTAGTTTCTCAGTCTCTAGTATGTGATTAGTGGATAAAAGACCCCTTACTTTAGCACTAGCTTTAATCTTCTAAGCCTCCTTAGGGGTCAGTAGGAATGGATCTTCAGGTACCAGGCCCTCCATTTTGTAGCACCCAACAAAGATAGGAGGGAAAGTGGTGGAAGGCATCTAGTGCTGCTTCTCTTTAGGATTCACTTTCTTGCTATATGTAGTAGCAACTACCGTTTCATGATTAATTTGTTCAGTTAAAAGTATAGAAACAGCAAAGTGGATAGCAACTAGAATTGTAGTTATCCTATGCAAAGCATTCAGGGCATGCAGCTCCCTAAAAATATTGAAGCACTTCTTCTCCTTAGAAGTCTTTTTAGCCCTACTAACACCTACACTAACATCAGAAACAAGGCCTTTCTTAGGCTCATAGGGGTTAGTAGTAAATTTCTCAGGTATATCATTGGTAAAAACAAAATTAGATGTAGGGATGAAAAATGCATATCTTTATCATTATGAGGCTCATTAATGAAAAACCCATCAACCAAATTAACATCACACATAGAATAATCTTGATACAGTTGTTTCATTTATTCATATATATTGAAATAAGCAAATTTATCCCAAACAGACATAATGATTGAGCCGTTTTGCATGTCAATGTTAGTGTTTACAGTTTTTAGAAAGGTTCTACCAAAATCAGAGTCCTATCCCCACCTTGTTCATTAGGCATATCTAAGACATAAAAGTCAGTAGGGATTACTGAGTCTTTGACTTTCTCTAAGATATCCTCTAAGAAGCCATGTGGATACCTCACAATCCTATTAGCTAATTGTAGCATCATAGTGATAGGTTTAAGACTTTTAATTTGTAAGGACTCATACATTGATCTAGGCATTACATTAATGGCAGCACCTAGATCAAGTAAAGCCTTAAGAATGGTGTTCCTACCTACAGTACAAGGTATAGTAAGGGAACCAGGGCCTTGACATCTAATTAGGAGTTGTGGTTTAAACAAAGTAGACACACTAGAGGGTAACTGAACTCTTTCATTAGGTTTAAATTTCCTTTTTATGTGTGCAGAACTCTTTTAAAACCTTGGCATACTTAGGGATCTTTTTAATAAGTTCAAGCAATGGTATATTCACTTCAACTTTTCCAAATATCTCAAGTAACTCATTATCTTGTTTTTCATAAGTACTTTCCATATGCTTCAAATAAGAGTAAGGAAAATGGAGTTCATTGATAATTTACCTCCTTACCTTTATTGCTAAAGGCTCTATGGTTGCTTGTCCCAGATTTCTTTTTGTTTTCCTTACTGCCATGCTTTGGGATAGGATCCCTCTGAAGCAATTCCATCTCCTTAGAGTACTTAGATCTCTTTAGAGGGCTTTCAACTTCAATCCCTCATCCACTTCTTTATCATCACTCAAGTCTTGAACAGGCCTAATTTTCTTCCCACTTCGTAGAGATATGGCATTCACAGACTTACAGTTGATGACAGTATTAGAGGGTATAGTTCCAAAAGCGTGAGCCTACTGGTCACTCATATTATTGAACAGTTGAGTGACATAAGAGTTGAGGTTATTGGCTTTAGTTTCCATTTGATCCATCTTATTTTCAATAGAGACAAACCTTGCTTCATCCTTAGCTTTATTCTTAGAGATGTTCTCAGTCACTAGTTAAAGCCCCTGAGAATTTGGCTAAATTTATCATCATATGTAGCATATTACTCTTGAGGGACCATGGCTTTGGAAGTACTCCCCTTGAAGTTATTATTGTTGTCTCTATTATTCCATCTAAAATTGGGGTTGTCCTTCCACCCCTTATTATAGGTGTTCGAATAAAGATTCCATTTAGGGTCATGATTTAATCTCCCTTGGAAAATAGTAAATACCTCCTTTGAGCGTTAGGATAAAGGCTTGTGACATGGATAACGAATCCACAGTTATCACAACTTAGAGCAACTAACGCTTAAGTAGTGGTGGGAGCCCTTTAAACACTTAAGTTCTTCAGCTTAGCTGTGATTAGTGACAAATGAGAAGTTATTGTTGATTCAAGTGAGTCCACTTTTGTCTCAAGACAGTTTATTCTTTTAGCATATGCACTAGAAAATCCTAGTTCTTACACAGCCCTTGTATCTCTTGGTCCATATTGTTGGGGATTTAGGGCCATTTTCTTAATCAAATCTCATGCCTCTTAAGTAGCTAAGTCAATAAGAGATCCTCTTGATGCAGCATCTAGCATACCCTTCTCTTGGTTTTTTAACCTATCGTAAAAGTACTACACCAGTTGTTCATTTGGTATATGATGGTGTGGGCATCTTGAAAGTAGATCCTGAAATCTGTTCTAGTAGTCATACAGTGACTTGTCATAATCTTGCTTGGCAGAGTAGATCTCCTTTCTCATAGATGAAGTCTAAGAAGCTGAAAAGTATTTCTCCAAAAACACTTTCCTTAACTTCCCCCAGCTGTGATATGTATCTGCCATGTGTCTTGGAAGGCTCATGTACCATTCTCGAGCTTTTGCCTCCAATGATAGATGAAAAACCTTCCATAGTACCTGGTCCAAAGATGCTCCCACAAGCTTTATGCTCTAACACACCATAGACAGGGATTGCAGATAGAGATATGGATTTTCTCCTGTTAGGCCATGAAATTTTGAAAGTGAGTTAATTAATAAATCTTTAATTTCAAAATTAACTTCAAAATTTGGACATGCAGCAGTAAATGGATTAAAGTTAATATCAAAAGTTGTGGCTTCCCTAATGGTCCTTTTTCTAGGGTCGCCATTATTTTCTCCTACTTTCTCATGCTCTCCATTACCTCTATTGCCACCATTTCTCAGTTGGTAAGAATTAAAGTTAGGGTTGAGTGGATTAGGTGGTATATGACCATGATCTCTACTTCAATATGTTCACTCTCACTACTAGATAGGCCAGACTAGACTGAAATATTTTCTTGCTCAACCACCACTTCACTTGTCCTCTCAATTCTCTTTTTTCTTCTTATCTCTCTTAGTCTTATTTAAGTTTCAGGGTTATAGGGCACAAGTTTGGTCTTTCAAGGTATGCAAGGGAAAGTTTAATAGGGAATAGAATAAATAAAATTGACCCCTAACACACCAAGTCAAATAAAAGGATGATATATGTAACATCCCAAAATTTGAAAACCTAGTAATGCGAATGAAAGGAATGAGACATGATTGATAAGCATAAGGTGAGTAAAACATGGAAACCCAAAATGGGCCGAAACTGACTTTATCGGGTCTCTAGGGGCAAAACAGTAATTTTGAGAAAAGTTCTAAAAAATTCCCTAAAAATAGGGAAAAAAGTGGAATTAGGGGTTTTTGAGTTACATATGATTTGGGAGTGAGAATGGCCCAAAATAAATTTTGGTAAAAATTTCCAAAAAAATAATTATTTTTGGGAAAATAGGAAAAATAAAGGGGAATTAAAGCGATATAATTATTTTAATTACCTAAGAACTCCAAAAATTCAAGGAAAAATATAGATACACTCCCTAGGAATATATATGAATTTATAAAATTGTTTCCAGGCATTGGAAATTCAGAAACTAGAATATAAAATTATTTTTGAGAGAAAAGAGGCTAGATACAAGCCAAAGGTTAAGTTAGAAACCTCAAAGAGAGGATTATATGAAGCTAAGTCCAAGTAGGGATTAAACTGTAAATTTAGAAAGTTATAACCAATAGGGGTAAAACTGGAAGAGTATACAGAGAATTCGAAGAAAATCCCAAAAAAAAAAGAGAAATAATATTCTAAGGCTCTTCTGTAAAGAGGAATGATGAAAATACCTATGAGGTAGCTTAAATAGAATTTATGAGGTTATGGCCAGTAAAAAAGTATACCGTTTGAGGTAATTATTTAAAATAGTAAGAGACCTCAAAAATATATACAAAAAATGAGATTAAATGGTTGAAAGGTTGTACTAATTTATAAAATTAGTCCCGTAATCAAAAAGCTAGTGGAGTGGCTTTAATAAATTAAAAAGGTGATTATGCTAATAAAAGGGCAATTTAGTAAATGAATTTTTATGCAAGGCTTAAAGGAAGTGTTCTGGCCTAAGAAAATTCATAGATACTCTCTAGAATTAAAGGGAACTTATAGAGTAGATAGAAGAATTTTCTGAGCTCCAGAAGGCCATAAAGAAAGTCGGAGAAACGTGGGCCAAGTAAATTCGGAGGAAACTTAAGGATTAAGTTTTGATCCAATGGCTAGGATTTAATCTCCCTTCTCCTCCACCACATATGTGACACTTGGCATCTTCTAGAAGAATGAGGTAAGGATGATGCAAGAAGATGATGCAATGATGATGTAAAACTCAACTTAAAGTTTCAAAATTATCCTTACCCTTTCTATTAGCCACCAAGGGCATTTTGGTCCATTCGAGCTAAAGTTTTGGTTATAAATCCCCTACCTCGGAAGAGCATTTTGGCAGCCATTTGTAGAGGAAAAACTTTGCCAAAATTTAGAGAGAAAAACGTAGGGGTGAAGGCCAAGAAGAAGGAACAAGATTCAAGCTTCAAGATCAAGGTATGTGATGGTTGTAGCATCTGACTTGATGCCCATTTCGAATAAGTTACTCTTTGTATATGATTCTAAAATTTTTCATGATTAAAGTACACTCTGTAAGATTTAAATTCATGGGTAGAACACTTCATTTGGATATGTGTACGATTTATGGTGATTTTTCAAAGTTAGGGCTTGAAATCTGGAAACAGTGTTTAACCTTTGGAAGAGTAACGAATTCCATACAATTCTGGTACTGTTTAGCATAGAATTGGTTCCTGAAACTATTTTTAATTTAAAGACAATGTAGGAAGATTTTAGTGAGACTTGGAACCACTTAGTTTTGATTTTCTAGAATTAATTATGAATTTTCAAAGTTGAGCAAAAATTCTGGAATTTCTGTGTGAACAGTACCCGCGAAGCAAAATTTTCAGATTTGATCTTCTTGAATCTAAGGCCATCTAAAGTGGTTCTAATTGACATGAAATGGATCTTGAGGGTGGGAAATGATGAGATCTATGTTAGAAAAGCATAAAGAAACCCTAAATGCAAGAGAAAGGGTTGAGGTTCAAGAGAGCTAATTATGAATATTATGTAATCTAGTGGTTCTAATGGATTGTATGATCATTGTGACTATATTTAGGACCTTGGAAAATCCAAGAGGATGTTTGGTAATGTTAACCGAATGCCCACATGGTTGGAAAGTCAAGAGAGTCAAAGGAAAAGTAAGCGGAAAGCTTGAGTTGTAAGGTAGTGAACTTACCTATTGTCATTGCTTGATGTTGTATGCTTGTGTGTTGCTGTGTACATGTTATTTGAATGTTAATGTAACATGTCTTAGCTACTGTAATTGCTATTCATGATGAGTAGATTATGTCTCCATGGCTATGCATCAAGAAGTAAGCTTTGAGCATGCTAATATATTACTAATTAACAAGAGAATAAACAAGTTATGTATAGTGCATTAGCATCCGTCTAGCACGATTAATATGGTATTATTTGCTACTAAGATTCCCTTGAATCTCACCCCCTCCCTAGCCAACCATTTAGGTCAATCATCAATGGGCAATAATAGCATGAGAAGCAAGAGAAGAAGGTGGAAAATTGTTATGTTAATGAATGATATTACTATTCAATGTGTAATTCTCCTATTATGTAATTTATGTTATGGATGCCTATGATGCCATATAATTAATTATAATATTTATGGCATGAATGAAAGTATATGAGCATAAATGGAAAAGAGTAAGCCCATGTTATGTATACCAAAGAAATAAAAAGAATTAAAGTAAAGAGATGTTAAGAGATAAAACGTAGGTACTGGAGTAGTGAGTTTTTAGCTCCAGTTTGACCTATCAAACAAATGAGTTTAAGTCACAAGATTCAACAGACTCATAGTACACATCCCAAGCTTTAAAATGAGAGGTAGATCACCTCGATTGGATGTGTACACAAGGAGATACAAATTTCTAAAGTTGAGGCATAGAATCTAGAAGTTCCAGATTTTATAAAATGAGCAGTAATATTTATTGATTAAACTGTATGAATTGGACAGGGATAAGTCTAATTGGATATTTTTTTCCCTTAAGGAGAATCGAAATATATTTTTGTAAAATTTTAGAACACCCCAACACGATTTTTATGGATTTAACTATGAATTTTTGAAGTTGGACCTGTAATCTGGAAGTTAAACAGTAAATAGTAACCCGAGTAATTATGTTGAAACTTTAAATCCACGGGCTTGCATCATGATCTGCTTGAACCATCACACTTATGAATGCATGCTCTAAGGGGTTAATGGTAGGACATTTCATCCATTCAGTTCCTTGGGCATTTTTGTGTAGGGATATGTGGAGGAATTAAGTTTGGAAGCATTAAAAATCAAATTGGAAATTTTAGCCTTGAAACCTATACCCTTTCGGTTTTGTCTAGTTCTTAAGGAAGGGATTTGATTTTTTTAAAATCTGATTTGATAAATGGATTCTACATGAAAAATCATGTAGGAATTGCCTAAGAGGTTACTAGAATCAAAGTGAAAATAATTAGGCCAAAAATCCAAAGAAAAGGTGTTTAATGTTTAAGTAATGTGTAATATGTTTGGATAATTGTTGAATGATTGGCATTGGTGTTGGTTTGATAGGTACCTTGACAAATCCTCAAAGAACGTCTTGAACTTAAAGGAAATCAAGTGTCAAGTGTCAAAAGGTAGCATTGAATTACATTTTGATTGCTTTTTTGCTTACGTTGATGTGTTAATGTGTATGTGTGCAAAGTGTGCCATGATGTGACTAAGCGTTGTTGCAAATGTTGATTGCAATGTTTGAATTATGTTATCTTGGCATTATGTCCTATTTATACGTGTATGATAGCTTACTTTCCATGGCATAAAAGCATGAACACATAAGCAAGATAAATGCACAAAAGCATTGCAAGTAGTGTTTGCATGAATGCATGATAATTGTGATTCTTTGCTACTGGGATTTCTTTGAAATCTCACTCTTATGTTTAACACCACCTAGGAGGGGGTTCAAGCAAGGGAAAGGGCAAGGAAATAGTTCCGAAGGCCAAATGAATATTTACTATACCCTAGAATGGCTTTTGGAACTCGTTATGGAATATTACAAATTATGAAATGTTTGTTGGATAATGGCTCCTTATAGGAGCCAAACATGTATGTCTATGTTAAACATGTGGAAGTATATTAGAATGTATGTTTAAGTATGTGTTAAGGCCCATATGATTAAGGATGGGTAAAAGGTTAAGAAAAGATAAAACCAAGTATGATTAGGAGATAAACTTTTCCTAGAAATGACCAAACTTGGGACACAGAATAAATAGCAAATGTTTGACTCAGGACTTGAAATTTGGTAGACTTATAGGACACATTTTAAGCTTTAAAGCAAGTGGTAGATCATTAAATTTAGAATTTTGTATTAAGAGTTATGCCCTTCCAAAGTTGGGCAAAAATACTGAAAATTCTAAAATTTACCAAATGAACAGTACATATTTTTGTGGAAGCTGGTGCTGATCTGTGAGGAAGTGATATCCATGACTATGTTTTTCTATGTAGAGCTTTTCATAAGCTTAGTATGAGATTTAGAACCACTCTGTTTTGATTTTTCTACATTTAGTTATGATTTTTCAAAGTTGACATGATTTTTAAGGGTTACATGAATAGTAACAAAAATCACATTTTTAAAACCTTGGTTTTTATCTACTTTAAATACAGTGTAACACTTCTGAATGGTTCCAAATAACATATAATGGGGTTTAAAATAAAGGTGTGACATTTTTGGTATCAAAACAAAAGTTCTGGACTGTCTGCTATATGAACTGTTCAGTATAGTAGTATTAGGATAATGCATATTTGATTGTGTGTGATGTGTTACATTATGAAAGGTGTGCATTAGACTAGACTTGGTGCAGGATATGGCTTGTTGTGATCATGACTCTCTTGGGGGTATACTTGATCAGAGAAGGTCAGGGGAACTGTACCTAGACTGGTACCACCCACATGTTTCCGACCCTGATAACCCGACTCCACTACCCGGATATTATCAGCCTCTCTAAGAGGTAGAGGATATAGTTTACGAGGTAGACTCCAACGGTAGCAAAAGGCTAGAGGATGGTGATGCTGAGAGTACTATGAGGCCTAAACCCAATCCAGCGAAGCGGGCCCTAGTAGGACGAAGCCATAGTCTCTCAGAGCAGTACGCCCTGGTCAAATCTTGGCGAAGGCCTGCCTTCGAAGAAGAGGCAGTGGTTAGTCATGCAGGAGTTGCACACCTATCATACTATTTTGAGGAGCTCTATAAGCTGAGGAAGCAGATTGAGATCTCCCAGAACCAGTATGGGTTTATCTATATGGACTATTTTTACTATGTACAACTACTACATAGTGATATTGTCGACCAGGACGAGGGAGAGATAGATGAGGCAATGTGGGGACAGGCCTTACTTAACTCTTTGCCAAGAACCCTTGTTTGCCAAGATCAGATCCAGTTGGTTAATGACTATTCTAAGCAAGGTGTCTATGAAAACTTTGATCAAATCTTGGACGAACTCGAGCTTTTTGTTACTTCTTATTTTCCTTTCTCTCCTATGTGTTGAGTGGATGACTATATGTGTGACTTGGATGATCTATGTTTTGGATGCTTATACCTGGAACCTATCTATGTATAAATCTGAAGCATAGCTTATTATAAAATGTTTTAACAACTAAGTGATAACCTTATTCCTCTGTTCCTCTTGTAGTAACAAGTTAAGTAAAATGGTAAGAACCCAAAGAGAAACACAACCAAGGGAGGCAGCAAGAGAATCTCTCATTGACTCGATTCAATTAATTATAGACTGACTAAAGGAATAGTAGAAGGTGATGCAAGAAATTCAGGCGGCTTAAGCCTGCCAAAACTAGGAACACGATACTGCCATAGTAGCCATAGTGAGAGCAGTGATAGCACAGCTATAACAGGCCAGGCCAAGAGTGGCCAAGGCACCACAGCCAGCTCAACCTTAAGAGCCGGCAACTGAGTAGGTGTGATGTACAGGGGATCCTAATTCATTAAGGCAGTGGATCAAACAATTCAGTGCATAGAATCACCTGAGCTTCATAGGGACATTGAATGTCCAAGTGGCCGAGCATTGGGTTACTTGGCTAGAGAAGATTTTTCAATGTACTTGTATGTCCTTCTAAGAGAAAAGCTCAGATGGCTATCTATAAACTGAAGGGCCAAGCTGATCGCTGGTAGAAGAATACCAAGATGATCCTCTAGGAGAATGCAACCCCTATTACTTAGGAAGTGTTCAAGGAACACTATAATTTGAAATACTTCCTACTGTTAGTAAGAGATGAAAAGGAGGTGGAATTCCTGATGATATAATAAGGTCCTTGAGAGTCCTTCAATGAGTACCTAAATAGGTACATGAGGCTTTCTCGTTACTCTAATTACTTCCAACTCCGTAATGATGAGCGGTGGAAAATAGAGAAAATGGTAAGGGGACTAAGGCAGGAGCTGAGGGAGAATAGTAACTTGAAAAGTTCAATCAGGCAATGGAAGCCTGCCAGATTACAGAAAGTAGCCTGAACCACCAGGCGCTAGTCAGGGCCGCTCCTAGACTAGAGAGACCGGCAATAAGGGGCGGAATAGAGGGGACTTCCTTCGAAGGAAATAGGAAGAGGCGAAAGCCTATGTTTCCCAAGAAGTCTAAACGAGGAGGAGGAGTAAAGCAAGGAGGAAGTAGCACTACGCGTCAGACCAAGGAATGCAGAACCTGTGGTAAAAACCACGGAGATCGACCATGTTTAATGGCTCATAATGTGTGCTTTTGATGTGGCAAGCCAGGACACTATATAAGGGAGTGCCCTCCTAATATGGATGGCTTGAGGCCCCAAGCTCAAGGAAAGATCTTTGCCCTCACAAGGGAAGAAGCTGATAAGTCGTCTGAGATGACACAAGGTATGATTCAAGTTAATGATTACCTTGTGCATGCTATGTTTGACTCAGGTGCTAGCCACTCCTTTGTTTCATATGAATGCGCGAAGCGCATAGGTCTCACTATTAACACATTATTATATGATCTATGTGTGGCTACTCCTACGGGTACTAGAGTTTATACATCTGATGTTTTCCTGAATTGCATTGTTTGATATGCCCACTGTTACACTACACTTGACCTAGTATGTATGCCTTTTCATGAGATTGATGTGATACTTGGTCTGAATTGGTTGTCTACCCATAGTATACTCCTTGACTGTAAGAATAGGACTTTGATCTTTCCTCCCCGTGAGCTAACCCCTTATACCGAGGTGAAACTGAACTTGATCACGGGAGCCCAAGCTAAGAATTGCTTGAGACGTGGCTATCAAAGGGACGTGGTATTCTTCTTTGTAGATGCAGAAGTAGAAGAAGGCATAACAGAGATACTTATGGTATGCAATTTTCTGCAAGTCTTTCTGATAGAAATTAGCGGGTTACCTTCAGAGCGGGAGGTAGAGTTTACAATTGACCTAGTACCTAGAGTAGGGCCGATTACCAAAGCCCCGCATCATATGGCTCCAAATGAAATGGTAGAAATAAGGAAGCAGTTAGAGGAGTTATTGGAAAAGAATTTTATCCATTCCAGTGTGTCACTATGGGGAGCACCCATCTTATTCATCTGTAAGAAGGACAGTAGCCTACAGTTATGCATTTATTACTGGGAGCTCAACAAAGTGACGATTAAAAACAAGTACCTACTACCTCAGATAGACGATCTACTAGACCAACTAGCTGGTGCTGCAGTATTCTCCAAGATTGACTTGAGATCAAGTTACCACCAACTGAGGATTAAAGCAGAGGACACTCCAAAGACCGCTTTCTGAACACAGTATGGGCACTATGAGTTCTTAGCAATACCCTTCCGATTAATGAATGCCCTTGCGATTTTCATGGATTACATCAACAAGATTTTTCAGCCATATCTAGCTTAGTTCGTGGTGGTTTTCATTGATGATATCTTGGTATATTCCAAGTCACCAGCGGAACATGAACAGTATTTACGGATCGTTCTAAGTATTTTGAAGGAGCAACAGCTATATGCCAAACTCAGCAAGTGTGAGTTTTGGCTAAATAAAGTAAAGTTGGGTCATGTGATTACCCAAGATGGAGTAACAATGGATTCTAGTAAGGTGGAAGTAATTCTAAATTGGGAGTAACCAAAAACAATAATAGAAATATGAAGCTTTCTAGGATTAGCAGGTTACTATAGAAGATTCATTAAAGATTTTTCAAGAATTGCATAGCCCTTGACAAAACTTACATGTAAGAACCAGTAATTCGTGTGGGATGATAAATGTGAGGCTAGCTTCCAAGAGCTAAAATGAAGATTGACCTCAACCCCTATGCTAATAATTCCGAATCCAACCCTACTGTATGTTGTTGTATATACTAATGCTAACAAGTAGGGATTGAGGTATGTATTAATGCAGCAAGGACAAGTAGTCGCTATGCTTTATGACGGTTAATGTCTCAAAAGAGAATTATCCCACTCATAACTTAGAATTAGCTGCAATAGTTTATGCCTTAAAAATCTAGAGGCATTATCTATATGGGGCAACCCTTGAACTATATTGTGACCATAAAAGTCTCAAGTACCTGTAGGATCAAAAAGAACTGAATATGAGACAACGGTAGTGGATGAAGTTGCTTAAGGATTATGATTACCGGATAAAATACCATTCGAGCAAGCTAACGTGGTAGCTAACGCCTTAAGCCAAAAGGTGGTACAAGTAGCGTTCCTAATTATTCAAGAACAGAAACTCATCGAAGATATGAGAGATTAGGAACCTCTGTTCCATATGAAACTAATAGCCTAGAAAGTAGAAGTGATAAAACCAGAAACCCAACTGATAGAATAAATCAGAGAGGTCCAAAAGAGCTATCTGATAGCCGATACACTCTGAATTAAGCTAGTAACGGCTGAAGATGATGCGATAAAGGCATCACCAGATGGAATATTAAGATATAAGGAATGGGTATATGCTTTGAAATCCATCAGACAATAGCTACTGGAGGAGGCACATAAAAGCAAATATACGATACATCTAGGAATGACGAAGATATACCAGGACCTCTGACATATGTTTTGGTGGCCTGGCATGAAGAAGAACATAACAGAGTATGTATCTAAATGCCTCACTTACCAGAAGGTCAAAACAGAGCATCAGAGACCTTCAGGGCTTTTACATCCTCTAAATATTTTGGAATAGAAATAGGATAGTATCTCCATGAATTTTATCATCGGGTTACCCCGTACCTCATCCGGATATGACGTGATATGGGTGATATTGACTGATTAACGAAGTCTGCCCATTTTCTAGCAATCAATAAAGATTACCAGCCAGAAAAACTTACCAAGTTATATATCAAAGAAATTGTGAGATTACATGGAGTGCCAGAATCGATTGTATCCGATCAAGATCCTTGGTTTTTATCCCGATTTTGGAAGGCACTGCAGCAAGCAATAGGTACCAAGCTAAGCTTTAGTACAGTGTATCATCCATAGACAGATGGTCAGACAGAGCGAATCATACAAACATTGGAAGATATGTTGAGAGCCTGTGGTTGGATTTCAAAGGCAATTGGGATGACTATCTGCTGTTAGCAGAATTTGCTTATAATAACAGTTATCACTCCATTATACAGATGGCTCTGTATGAATCTTTGTATGGTTGTAAGTGTAGATCCCCGTTGTGTTGGACAGAATTAGGGGAGTGAAAGTTATATGGGCCAGACCTAGTCGAGCAAACAATCAAGAGGACAAGATCGATTAGGCAGAAACTGCTCACAGCCCAAAATAGACAGAAGAGTTACATGGACGTTTGGTGGAAATCTTTGACCTTCGACATAGGAGACCATGTGTTCTTGAAGGTGTCTCCGACGACGGGAGTAGGAAGGTCTTTAAAATCAAAGAAGTTGTCACCAAAATACATCAGACCTTTCCAGATTCTATCAAAGGTAGGACTAGGGCATATAAGATAACCCTACCCCTGAATCTTAGTCAGATACATGATGTCTTCTATGTATCGTAGCTAAAGAAATATTAGCCAGATCCCTCTTATGTTTTGGAATATGAAGATATTATACTACAAGATGACTTGACATGGGAAATCAAACCAGTGAAGATCATCGATTGCCAAGTAAAACAGCTATGACAAAAAGCTATCCCAATGGTCAAAGTCATCTGGAAGAATCTAGCACAAGAAGAAGCAACCTGAGAGAAAGAAGACGATATAAAGGACAACTATCCCGAGTTCTTTGAGTAAGGTATGTTTTAAATTTCGAGGACGAAATTTATTTTAAAGAGGGGAAATGTGACATCCCAAAATTTGAAACCCTAGTAATGGGGATGTAAGGAATGAGACATGATTGATAAGCATAAGGTGAGTAAAACATAAAAACCCAAAATGGGACGAAACCGACTTTATCGGGTCCTTAGGGGCAAAATGGTAATTTTGAGAAAAGTTCTAAAAAAATTCTCTAAAAATAGAAAAAGGTGGAATTAGGGCTTTTTGAGTCACATATGATGCTTTGGAAGTGAGAATGGCCCAAAATAATTTTTTTAAAAATTCCCAAAAAATAATTATTTTTGGGAAAATAGGGAAAAATAAAAGGGAATTAAAGTGATGTAATTATTTTAATTACCTAAGCACTCTAAAAATTCAAGAAAAAATATAGATACACTCCCTAGGAATATATATGAATTTATAAAATTGTTTCCAAGCATTGGAAATGCAGGAAATAATTTATAGGGAATTTACTTCCAAATTCCTATTAGTAAAGACTTGATTTCGGAGAAAATGTGAAATAAATACCTAGAGGCCTTGAAAAATTTCCAAACCTTCCAGATCACACTTTTGGAATAAATAGGGATTTATCATGAAAGGAAATGGAATTTTTTAAGCCTTTAGCTATTTTTTTCTATTAGGGGGGAAGAAATCGGGTATTATGTAACCAAATGATTTTTAAAGTACCCTAACCAATTCCATTGCTTCCTAATCAATTTTGGCCATTTATTTAGCATCCAAAAAGGCCCAAATTCATGTTCATCATGACCAGGACAGCTGGCTTATGTGCTGGGCAAATTTTCAACCATTGATGAAAAATGACTTGGAAAGCAAGATGCAAGTGGATGGCTAGGATTTGCTGATGGCTTGACTTTAATTTTAGGCCATGTTTGGCACTTGAAAATGCTTGCCAAAGGGGGAAGGACCAGCAGAAATTTTGGCATATAAATACCCCCATAATTCTCCCAAAATTCGTGCAAAAATATGGAAAAATAGGGGAGGTTCTGCACAAACTTTTCTTGACTTCTAAACACCTTCAAAACCACTTCCAATCTAAGGCTAATCATCAAGCTTTGATCAAGGACTCCTTAAGGTATGTTTAGGCTTTAATTTGGTGCATTTCCAATGGCTAAATCATGAGTTCTTAGTAAGGGAAATTGCTGGAAAATTGTGGTTGTGCTGGAAATCTTAGGAAATGGATAGCAACTTGTTTAATGACATTGAATAATGATGTTTGGTGCTGTTTTGAATAGGTTTATGGAAGAAATCATCCTAGGACTCATGACTATTTATTTCAACCAACTAAAGAACTCAAGGATAAGATTTGTTTCAATGACTTTTAATGGTTTCGATGCATTTAAAATGTGATTTTGTGTGGGGTTATGCTATGAAAGTATGTTTAAATTCATTGGAATCAAAAATAGAAATTTAGGAATCTAAGAGCATGTGTTTGGCCAATGAGAATTCTTGGACTTGGGATTGGATTTTGATGATTTTAATGCTTCCATTGAGTTCCTTGGGTATTTTTGTGCAGGGATATGTGGAGGAATTAAATTTGGAAGCATTAAAAATCAAATTAGAAATTTTAGCCTTGAAACCTATACCCTTTCAATTCTGTTCTTGAGGAAGGGATTTGATTTTGTAAAATCTGATTTGATAAATGGATTCTATATGAAAAATATGTAGGAATGGCCTAAGGGGTTACTTGAATCAAAGGGAACATAATTAGGCCAAAAATCCAAGGAAAAGGGGTTTAATGTTTAAGTAATGTGTAATATGTTTGGATAATTGTTGAATGGTAGCATTGAATTACATTTTGATTGCTTTCTTGCTTACGTTGATGTGTTAATGTGTATGTGTGCAATGTGTACCATTATATGACTAAGCTTTGTTGCAAATGTTGATTGTAATGTTTGAATTATGTTGCCTTGGCATTATGTCCTCTATATATGTGTATGATAGCTTACTTTCCATGGCATAGAAGCATGAACACATAAGCAAGATAAATGCCCAAAAGCATTGCATGTAGTGTTTACATAAATGCATGATAATTGTGATTCTTTGCTACTGGGATTTCTTTGAAATCTCACTCTTATGTTTAACACCACCTAGGAGGGTGTTCAAGCAAGGGCAAGGGCACGGAAGTAGTTCCGAAGGCCAAATGAATATTTGCTATACCCTAGAATGACTTTTGGAACTCGTTATGGAATATTACAAATTATGAAATGTTTGTTGGATAATAGCTCCTAATAGGAGCCAAACATGTATGTCTACGTTTAAATAGGTGGAAGTATATTAGAATGTATGTTTAAGTATGTGTTAAGGCCCATATGATTAAGGATGGGTAAAAAGTTAAGAAAAGATAAAACCAAGTATGATTAGGGGATAAACTTTTCCTAGAAATGACCAAACTTGGGACACATGACATAAATAGCAAATGTTTGAGTTTGGACTTGAAATTTGGCAAACTTATAGGACACATTTTTAGCTTTAAAGCAAGTGGTAGATCATTAAATTTGTAATTTTGTGTAAAGAGTTATGCCCTTCCAAAGTTGGGTAAAAATGCTGGAAATTCCAAAATTTACCAAATGAATAGTACATATTTTCATGGAAGCTGGTGCTGATCCATGAGGAAATGATATCCATGACTATTTTTCCTATGTAGAGCTTTTTATAAGCTTCACGTGAGATTTAGAATCACTCCATTTCAATTTTTTCACATTTAGTTATGATTTTTCAAAGTTGACTCAATTTTTAAGGGTTACATGAATAGTAACAAAAATCACATTTTTAAATCCTTGGTTTTTATCTACTTTAAGTAGAGCATAATGCTTCTGAATGGTTCCAAATGACGTATAATGGGGTTTAAAAATGAGGGTGTGACAATATATGATGGGTGCAAGTGTATGGATGAGTATGAGTATGTATGCACAGATAGAAAGGCAAACAAGTTAAGTTTTTAAAACTATCTAGAAGAAGTTCACTGAGACAAAATTAGAAGTATGCCATGATGAAATTGTCCCGAGGCTAAAAGTAGTTTGCAATTGCAACCGTGGTGAAGGTGTCTTGAGAGGGATCCTCGAAGATTGTTGCAAGTTGTCTGTGACAAAATAGAGAGTTGGTCGCAGCGAAGGTCCATAAATAGCTGGTAACAGAGTTCTGAGCTATGCAAATGCAAAATGCAAAGTATGAAAAGTGAAGAAAATCAGTATCTTTCTTTGTATTTTCAAAACTTTTGATGCTATGCAAGATAAAAACTTATACTATGGACAAGTATGAACCTAAATTACCTATAATGCAATCTAAAAGGGCTCTTAACCCCAATTAGCAGCAAAATGACATAAGCTAACCTAGACAACTAATTGCTTGGCTCCCTGGCAACAACACCATCTGATTCAAACCCTTTCGTGGCCCTTAGAGCTTAAATGAAAATTTTATCCAAGGATTGCACTATAGGGTGCAACCTCGGGTCGTTCACTTAACTGGAGCCTTAATTAAATGGACTTTAAGTTAAGTAAGTGTCATGAAAGGCAAACTAAAAGGGAAAAGAGGGGGGTTTTCACTTGGAAATATGAATTAAACTTGGATGTAAAAATATTTTTTTGGATTTTAGGGATATGAAAATGGAATGATGAAAAATAGGTCATTAAACAGTTATAGAATCCTCTTAAAAGTGAGTTTTGGCTATTATAGTTTGAAATTGATTTATGTGGGAGTAGGAATCACTAAGTTTCAAAATGATAAACTTTAAAGTACTCTTTAAGTCCAGGATCTTAATCAATGAGACTCCATTTCTTAAGATCCTGTAAAGTGCTCTTAATGTGTGCATTAGGATGAGCAAATGTGATAGGTTAAATGCAATGTAGAATCAACTCAATATCAAACACAACTATACAAGATAAGAGAGTATTAAGAAGATTACAAATAGATATATACACTACTACAGAATGACAAATACTTGACAGTTATTTTGGGTCATATTGACAGTCAAAAACCGTCAAGTATACTAGCGTCATATATTTTAATAACAGATATTTGACGGTTATCAACCGTCAAATATTTCACTAATATTTGATGATTTTACATGAAGAACTGTCAATTATTATTTGATCAATTGAAGGTTTTTAAGAAAAACCATTAACTATTTCTCTAAATACTTCACGGTTAACATTAAAACCGTCAATTATTGAAGGAAAAAAATTAACAGTTTTAATTAGAAACCATCAAGTATAAGTAAATAATACTTGACGGTTCTCAAAATCGTCAAGTATTGTCTAACATGGTGAACAACACTTGACGGTTTCCTATAAAACTGTAAGGTATTATAACAATACTTGACGGTTAAAATACTTGAAGGTTTTAAGTAATAACTGTCAAGTATTATGAGAATCTTTTTCTTATATACGGGTTCTGCTTTGCTAGCAGCCCCCTTGTAATTTTGAAACCACATACAAAGCAGCATATTCAATAGAACCATGCAGGTCAGCATTCAAATCAATTTAGCCATATGGATGTAACCACGAATGTATATATGAGGCAGAAATTTACATTATTTTATACATCTTAATGAACCAAAACCAACTGTCATATTAAAAAAGAAACTTGTGTTTAAGGCAAGTAAAAATTCTAGACAAGTACAAAAGGTGAAACAATTCTAAAATTGGCCAATTCCCGAAGTTGTTCAATGCCAAAAACTAACCAACAGTAAAAAATGAACCAAAACCAAAATTGAAACCAAACCTGTACATGTCTTGTACTTCCCTATCTATTTTGTGCCCACTAATAGAATAAGTCCATCGCTAACTCTTCAATGATTTCTTCCATATGAGCGGATGAATACACTATGCAATATGTGTCGGCAAACTACTGTATGCAACCACAAATGATGACATAAGTTAGATATAAATGTAAAGCTGCAGTAAGTACAATTCTTAAATATACAAATTGAACTTTAACAAATGCATATTACCTGCATAAGGATTATGTCAGCGTTGTGCATAATTATCTCCTTCATGAATTTCATCATGCAATATCCACAATCAGAGCTTTTTTTGGGCAGACATAGGCACTGTAAAGAATGGAAAAGGAAATAATATTAGTCAATCATATTAATCAACCATATTTAGTAGAATAGTAAATAATGGTGATGAATACCTTCACTTTCTTCCATGGGAAGGTATCGTCAAATTGGTCGTTTTTTATCGAGGGCAGGGTAAGGCTTGATTTGTGCAGTATAGCCACAAAGCCCTGAGAAGACAATAAAATTGAATATTAATGATTGTCAAAAATTAGATTGAAGCAAGAAATTAAATTAAATTAAATTTAAATAATAGATATAAATGTTACTTATTGAACAATGAAATCATAAATGATCGATTGGTTGGATCCCTATGAAGAGAATCGAGATACCAAATCCTCCGCTTTATAAGATTGACCACAATCAACATCTAGTGTCCCCTAAGTATACGAAAGACACTTAGAACAATTACAAAATATTTTGAAAATAAAGGAATTTAGGAAAGTTCAGTATAATACGTACCCATGACAGTAATTTGCCAAAAACAAAGTCTTAGGCTTTGCTGCCCCAGAAATGAAGATATCCACCGAGTCTCTGGATAAGTCTTTCTTCTTCATATTAGGTTTGTGGCCAACAAAAGTGTGGGGGCTGATAATCTTGAACTTGTCATCAAGGCCACTGCGTACTTTAAAGTTCTTGAAAAGATACCTAAATTAACAAACAAAGATATCAATAGAATAAATGCTCAAGTACTTAAGTATTTAGTTAAGGTTTTAACAAATACCTGATATAAAAGTTACAGGTATTTGTGCTGGCTATTCCATGCATCAGAATTTCTTTCAATACTTCATTTGTGATGTACTCTGACAAGGGTTGACTGTAGACCTCTAGCTCAAACTCTAAGGGATCATAAAATCCTTACTATGTTCTAATCTAGCCCCAACTGCATATTCTGCAAGACATATCTGGAATCTTGATGATACCGCTTGAAGAGGCTCAGAGGGCTACTTTTGTGGTGATGATAATGAGTGATCACCCAATAGGCTCTTCTTCCCCTTAGACTGACAAACAGATTGTTAGTAATTAAAACAGGGTCTATTTTAAATCAATTGAGCAACCTATACATATATACCTTTGAAGGATGTCCTAATGTATGAAGATAGCTAGGCCAAGTGACAAAACTACCCACTACTTAAGCTACTGTCTCTGCATCTTGGGTGGACATCGGGATGGCATAATAAGCATCAATAGCAGTGTTCAACTGCACCCTCACATAATAAGTAGGGAGAAGCACATTATGAATTATACTCTCCCCCAGTAAATTGAACATGTAGCCTATTGCAACAGTGTGATATTTAGGGCTATCCGCCATATACTGAACATCCACTTCACCCTAATTTAACATAGGACACAAGTTAGTGTGATATGAAAATAATTGAATATAATCATATAAACACAAGAAGTATTATACCTCAGGTAGCAAGAGGAATGTGCAGCTGTAACATCCATACTTTTAGGCCTAGAAGTTCCAGAAATAGCCTAAATTAAATAGGTTACCAGACCCCTGTGAGCAGAAGTCCCAAAGATGAAAAAGGAAGTTAAATCAGTTTCAGGTACTACACTGCAAAGTAAAAGTTTTCAGGGGCTCGGGTATAATTAAGGTTAGAGGCTCCAGTAAAGTCTCGAAGGCCCAAAAAGAGAAAAGAGACTAGATACAGGCCAAAGGTTAAGCTAGAAGCCTCAAAGAAAGGATTATATGAAGCTAAGTCCAAGAAGGGACTAAACTGTAAATTCAGAAAGTTATGACTAACAGGGGTAAAAATGGAAGAGTACGCAAAGAATTCCAAGAAAATCCTAGAAAATGGGAAATAATATTCTAAGGCTCTTCTATGAAGAGAAAAGATGAAAATACCCCTGAGGCAGCTTCAACGGAATTTGTGAGGTTATTACCAGTAAAAAGTATACCATGTGAGGTAATTATTTAAAATAGCAAGAGAGCTCAAAAATGTATACAAAAATGAGGTTAAATGGTTGAAAGGTTGTACTAATTTATAAAATTAGTCCCGTAACCAAAAGGCCAGTGGAGTGGCTTTAATAAATTAAAGAGTCGGTTTTGCCGATAAAAGGAAATTTTGGTAAATGAATTTTTATGCAAGGTTTAAAGGAAGTGTTATGGCCTAAGAAAATTCATAGATATTCTCTAGAATTAAAGGGAATTTATAAAGTAGATAGAACAATTTTCTGAGCTCCGGAAGGCCATAAAGAAAGTCGGAGAAACGTGGGCCAAGTAAATTCGGAGGAAGCTTATGAAACAGGTTTGATCCAACGGCTAGGATCTAATCTCCCATCTCCTCCACCACTTTCATGACACTTGGCATCTTCTAGAAGGTTGAGGTAAGCATGATGTAATAAGATGATACAATGATGATGCAAAAGTCCACTTGAACTTCCAAATTTGCCCTTACCCTTTCTATTAGCCACCAAGGGCATTTTGGTCCATTCAAGCCAACTTTTTTGGCTATAAATAGAGCCTCTTCCCCTTCATATTTTCAGCCAACATGAGTTTAAGAGGGGAAACTCTGCCAAAATTTAGAGAGAAAAACGTAGGGGTGAAGGCCAAGAAGAAGGAACAAAGTTCAAGCTTCAAGATCAAGGTATGTGGTGGCTGTAGCATCTGATTTGATACCTAGTTCGAATTAGTTACTGTGTGTATCTGATTCTGAAATTTTGTATGCTTAAAGTACACTCTGTGAGCTTTAAATCCATGGGTAGAACACTTCATTTGGATATGTGTACGATTTATGGTGATTTTTCAAAGTTAGGGTTTGAAATCTGGAAACAGTGTTGAACTTTTGGGAGATTGTCGAGTTCCGTACAATTCTGGTACTGTTCAGCATAGAATTGGTTCCTGAAACTATTTTTCCTTTAAAGTTAACTTAATTATCTTTCAGTGAGACTTAGAAGAACTCAATTTGGATTTTTCTATATTTAATTATGAATTTTCAAAGTTGAGAAAAAAATTCTGGAGATTCTGCGTGAACAATACCCGCGAACCAAAATTTCCAGATTTGATATTCTTGAATCTAAAGCCATCTAAAGTGGTCCTAATTGATAGGAAATAGATCATAAGGATGTAAAATATGATAAGATTTATATTAGAAAAGTTAGAAAGAAAACCCTAAGACTAAGAGAAAGGGGTTGAGGTTCAAGAAAGCTAGTCTTGAACTTTATGTAATCTAATGGTCCTAATGGATTGTGTCATCATTATGGTTATGTTTAGAACCTTTGGAACATCCAAGAGGATGTTTAGTGATGTTGACCGAATGCCCACATGGTTGGAAAGTCAAGGGAGTCAAAGGAAAAGTAATAGGAAAGCTTGAGGTGCAAGGTAGTGAACTTACCTATTGTCATTGCTTGATGTGGTATGCTTGTGTGTTGCTGTGTACATGTTATTTGCATGTTTTTGTGACATGTTTTAGCTACTGTAATTGCTATTCATGATGAGTAGATTATGTCTCCATGGCCATGCATCAAGAAGTTAGCTTTGAGCATGCTAGTATGTCACTAATTAACAAGAGAATAAACAAGTTGCGTGTAATGCATTAGCATCCATCTAGCATGATTATGTGGTATTGTTTGCTACTGAGATTCCCCCGAATCTCACCCCCTCCCTAACCAACCATTTAGGTCAATCAATGATGGGCACTAATGGCATGAGAAGCAAGGAGAAGAAGTGGAGAATTATTAATGCAAATGATTGATATGAATATTCAATGTATAATTCTCCTATGCTGTAAATTATGTTATGAATGCCATCAATTCAATGTATATGCTTAGGATGTTTATGGCATGAATGAAAGTATATGAGTATGAATGAGAAAGATTAAGCCCATGTTATGTATGTCAAAGAAATAAAAAGAATTAAAGTAAGGAGATATTAAGGGATAAAACGTAGGTCCTGGAGTAGTTAGTTTCAAGCTTCAGTTTGACCTATCAAATGAATGAGTTAAATCACGAGATTTGGCAGACTTATAGTGCACATCCCAAGCTTTAAAATGAGTGGTAAATCACCTCATTTGGATGTGTATACAAAGAGATATGAGTTTTCAAAGTTAAGGCACAGAATTTGGAGAGTCCAGATTTTACCAAACAAATAGTAATCTTAATCCAATAAACTGTATGAATTGGGCAAGAATAAGTCCAATTGACTATTTTTCCCTTAGAGAGCATTGAAAGAGCTTTCCGTAGAATTTTGGAACACCTCCATATGATTTTTGTAGAATTAGTTATGATTTTTCAAAGTTGGACCTGTAATCTGAAAACTGGATAGTGAACAGTAATATTCCGAAAATTAACGTCCAAATTGAAATTTTTAAGTTTAAGACCATCCAAAGTGGTCTGGAATGGGTCTGAATGAATGCTAAGGCACTATATATGTAAGGTGTGACAGCAGCTGTCTTTGCCACTTAGGCTGAGATTCAGAGCCAGCTATGGTGCTTGATTCTTGATCAAGCACTTGATTAAGAGCACTTGCGCTTTAACTTGCTCCTTTAACCAGTGTGTTTCTTCTTTCAGCTCCATAAGCTCAGCAAAAGAAGGCATACATGATGAAGAGGGCTTTTGTTGGTACTCGAAGTAATCCCTCTTGGTGACTCCATAACCGACGCCTCCAAGAAGACCAACATGGTCAAGAGTCCCCAATACCCTTCTCAATATATCCTGGTCATCTGCAGAATATGCCCCCTGTGAAACTTCCTGGGACAAACTCTCCTGTGCAACAAACATTGACATAGTTATTCATACTTAAAGATATTTGACAATAATGTGAGGATTATTTAATTTAGAATAATACTCACCATCCTGTCCTCGACCTCCTTAATGCGAGGATTATCAATTTGGCCATCTTTATTTTGCCTAGCCAATGCCCACAGCATTTGATGGGATACAGTGACATCTGATCCCTCCTTCTAAGTTACCTCTTGCTCGAGGCCCTCATAACCCAAGTGCCCCTTTCGATAGGCATATTCATTCTTCTTTACATTTTCCTTATTTTGGGCACTTAATTCTTGTTAAATCTCTGAATAGTAGTAGAAATTCCTAAGGGGTAGTAAACCAAGAGGGATAGAAATTGAATGATATTGAACAAAGAATTTGTGATGAGCTAGATGCCTGACTAGATACGGCACAATAAGGTGATCAGTGTATGATGATCAATGTCTGACCATAAGAGGTAATTAGTCAAGGATAAAGAAAGGTTGTGTCAAGCAAGATCCCTCTTAAGGATAGAGTTGAATGGAGATAGATGAGAATGTAATGTTAAGTTGTACTGGGAACTAAATCGTAATGAAAGATGAGAAAATTCTTAATGATACTTAAAATCTGATGATATTAAGATAATTTGATAATGCTAGGGACTATATGGTACTATTTTGTGTCCCTTAGGTGTTTGAGAGTGTGCAACCATAGTACCCAGGCTAGTATGCAACCACAGCACCTAGACCAGTGTCGAGTTCAATAAATGAAACTCTTACTAATGAACACTCCTACCTATGGGATTAAGTAATTTGAGTAGAGAGCTCCCTTTTGATAGGGATATGACATTGACAAATATGCCCTGATAGAATTGAATATGAGGAGAGTCTTGAATACAAAGTACCACTCTGAAAGTGTATGTGATCCTCTGTCACAAAAATTACATTGGTTTTACGAGAGTAGACCATTCTCGATAGGAATTATGGTGAGTAGCCTGAATAGAGTTGATAGTGATATATGCTCTATCAATAATTGTCACATCTCAATTTTTAGATGTAAGAGCCCTAGAAGTAACCTAAAGAAGGTAGGTTACTAAGCCCTTTTTGAGCAGAAGTCCTCAAGATAAGAAAGGAAGTCAAAGCAGTTTTAAGGACTAAACTGCAAAGTGAAAGTTTTCAAGGGCTGAGGTGTAATCAAAGTTAGAGGCTTCAGTAAAGTCTCAAGGGCTCATAAAGAGAAAAGAAATTAGAAACAAGCCAGGGGGTAGGTTAGAAACCTCAAAGAGAGGGTTGTATGAAGTTAAGTCCAAGCAAGGACTAAACTATAAATTCAGAAAGTTACGGCCAAAAGGGGTAAAAATGGAAGAGTATAAAAAGAATTCCAAGAAAATCCCAAAAAATAGAAAATAATATTTTAAGACTCTTTTATGAAGAGAAATGACAAAAATACCCCTGAGGCATCTTAAGTGGAATTTATGAAGTTTTGGCTCATAAAAAGTATACCGTTTGAGGTAATTATTTAAAATAGCAGGAGACCTCAAACATGTATGTAAAAATAAGATTAAATGGTTGAAAGGTTGTACTAATTTATAAAATTAGTCCCGTAATCAAAAGACTAGTGGAATGGCTTTAATAAATTAAAAAGCCATTTATGCCAAGAAAAGGGTATTTTAGTAAATAAATTTTATGCAAGGTTTAAAAGAAGTGTTATGGCCTGAGAAAATTTATAGATATTTTTTAGAATAAAACGTGGGTCAAGTAAATTCAGAGGAAACTTAAGGATTAAGTTTTGATCCAATGGCTAGGATTTAATCTCCCTTCTCCTCCACCACATTTGTGACACTTGGCACCTTCTTGAAGAATAATGTAAGGATGATGCAAGAAGATGATGTAATGATGATGCAAAAGTGCACCTAAAGTTCCAAAATTGACCTTACTCTTTCTATTAGCCACAAAGTACATTTTAGTCCATTCAAGCCAAAATTTTGGCTATAAATAGCCACTAAGACCCCTTACATTTCTGCCAAATAAGGAATCATAGGGGAGACTATGTTGCTCTTGCATTTAGAGAGAGAAAGAGCTATTTCTAGTGAGAAAAAGTCCACCTAAGTTCAAGGAATCACCAAGGTAAACTCCTAAGCTCTTTATTAATTATTGTGGGTTGTTTATATATGATTTTATGTAGTTTTGGATGGCCATTTTCCATGGGGAGATGATGCCAAATTTTTGAAAATTATGGAAGGATTTAAAGCATAGATTACACACTTGAAAGGGATAGGTTTTGATTCATTTTTAGTGAGTTTTGGAAAGGAAATCCCACCCTTATTCATGATGATTCAATTCAGCCAAGGAGAGAGAATAAGGTTAGAGTTGGATTTGATTTAATTTTATGCTTCAATGTATTTGAATGATGAAATGGTGTAGGGAAAAACCAAGAAAGGAAGCTTGAAAGCATTAAATTTGAAAATAGAAATTTGGTTTTCCAAGGAACCCTATTCGGCCAAAATGAGACCTATAGGGAGGGATTGGATTTTCATAAATCTAAATGGATATTTAGATTTCTTGGGCAAAATTATGTAGGATTAGCCTAAGGGAACAATTTTTACAAAGTTAGAACAATAATAACAAATTTAGAGAAAAGGTTGAGTTTAAGAGAGCTAGTCTCAAACTTCATATAATCTAGTAGTTCTGATAGATTGTATGATCAATGTGACTATGTTTAGGACCTTGGAACATCCAAGAGGATATTTGGTGATGTTGACTGAATGTCCACATGGTTGGAAAGTCAAGGGAGTCAAAAGAAAAGTAAGAGGAAAACTTGAATTCCAAGGTGGTGAACTTACATATTGTCATTGCTTGAGGTTGTATGCTTGTGTGTTGCTGTGTACATGCTATTTGAATGTTATTGTGACATGTTTTGGTTGCTGTAATTGCAATTCATGATGAGTAAATTATGTCTCCATGGCCATGCATCATGAAGTTAGCTTTGAACATACTAATACGTCACTAATTAACAAGAGAATAAACAAGTTGCGTGTAGTGCATGAGCATCCATCTAGCATGATTAATATGGTATTGTTTGCTACTGAGATTTTTTCAAATCTTACCCCCTCCCTAACCAACCATTTAGGTCAATCAATGATGGGCAATATGGCATAAGAAGTAAGGAGAAGAAGGTAGAGAATTATTGATTTTAATGAATAAGATTAATATTCAATGTATAATTCTCCTATGTTGTAAATTATGTTTATGAATGCCATCAATGGAATGTATGTGCTTGGAATGTTTATAGTATGAATGGGAAAGAGTAAGCCCAAGTTTTACATGCCAAAGAAATAAAAAGAATTAAAGCAAAAGTTTGTTCAGGGATAAAACATATGTCCTAGAGCAGTTAGTTTCAATCTTTAGTTTGACCTATCAAATGAACGAGCTAAGCTACAAAATTTGGCAAACTTATAGTACACATCTCAAGCTTTAAAATGAGAGGTAGATAACCTCAATTGGATTTGTACACAAGAAGTTATGAATTTCCAGAGTTGAGGCATAGAATCTGGAAGTTCCAGATTTTATGAAATGAACAGTAATTTTTATCAATTAAACTATATAAATTGGCCAAAGATAAGTCCAGTCTGATATTTTTCCCCAAAAAAGCATTGAAAAAGCTTTCTGTCAAATTTTAGAACACCTCCATATAATTTTTCTAGAATTAGTTATGAATTTTCAAAGTTGGACCTATAATCTGGAAATTGGGTAGTGAACAGTAAATTTCAAAAATTAACGTCCAGATTGAAATCTTTAAGGCTATCCAAAGTGGTCTAAAATGGTTAAAAATAGATGCTAAGGTATTATATAAGTAAGGTGTGATATTTTTGGTATTAGAGCAGAGGTTCTGGCATAGGAAGAACAAAACTATCTGTAAGGATTTAGAGAAGCCCAATTCAGGTTATAGCTAGTAATAGAGTACTGGCTAAGGTCCAACTAAGGTTATGGATTAGAGGTGAATGCTCTAGAAAAAATATGTATTGAGGATCACTAAAGTGGTGATGTTTGAGTCCTCAATTAGAAAGGAAATCATAAGCTAAGGAAGGTAGCCATTGATTAAAGATAAAGAAACTTCCCTTTTAGAGAAAGAAAGGATAATGGCTCATAAGTCAGATAGAAGTATGAGCCTAAACCCTAGCAGAAAGGGGTCAAGTGCAACCTAAGTTAGATACAGTTAGTATAGCCTTGATATGAGGTTAAGGTAGCACGATCAAAGTACCTATCTTTGATTGCTAAATGGATATAAAAAGCTAGGAAGAGCTAAAGATAACTTTCCACTGCTAGTGATCCCTAAGCATAGGAGAAACCAAAAGTACTAATGGTCTAGAGTTGTGAGCTAGACCCTTTCTTAATTGGTTGAAAGGAAGTAGTTGGCTTAGTTAGGGATCACATGAGGCTAGGACATAGAAGTCCTTTAGGTAGCAGGTAATGCTATGATGAACGAATCAAGTTAAGACTAGCAGAGGTTAAGAGAAAGTATATTTCATCACGATGAACTAAGGGCATTGGTGACGATAAATGAATACATAAGTGATTACCAGAGGAAGTAGTGACTTTCATCATAGCAAACAAGAATTCTGGTCATTACGAATAGACACAGTGACTCTCAGATTTGAGATGGTATCTCGGTAAGACTTGATGGATTATGAGGTCACTAAGAGTAAGACTGATAGAGACCAGAGAGAGTGGTAGCCACTATTTAAGAGCTATCAAATTCCCCCTCAAGAGGAAGAATAATGATAAGGAGTTAAACAAGATAGTTAGGGTTTGAGTCTGTACAATACTAAGAGGGTATAGTGGCCACCTAAGCTAGACAAACTCTTATAGCCTTGTTAGGGCTAGGGCACCATGATAGAATATCTATCTCAAGTCCCTAAATAGATAAATAGGAACTTGGAGATAGTAAACTCGAAATGGATAGCCCTAGTGGAATTCTTAGGAATCAAGAAAATGAGAATGAGTTAGATAGATGTATAGGGAACTAGCTTAATGAGGTTGACATGTTCCTAATAATGTTAAGAGATACTCCATCACTTGGGCTTAGGTTGAAAGGCACCCTTCACAGTGGATATGGTCTTGGTTACGGGTCTTCCTAGAGAAATTGGGAGATTAGTCCTCTGAGTCAGAATTGACACTACTCTAGATGGAGCAAGATACCCTGTCCGAGCAGGAAAGGGAAGCAGCTGAGGCAAGACAAACAGAGTTGACTTCACCCCAATAGAAGCATAACTAGCCAAGAACAAAGCTAGGGTTCAATGTCCCTGAGCTTAACAGGGAAGGGCAAGCAGAAAGAAGAGAACCTCATAAGTCCTCTCCCTATGACTTCCAGAATCAGCTACGAACAGGATGAGATGCTCCCTTTTTAGGGATAAGATGTCTGGATGGCACGCTACAAACATAGCAACCAGTAAGAGCTTACACTCCTTGCATTGAAATGTTAGGCATTATGCATATTAGAGCATGCTCATATTGGAAAGAGAAGTTGTACAAGTCCTCTCCCTATACCGTTATAAAGTAGCTAAGAACGGTAAGAGCAGCTAGAGGAGTAAGAGAACTCCTAAGGTAGATTGGCTTAGGCACCTAAAGAAGCAGATAGGTGGCCTGGAGAATTGAATGAGGCTTAAGAGAATGATATTGGCTATTGGAACAGTCTTAGGGAATGATCAATCAAGTTACCAACTAAGTGGGGGTGACTTATTTTATTACTCAACCTTGTAGGGTCAAGGTCGGCCAGTGAGACGATAGGGGATAAGCTTCATCATCAGAGGGAAATAGCCTGGAAGCTAATCAAACACGAGCCCCTCCTTAAGCAGATTCCTCCTTTTGTTCCTCAGCCTTCGGGGTATTAGCAGTCATAATCTCCTAGAGATCTTAAAATGGCTCAAAGTGATGATAGTATTCCAAGGTCACTATAGATCTTGAAAAGGCTTATGGTAGAGTGCAGTAGCTCCCGAGGTCATAGTAGACCGAGCCTAAGGAAAAGTAGTTGAGCCATAAGAACAAGTGTACAGTACCTCTTTGGGAAGATGAAAACTAGGGATGAGTTTAAGATACATAAACCTCCTTCAGTAGTAGACCAGTACAAATAACCTTATCATTAATTAGGCTGAGCTCAATTTTGTTCTAAGGAAAGCTATAGTTAGAAGAATTAAAGCCGTAAGACCTAACAAGAGGTATTCAGGCTAGCTCTAAATACAGGAAGAACCCCTTGTGATACAGAGATAGACTGAGTATTAACAGGCAGATCCCTAAGGTAAGGCTAGAGTCAAGGATGTAAGCTGGAAAGACCTGACTAAAGATAAAAGCAAAAGAGTCTATGACAGCAAAGTACCAGGGTTTGAGGTATCAATATCAGTGCCTTAGATTCTGGTTAGTACTATTTAGTTAAGCATGCCTAGGTAAGAGTAGCCCAAGGAAGGGTAACCCTGAGAAGTAATGTAAGAGAGTGTGCAGGCCAGAAATGCTTGCTATTTTTGGCAAGAATGTACTAAGTTCAGCAAGATGGAAGATAAAGTTAAGCTAAGCAAAGATAGTCTAAAGTTAACAAAAGGATTGAGTAAGGTCTCTAAAGACAATATTAGAAGCACCTTACCGGATGACTCTTAATGAGATGGCCGAGTTGAAGAAATAGAAAGGAGATTCATTAGACCTAGCGTATCTCCCTAAGGTGCTCTAGTACTCTTCATTAAGAAGAAGGATGGTAGTCTAAGGTTAAGTATAGACTACGGGGAGTTGAATAAAGTGACGGGAAGGAATAAGTAGCCCTATTGTAGATCGATGATCTGCTAGACCAGCTGGTTGGAGTTATGGTATCTTCTAAGATCGATTTATGATAAGGATATCACCAGCTGAGGACGTTTCAAAGAATGCTTTTAGGACCCATTACGGACACTAAGTTCTTAGTGATGTTGTTGGTTAATGAATGCCCCTGCTACTTTAATGGATTATATGAACCGGATTTTTATCCATACTTAGATCGGTTTGTCATAGTCATTATCGATGGCATCCTTGTGTACTCCAAATCTCAAAAGGAACATAAGCAGTAATTAAGGACTCTCTTGAGTACACTAAAGGAGAAACAGCTGCTTGCTAAGCTCAATAAATATGAGTTTTAGTTGGATGAAGTTAGATTCCTAAGCCACATGACTACAAAAGAAGGTGTGGCTGTGGATCCCAGTAAAGTTGAGACAGTGCTCAACTGGGAACAACCCAAGATAGTAACAGAGATAAGAAGTTTCTTAAAGTTGGCAAGTTACTACAGGACTTTTCTAGGATTACCCCATTGCTAACCAAGCTCCTTAGGAAGATTCAGCAGTTCGTATGGGACAATAAGTGTGAGGTAAGCTTTTAAGAGCTGAAGCAAGGATGACCTTTACTCCAGTACTAGTGATCCCTGATCCGACACTACCGTATGTAGTGTGCATAGATGTAAGTAAACAGGGATTGGGATGTGTACTAGTACAACAAGGCAGAGTTGTCGCTTATGTCTCATGATAGCTAAAGTCTCATGAGGAGAATTTCCCGACATATGACCTGGATCTAGCAGTGATTGTTTATGCCTTAAAGATATGGAGGCATTAGTTGTATGGGGTGACCATAGAACTGTTATGTGATTATAAGAGTCTTAAGTACCTGCAAGATCAGAAAGAGCTGAATATGAGGCAGAGAATGTGAATGGAGCTACTCAGTGACTATGACTACCAGATCAAGTACCATCTGGGAAAGGCCAATGTAGTGGCTAATGACCTGAGTAGAAAGATAGTGCAGGTGGCAACCTTGATGATAAAAAGGGTGAATTGTTAAAAGGCATTAGAGATTTGGGGTCCTATCTATCAGAAGCAGTTGACATCTGATGACACAGAAGAAGTAGGAACAGAGGTTTTGTTAACTGATCAAATTGAGAAAACTCAAAGAAGGAATGAGTTAGCAAGGACCCTTCAAGCTAAAGTGATAAATAATGAGACAAGAGATTTTGAAATCTCTACTAAGGGAATATTGAAATATAGAAAGGAACTTATGTCCCTCTAGTAAATGGTTTCAAAAACCAAATTCTAGATGAGGCATATAAGAGTAAGTACATGATTCAACCAGGAATGACCTAGATGTACCAAGACCTTAAGTAGAGGTTTTGATGGCCCGATATGAGACAAGATGTCACCCAATATGTGATAAGATGCCTCACATGCTAGAAAAATAAGGATAGAGCATCAGAAATTGTCAGGATTTCTGCAAACTTAGATCTCCCTAAATAGAAATGGGATAGCATTTCCATGGGTTCTATTCTAGGATTACCTCACACATCATCAAGTTATGACGTGATATAGGTCATAGTCGATCAATTAAAAAGTTGGCCCATTTCCTGGCAATTAAGGTTAAAATATTTGCCAGAGAAATTAGCAAGGTTATACGTTAAGGAGGTCATTAGATTTCATGGGGTACTAAAGGACATCGTGCCAGATAGAGACCTAAGGTTTATGCCCAGATTCTGGAAAAAGATATAAGAAGCCATGAGAACCAAGTTAAGCCTCAGTATAGCTTATTACTGCAACTAGACGGGTAAATAAAGCGAACGATTTAGACCCTAGAAGATGTGTTGATGGCATATGTTTTGGATTTTAAAAGAAACTGGATTGAGTACCTGCCACGGGCGGAGTTTGCTTACAGTAGTAGCTATCATTCCAGCCTTTAAATGGTCCCGTTTGAAGTTCTGTGCGGGAGAAAATATAAACCCTTGTTTTGCTAGATGAAACTTGGAGAAAAAAAGTTTGAGGTCCAGATGTAATTGACTAAACCTCTAAGAAATACAGCTAGTCAAGCAGAAGTTGCTTACGACTCAGACCATATAGAAAGGTTACACCGATAATAGGTGGAAACCATTAAAGCAAAAAAGTTGATGCCAAGGTACGTACAACTATTAGAGATTTTAGAGTTATAAGTCCTTATAAGGATATATTCAAGCATGCTAAATAGAAAAAAAAAGAAAGGGACATTCTCCTCGGGTAACCTTTTAGTGATAGTCAAACTAGAGGTTTAGTCCTAAAATTTCAAGGACGAAATTTGTAACATCCAAACTTTTAGGCCTAGAAGTACCAGAAATAGCCTAGATTGAATAAGTTACATGACTCCTTTTTTAGTAGAAGTCCCAAAGACGAGAAAGGAAGTCAAAGCAGTTTTAGGACTAAACTGCAAAGTAAAAGTTCTTAGGGGCTAAAGTGTAAGCAAGTTAGAGGCTCTAGTAAAGTCTTAAGGCCCAGAAAGAGAAAAGAGAGTAGAAAGAGACCAAAGGTTAAGTTAGAAACCTCAAAGAGAGGATTGTATGAAGTTAAGTCCAAGTAGGGACTAAACCGTAAATTCAAAAAGTTATGACCAACAGGGGTAAAAATGAAAGAGTATACAGAGAATTCCAAGAAAATCCTAGAAAATGGGAAATAATATTCTAAGGCTCTTCTGTGAAGAGAAAAGATGAAAGTACCCCTGAGGCAGATTCAATGGAATTTATGAGGTTACTACTGGTAAAAAGTATACCATTTGAGGTAATTATTTAAAATAGCAAGAGACCTTAAAAATGTATACAAAAATGAGATTAAATGGTTGAAGGGTTGTACTAATTTATAAAATTAGTCTTACAACCAAAAGGCTAGTAGAGTGGCTTTAATAAATTAAAGAGTCGATTTTGCCGATAAAAGGGCATTTTGGTAAATGAATTTTTATGCAAGGTTTAAAGGAAGTGTTATGGCCTAAGAAAATTCATAGATATTCTCTAGAATTAAAGGGAATTTATGGAGCAGATAGAAGAATTTTCTGAGCTCCGGAAGGCCATAAAGGAAGCCGGAGAAACGTGGGCCAAGTAAATTTAGAGGAATTAAGTTTGATCCAACGGCTAAGATCTAATCTCCCTTCTCCTCCACCACTTTTATGACACTTGGCATCTTCTAGAAGGTTGAGGTAAGCATGATGCAAGAAATGATGCAATGATGATGTAAAAGTCAACTTGAAGTTCCAAAATTGCCCTTACCCTTTCTATTAGCCACCAAGGGTATTTTGGTCCATTCAAGCCAAATTTTTGGCTATAAATAGGCACTCCTCCCCTTCATATTTTGGCCAAGCAAGGATCTATAGGGGAAACTCTGACGCTCTTGCATCTAGAGAGAGAAAGAGCTATTTCTAGTGAGAGAAAGTCTACCTAAGTTCAAGCTTTAAGATCAAGGTATGTGGTGGCTGTAGCATCTGATTTGATGCCTATTTTGAATTAGTTACTGTTCATATCTAATTCTAAAATATTGTATGCTTAAAGTACACTCTGTGAGCTTTAAATCCATGGGTAGAAAACTTTATTTGGATATGTATACAATTTATGGTGATTTTTCAAAGTTAGGGTTTGAAATCTGGAAATAGTGTTGAACTTTTGGAAGAGTTTCGAGTTTCGTACAATTCTGGTACTGTTCAGCGTAGAATTGGTTCCTGAAACTATTTTTCCTTTAAATTTAACTTAAGGAGATTCTAGTGAGACTTGGAACACTTAGTTTCAATTTGTCTAGAATTAATTATGAATTTTCAAAGTTGAGTAAAAATTCTGGAATTTCTGCGTGAACAGTACCCGCGAACCAAAATTTCCATATTTGATCTTCTTGAATCTAAGGCAATCTAAAGTGGTCCTAATTGACAAGAAATGGATCATAAGGATGGGAAATGATGAGATTTCTGTTAGAAAAGCTAGAAAGAAAATCCTAAGACTAAGAGAAAGGGTTAAGGTTCAAGAAAGCTAGTCTTGAACTTTATGTAATCTAGTAGTCCTAATAGATTGTATGATCATTATGACTATGTTTAGGACTTTTGGAACATACAAGAGGACATTTGGTGATGTTGACCGAATGTCTACATGGTTGGGAAAGTCAAGGGAGTCAAAGGAAAAGTAAGAGGAAAGCTTGAGATGCAAGGTAGTGAACTTGCCTATTGTCATTGCTTGATGTTGTATGCTTATGTGTTGCAGTGTATATGTTATTGAATGTTATTGTGACATGTTTTAGCTGCTGTAATTGCTATTCATGATGAGTAGATTATGTCTCCATGGCCATGCATCAAGAAGTTAACTTTGAGTATGCTAATATGTCACTAATTAACAAGAGAATAAACAAGTTGCGTGTAGTGCATTAGCATCCATCTAGCATGATTAATATGGTATTGTTTGCTACTAAGATTCCCCCGAATCTCACCCCCTCCCTAACCAACCATATAGGTCAATCAATGATGGGCAATAATGGCATGAGAAGCAAGGAGAAGAAAGTGGAGAATTGTTCATGTTAATGAATGATATTATTATTCATTGTGTAATTCTCCTATTATGTAATTATTGTTATGGATGTCAATGATGCCATGTATTTAATTATAATGCTTATGGCATGTATAGAAATGTATGAGCATGAATGGAAAAGAGTAAGCCCATGTTATGTATGCCAAAGAAATAAAAAGAATTAAAGTAAAGAGATGTTAAGGGATAAAACGTAGGTCTTGGAGCAGTGAGTTTGTAGCTCCAATTTGACCTATCAAATGAATGAGTTAAGTCATGATATTTGGCAGACTTATAGTACACATCCCAAGCTTTAAAATGAGAGATAGATCATCTCAATTGGATATGTACACAAGGAGATACAAATTTCAAAGTTGAAGCACAGAATCTGAAAGTTCCAGATTTTTAAAATGAATAGTAATATCTATTGATTTAACTCTATGAATTGTACAAGGATAAGTCCAATTGGATATTTTTTCCTTAAAGAGCATCGAAATAGCTTTCAGTCAAATTTTAGATTACCTCAATACGATTTGTATGGAATTACTTATGAATTTTTGAAGTTGGACCTGTAATTTGAAAATTTAACAGTGAATAGTAACCCGAGTAATTATGTTGAAATTTTTAAATCCGCAGGCTTGTGTTATGATCTGCTTCAACCATAACGCTTACGAATGCATGCTCTAAGAGGTTAAAGGTAGGATGTTTCAAAATTTTTACAAGAGGGGGAGAATTGTCACATCTTAATTTTTAGACCTAAGAGCCCTAAAAGTAGCCTAAAGAAGGTAGGTTACTAAACCTTTTTTGAGCAGAAGTTTTAAAGATGAGAAAAGAAGCCAAAATAGTTTTAGGGACTAAACTGTAAAGTAAAATTTTTCAGGGGCTAAGGTGTAATCAGAGTTAGAGGCTTCAGTAAAGTCAAAGACCCAGAAAGAGAAAAGAAATTAGAAACAAGCCAAGGGATAGGTTAGAAACCTCAAAGAGATGATTGTATAAAGTTAAGTCCAAGTAAGGACTAAACTGTAAATTCAGAAAGTTACGGCCAACAAGGGTAAAAATGGAAGAGTATAAAAAGAATTCCAAGAAAATCTCAAAAAATGGAAAATAATATTTTAAGACTCTTTTGTAAAGAGAAATGACAAAAATACCCCTGAGGCATCTTAAGTGGAATTTATGAAGTTATGGCCAATAAAAAGTATACTGTTTGAGGTAATTATTTAAAATAGCAGGAGACCTCAAACATGTATGTAAAAATGAGATTAAATGGTTGAAAGGTTGTACTAATTTATAAAATTAGTCTCGTGATCAAAAGACCAGTGGAATGGCTTTAATAAATTAAAAAGCCATTTATGCTGATGAAAGGGTATTTTAGTAAATGAATTTTATGCAAGGCTTAAAGGAAGTGTTATAGCCTAAGAAAATTTATAGATATATTCTAGAATAAAGGGGAATATATCGAGTAGACGGGAGAATTTTCTGAGCTCTGAAAGGCCTTTAAGAAAGCTGGAGAAATGTGGGCTAAGTAAATTCAGAGGGAACTTAAGGATTAAGTTTTGATCCAATAGCTAGGATTTAATCTCCCTTCTCCTCCACCACATTTGTGACACTTGGTGCCTTCTAGAAGAATGATGTAAGAATGATGCAAGACGATGATGTAATGATGATGCAAAAAGTGCACTTAAAGTTTTAAAATTACCCTTACTCTTTCTATTAGCCACCAAGGACATTTTAGCCCATTCAAGCCAAAGTTTTGGCTATAAATAGCCACCAAGACCAAGCCCCCTCACATTTTGGCCAAATAAGGAATCATAGGAGAGACTATGTTGCTCTTGCATTTAGAGAGAGATAGAGCTATTTCTAGTGAGAGAAAATCCACCTAAGTTCAAAGAATCACCAAGGTAAGCTCCTAAGCTCTTTATTAATTATTGTAGGCTATTTATATATGATTTTATGTAGTTTTGGAAGGCCATTTTTCATAGGGAGATGCTGCCAAATTTTGAAAATTATGGAAGGGTTTAAAGCATAGATTACACACTTGAAAAGAATAGGTTTTGATTAGTTTTTAGTGAGTTTTGGAAAGGAAATCCCACCCCAATTCATGATGATTCAATTCGGCCAAGGAAAGAAAATGGGGTTAGAGTTGGATTTGATTTAATTAGATTCTTCCAATGTGTTTAAATGATGAAATGGTATAGGGAAACACCAAGAAAGGAAGCTTGGAAGCGTTAAATTTTCAAGACACCCTATTCAACCAAAATGAGATCTATAGGGAGGGATTAGATTTTCATAAATCTAAGTGATATTTGGATTCTTTGGACAAAATTGTGTAGTATTGGCCTAAGGGAACAATTTTTACAAAGTTAGAACAATAGTCCAATATTTAAAGAAAAGGTTGAGTTGAAGAGAGCTAGCCTTAAACTTCATGTAATCTAGTGGTTCTAATGGATTGTATGATCAATGTGGGTATGTTTAAGACCTTGGAACATCTAAGGGGATGTTTGGTGATGTTGACCGAATGCCCACATGGTTGGAAAGTCAAGGGAGTCAAAGAAAAAGTAAGAGGAAAGCTTGAAATCTAAGGTAGTGAACTTACCTATCACTGCCAGAAAAAAGGCTTTTAACGGCGGTTATTAGTGGTTTTTCACGGGAGTTTTGGAGGCGAGGTTGATACAGTCGATGTTGAAAGTTTTACAAAACACTGGCAGTTGAAAACCACTGTGGAAACTTGATTTTCCATGGTAGCTATGTAAACAACTGCTGTGGAAACTTAAATGTCAAAGGCGGTTATGTAAAAAACCGCCGTGGAAAATTAACTTTCAATGGCGGTTTAATCAATAACCGTCGTTATAGTGTAAACTTTCCATAGCGGTTTTTAACATAACCACCGTGGAAAAGAGTTTTAACGGCAATTATATGAATAATTGCCGTTAAAGTTTATTTTTAAAAAAAAAATTTTGCGTGATTTTCTTTTTTACCACCCTGCAGTTTACAGTTCTAAATAAATGTAGGAAGTGCAGAATACATAGAACAAGACCATATGAACAATTAGTCAACTAGCTAGTTATTATATACAGCAAGCCTTGAAATTGCTTTTAACATATAGGCACAAAGTAAAAATAAAGAACCAAGAGAACTACGGGGAACCTAAGACCATAGAGCATATATAGGAACCAAGAGAACCAGCATCTTGAAAGGAAAGTAACTACTTCTGTCTGTACAATAGAAATAATGAACATGTATAGGAGGGAACCAAGAGAAAATATCTAACAATAATTTTTTGGAGAAATGACCTAACTATTTGAAAGTTTTAACATTTTGTAGCAATCTTGTTGACAAAGTGTCCCTTATCAAGTTGATGTCATCCATGGAATATGGCGTAGCATTTTAAAATACCTGTTAATAAAAAATAACATAGTGAACTTAATCAAAAATGTGAAATGAATTGAAGAATGTCATGTGACGTAACTTATCTTTACCTTGTCTAATTTCTCAGTCACTCTTGTCTCAATGATGTCATTCATGTAGCGAATGACATAATATCCACATTCAACATGTCCTGATGGACAATGGTACTAACAAAATGAAATATAAAATTGAATACTAGACATTATTGATTATAAACATAAACTTTAATTCAACTAAAAAGGTTTAAAAGTATATATTTAGCTCAAAACAACATGCCTTTGGGAGAATCCATGTTGGTGATTGTCTATTTTGTTTAATCGCCACAAAATTGAAACCATGAAAAGCCCAATAGTATAAAAGAAAATGATATTAGAGCATGCTTTTATAAACTTCACACGTAATAAATATAGAAACATAAACTATCGTTTCGATGACATCCCTGGTTTCTTCAAATGGACTTCCACAGAAGGAATCGAACCAGTAAACTTTATTATCAAAAGGGGCATAAACAATTAGAGTCCAATGATAACTACAAAATACAAACCATGTTAATTATAATCCTACATATACAACTTGTGTATCTCAAATACAATAATACACTTATCCTTCCACGTAAGGTACAAAATATATTGGCTTTTTGGTCTAAGTCATTGTGGTCATCATATAGATCGACCTTGCTTCCACAGTATTAAGCTCTTTCTGCACCCTTTTGAGGACACATAAAACCATATGTTCCTTCAAGTCCTCCGTTTCGACATATTTAAGTGAAGTTCCTATTGTTCAAATAAGAAACATTAGGACATACATAAAGTATAACGTGAAATAAGAAAATGATATTGTAACTTATAAAATAGCGAGCTGCATGAAGACTATATCAAAATCCTCAAAGTTGAGGAACTGAACGAGGTCCTTCTTGTCAATGGTGAAGTCGTATGTTGCATCTAAACCCACAATCCCCAGCGGTATCTTGAAAGTAACAGGCTTATCCATGTTTGGCACTACGGAATGAAGAACCTCCAAATTGGAATACATAAGCGCAACATCACCAGGAAGAGGCAAGAGTATAGGATCTGATGGTGCGCTCTTTGTGTCCTTCTTCTTTGCTGCCTTCTTTACCACTGGCTTTGTAATAAGTCTCTTTAGCCACAAAATGAAATGTCCTTTAGCTTGGGCTAATAGTCGAACCTCATCAGTAGGATTAGGCACTAGTGTACTGCCTTGACAACGAAGAATCCTCTCCACTATCACCCTTGCTTGATCGCTCAGAATTTTCTTGCTGTCAATCATTGTGCCCATGGATGCTCGACCATTAGCGACATGAAGAGATGAATTTTCATAATCCACATAGAGAGCAACAACTTTCCATTGTCTTCGACAAGGTCAGGGCTAGGGTCAGGGTCAGATACTGTCAGTTGCTGTGTCTAATTATTACTGCCCTTCCCCTTTTTTTATCAGAGGTGAACCCTGAAACATGATATGAAATTAGTTAAGGCACATTAAATAAGTTTAAATGGATCAAATAAACCTTTAGAAGATTTGAAAAGATGTGCGATTATTACCTGGGAAGGTTCAAATACTTGGGGCATCTGGAATCCGCTCGTGCCCATCATCATCAGAGCCTGTTAAAACTTGGCATCAAATTCATCATGTATCTTTTGCATCTTTACCATATGTTGTTGATTGAGTTCAGCTTGAACTCTCTCTGTTTCTTCTTGTAATCGTTGGTCGAGCTCCTCTTTGGATACCATGTTAGCAGAGGATGATCCAATGCTTCTTCGTGAAGCAGAGCCAAAAAATTGTTTAATACCAATCCCTTTAAGGGTCCTTCTGACTCTGTCGGGATGGTCAGCCTTTCCAGTGGCAGTGGCCAAGATGTCCATCCGTCCTTGAGGGACGAATGTATCTTGGGATAATTGCTCCTCAAGTGTATCCTGTAACATTAAAGCAACAAATTCAATTTAAGATAATTGAAAAAAGCAATTAATGAAGTATAATTCTTAAATATTACTTACAATCCTCTCAGCAATAGCGGCAGACTATGGAGTAATATATTGACCCTTTTCAATCCTCGCCGCCTTCCATTTTTATTGGTGAGAAGGATGCTTAATGGGTGGAATATAGCTAGTAAGATCTAAAGCAGCAGCCATCTATGCATTCTTCATCTGCTCCTCCATCATACTTCTTTCCAACCCACCATACCCTGCACGAGACATGGTATGTGGGTACACATTCTACTCACATATTTGTTTGTTCTTCTGACTCAATGCCTATGACAATTAAACAAATTCGACAAAGTTTGTTTAGTTAAATAAAATATGACCTGATTAAAAACTAAGTTTGAAGGAACCAAACTTGAAATGTAGGGTCTTCACATTACTTCACAAAACTCTCACATGGCTCATCACTAATAAACGGGTATGGTTGCTTAGGATGCTCAACCTTTCTTTTTCCATGAACACAATGTTTGGTAAGCGTGGCTTTAAAATCTCTCCACCATTCATCAAGTTGCTTAAACAGACAGTCTCTCATTTGCTCAGTGGCGGGAATATCAAATGTTAGCTGGAATACAATAGCATAGAGTTGTAAAGTAAATAAGCAATTATAATTAAAAAAAGTAGAGAAAACAATTCATACTATACCAAGATATCCTCCCAAATGTTTTACTTCAAATCTTTGTCCACCTTCTTCCAGCTAGGAATGTCAATCCCAATCTTACTACATGCAACATAACCCACATAACTAGTAAATTGAGCCCCGGTCTTTCCTATAGGCTTCAAATCATCATCAAACTCCACTATAATCCTCATAGGTTGTGTGGTCTCATCACGTAAAGCCAAATGCCTTATATGGGTTGGCCCTTTGCCCTTTCTTTGGCTAGTGAAAGAGTTGTCATCACCAAAACCCTATTGACTAGATTCGTCCATTTCTTGTTCAAAGAACAACAAATTAATAAATATAAGAATAAGAAATATCAAGTTAATATAAAACACTATTAAGTATATTTAACAAAAAAAATTAAATAATTCATTTAAGCCTTACAACCATTATCCTCCCAAATTCATTCACAATGATCATCTCTAACAGCATAGTCATTATCTACCAAATCTAATTCATCTATTTTAGATTGAGTAGCTGTGAAAGGCGGGATTTCATCAAGATTAAAGTTCAAGTCACCATCATCTCCACCAACTCCTTGCCTCTTACCTTGAAGCACAATAGATAATTTATTTTTTGCTAGATCGGGAACAAAAAACACTTGTTTTGCTTGACTTGTCAAAATAAATGGCTCGTCTCCATATCCAAATCTCTCAAGATTGACCGAAACAAATCCAAATTCTTCTTCCACTTGCACAACATTACCATTAACCCACTTACATTTGAAGACGGAAACTTTAAACTTGGCATAACTAACCTTCCATATCTCTTCTATTATTCCATAATAGGACATTGTCGCCTACATTAGGTTTTTATCTTTATAACTAGCAAAATGCATAGCATTCGCTACTACCATCACCCCACTACTTTGCATGGTACCCTTATCGTCTTAGGTTTTTATGTAAAATGATAGTCATTTATGTCATATTTTCCCCAACACAAAACCTCAAAAGAAGGCCCTACAGCTAGCCTCTGTATTGTCTTAGAAGGATTGCCATTTTTTAACACTTCTTGCTTGAACCACTCTGCAAATGACTGATTATATTCATTAGCTAGTTACATATTGTTCTTTCTTGGATTCAAGTTCTTCAACATATTCTTCTGAGCATTCAAGTAAGGCAAAAAGAAGTAGTATGGAATTCACAATTCATAATGTTAACTTGCTTGGTTGTTGCATAATATGATTACATGAATAATTACTATGTTATGTTTGAGATTATTTGATGAAAAATGATATATTAGTTGATTGCACTATATGCCTTGGCACTATGCATTAACATGTTATTTAGTAATGATTTGCGATGATATTTGCATGGCATTGAATATTCATGAATATATATGTAATCTACCGTGCATGTTTGACATTACAATTGTAACTCCTGCTACTGAGGTTTCTATGAAATCTCATTCCTTTATATTCAAATATTCACTAACTAGGAATTGGATCAAACAAGGAGAAAAGAAAGGGATTCATTTTGGAGGATAATTGAGCTTAATGTTATTGAAGTTATGTTTTGTAATTATTCCACATTATTATGTATACTTATAAATTACATTGGAACATTGTATCAAAGATTAGCGATGCTTATATGTGAGAAATTGATCAACGAATCATATTTAAGCATGTGAAGTGTGATTAGAAAGACCATATGGAATGAAAAGGAAAGAAAAACCAAGAATTATGTGAAAAAAAATAAAAGTTGACTTTTTAAGGGTCAAGCTTGACTAATGAAATTCTGTGCAATTGGATAATTCTTGAGCTGAAATTTGGCAAGCTTTTAGGTCATATTTTTAGTTTTGAAAAAAGTGGTATTTCATTAAATTTGGAGTTTTGTGCAGAAAGTTATGCCCTTCCAAAGTTGGCTATAAATCCTTGAAAATTAAAAAATGACCAAATAAATAGTACCACTTTGAACGAAATTTGGGATTGATGCATGAGTTCTAGGCATAAGGAATAAAAAAGAGCATGTTAAGAGCTTTCTATAGAACTTAGAACCATCTCATTTTAATTCTTTTTAAAATTAGTTATGAATTTTTATGAATTTTTAAAGTTTGGCCTTTATAAGGGTTATAGTGAACAACAACCTGAATTTAAGAAATTTTAAAGTGCAACTTTTTCCAAACTGAGGCCATGATAAATGATTCGAAATGGTTCCAATTAAGATCAAATGAGATGTAAAAGTAAGGTGTGACAGCACAGTTACAATAAACCAGGCAAGGAGTAGCTAGGGTAGCCCAATCAGTCGAACCCCAACCAAGGAACAAGCAGTAAAGCAGGCAAGGCCTGTAAGGGGACCAGATAATTTGCAACACTAGATTATGCACTTTTGTAAGCATAATCCACCAGCTATACAAATAGCCAAAGACTGGACTACTCGGCTAGAGAAAATCTTTAGAGCGATGAATTACTCATTTGAGATCAAAGCACAGATAGCAATCTACAAGCTAGAGGGACAAGCTGATAGGTGGTAGAAGAACTCAAAGATTGTCCTTCAAGCTGCTGAGACTTCGATCACTTGGGAGTCTTTTAATGATCAATTCTTCTAAAAGTATTTCTCAAGATCAATATGGGATGAGAAGGAAGCTAAATTCCTTACTACAAAGCAAGCGAAAGGTGAACCTTCTAGTGAGTATGTGGTGAGATACATTAAATTATCTTGTACTTCACCTATCTGCAACATTTGAACAACAAACGGTAATTCACTGAGAAAATAATTAGGGGCCTAAGACCAAAGCTAAGGGAAAAGGTAGCCCCTATCACATCTAGTAATATGGTAATTAGGAATAAGGATATTCCTAAGCATTTAAGTGCCAAAAAGGATAAGGAGAAATAGAAGATTTATGGTGGAGAATAATTATTATGATTTTCCAAGTCAATTGTTTGACTAATTAAGAAAAATTGGTCAAGAATAATTATGAAAAAATATTTTCAAGCCTTAAAAAATTAAGAAAAAATAAGGATAATATTCTTTGAGAATTATATGAGATTGTGTAATTGGTTTTATGACCAAATTATCCTTAGAAAAATTACAAAGAAATTTAAAGGCGATTGAGGCTAATTTGAGGCTTTTTATTTGGAAAATTCTAAACAAATATTTGAAAGGAGAATAAAATCCCAAGAAAATTCTTCTGATGCCCCCAAGTAATTATAAGAGATTATAAAATTAAAAGGAGACCCTCAATTATCCAGGATTTTTTTCTAATTATTCAGAAAAGTGGAAAAATCACTAAAGAGAAGGAAATTAGTTTTCCTTTTTATTTAATTAATGGGAATTTGAGTTTGAGCTAAAGAGGGCATTTTAGGAAGAGAAAATTGAGGAGAATAAATTAGGGATCTACTAGAAAATAATTATAGAGGCCAAAGTACTGTAATTATAGAAAAGAAATTAAACTCAGAGTCAAAGTGCACTGATAAACTGTAGATTAGAGTCTTGCACTTTACTTAGCCCACAAGTTGCCACTTGTCAAGCCCCTATTAGAAAGTAATCAAAAATTTCCAAGTCTCAAGCTTTGATTAGAGAGGATCTTGACTTTTGAGATTAATTACAACTGGAATTAAATAATTAAGAGAGAAGTTTCAGGAAGGAATATGTAAGTAAAACATGGTAGCTCATTACATGGTGGTGGTTGAGATATTTGTGTTGGCATTAAATGAATTTCATCCTCCCCCTTACAAGACTCCCTCATTTAGCCAAAGAAGAAGAGAAGAGCAAGTTGCGGTTCTTGAAGAGTGATCAAGAGAAAGACAAGCTATTTTGATCCACCAAGTTAAGATCTAAGGTTAGTAAGTGGTTCTATGTTGTAGCTTGCTTGTTTTCCTTAAGGTTGATGGTTGAAAACTCTTCTTTTTCCTCTTTTGGTTGCCAGCTGAATTGAATAATGGTGAGGGGAGGGGAGTTTCATTGTTTAACCTAGTTAGAACACCTTAAATCATGGTTATTTCAAGTGGTTTGGTGTTATATTTGAAAGATTTTATGGTTGGGTTTTTAGAGATATGTTTTAGCCAAGTTAAGAACTCAACCCTATGATAATATTTTCAAAGTTTTGATGCTTCCATGATGTTCAAAATGGGGAATGGTGTAGGATAAATCTAAAGAACAAGTGTTGGAAGCATTAAAATCAAAGTTGTGATTTTTGGAAAAACCTATACCCCTATTCGGCCCACTTCTTGAGGAAGGAATTTTCTTTTCTTAAATCCAAGCTCATAATTGGATTATACTTGAAAAATCATGTAGGAAGAAAGTAAGAAAGAATTTTTAGGGTTTAAGGAAACAAAGCTCAAAAATTAATGATCGAAGGTTAAAGCTTTAAAGGGCAGGGGTTTAATTGAGTTTTGTTATTGATTTTTAATATGGTTTGGCCAGTAATGTTGCTGCCTCTTTCATGGTTTGTGATGTTAGGGTTTGTTAATTGTGGAGAAGAGGAAGAAGGTCAAAGAATCAAGAGCATTTAGATTAAGGTAGTGGGATTTAATTAGCCATTAATGTTAACTTTGTATTGTTATTTATGGCATGAATGCTTGCTATTGTACGGTTGAACTATGATGATTGTGATATGGTTGCTCCTTGCATTTGTTGCCACGGCCTTGCATGTTGAGGTTGTCTATTTATAAGAAGATTAGTTCTCCTATGATAGCTAATATGAAATGCTTTATAATGATGCATGTTGATGTTTTGGTTGATTAATCTTGCTATTGGGATTTCATTGAAATCTCATCCCCCATATGTAACCTGACATTTTAGGGCTGAATCACAAAAGGGGAAGCTGCAAATTCAAGGGTATTTGTGGTGGTGATCCATGAGGAAACAATTATATTTTGGTTATGTAAATGTATGATGATGGGATGTTGTAACTCCAAGCAGGGTGCTAATTTGGAGCCATGTTTTTATTAAGTTTCTAAATGAATTTCTTCACAAAATTTGGTATGCTTAAATTTCACGTCATAAGCTTTAGATCAATAGGTAGCACATTAAAAATGGACAACTATATGATTTTTTGTGATTTTTCAAAGTTAAGGTCCAGAATTTAAAAAAAGGGTTTTTACCAAAATGACAGTGTTGACTTTCACAAAAATCTAGGACTTTCTCACAATGAATTAATTTCCAAGATTATTTTTCCTTGCAAGATCATTCAAAGAGCTTTCCATTGAATTTTGAACCATTCCATTTTATGATTTTTTTGAAGTTGGACCAGAAAACTGGATTTTTACTACATGAACAGTAAAAATTCTAAAATCAACATTTTTTGGATATTTTTGAGCCCAAAACCATCTAATGTGGTCTAAAATACCTCAGAATAAATTCTAAACCATACTAGAAGTAAGGTGTGATAGTCCCAAGGCAAATTGAAAATTTTGATAAAGTGGTGAAAGCCTGCTAAATCACCAAAAGTAGTCAGAATCATTATGACCGTACCAGGGTAATGCTAAGGGCCAACAAACCTCAGGCAAGGGTGATGACCATGGAATGAATATTCAAGAGGTAAAGGAAATTGGTATCAAGAAAAATCTCTCTTGAGGATAGGCAAATGGAGATAGATGAGAATATAATAATTAATTGTTGCACTGGAAATTGATATGCAACGCAAAATAAGGAAATTCCTGAGGATACCTAAAACCTGATGATGGTAAGATATTTGATAATGTCAAAGATTATATAGTACTCTTTTTCATCCCTAAGGTGTTTAAAACTGTGCAACCATAACACCCAGGCCAGTATGGAACACGAGAGATGAAATTCCCACTGATGAATGCCACTGCCTACGGGATTAAATAATTTTAGTGGAAAGGCTCCCTTTTAATAGGGATATGGTATTGAAGAGTGTATCCTAGCAGAGATTGAATACAAGGAAGGTCATAGCTATGAACTACCTCTCCAAGATTAGATGTGCTCCTTCGCCACAGAATTAATGCTGCTCTTACAAGAACAGGTTAATCTTGGCAGGAATTATAGATGAATAGCCTGAACAGAGTTGATAATAATATATCCTCCATCAGTAGTACTAGAAATGGTAAACAAATAGTTGCTTTGGTATGAGCAATGCGTCCTCCCATGAGGACAAATTCTCTAATCAAGATAGCGGGAAACAGTCGAGGCAAGGCATAAAGTGGATTTTACCTTAGGGAGAGCAAAATTGGTCAAAAGTAATAGGAAAATATTATGAGGCAAATACATGAGACTCCTCAAACTTAATAGGATACTGTAATATGGTGATGGGTAATAAGAACATAATGATACAAGCCCACTCTTGATACTATTTCCAATTGATAAGAGGTAACAAGGACCATGGAGTCCTAAGGCAAGGCAGATTGGCATTGACATAATAACAAGCTAATAGGCTTTAGAGATGAGCTAATGCCTAAAGACTCAAAAGGAACCATGAAAGCAAAGTAACCTAAAGTAGCTAAACTCAAGGACTAAGGAAATATGAGAAGGCTAAGAATTTTGAAGTTGACAAGAAGTATGAAGCAAGGTTTAAAAAGATAATATTAGTGTCTGTGATCAATCTTGGGGAATGATCAGTTAAGTTATCCATAGAGTAGAGGTGACTTATTTTATTACTCAATCCCGTGATCTAGGATCTCCTAGAGATCTTAAAATGGCAAGTGATGATGATGATAATAGTATTGGTGATGATGATAATAATGATGATAATGATAATATTCTAGAGTCACAGTAGATATTGAATGTTACACCTTACTACTAGAATGACTTAGAATTTAATCAGAACCATTTTAGACCACATTGGATGGTCTTGAGCTCAAAAATCTCATTTAGGATGTTGAGGACGCTACTTTTCAGATTTTTACTGTTCATTTGGTAAAATCTAGTTTTCTGGTCCAATTTCAAAAATTTGAAAAATCATTAAAAATCGCACAATTGTCCATTTTTAACGTGCTACCTATCACATTGAAGCTCCATATGTTGTCTTTAAGCATGCCAAATTTCGCAATTAGATTCATTTAGGAGTTCAGCCAAAATGCTGCTCTAAGTTGACGGCTTCCTTAGGGTTACAGCACCAATCATGCATACTTATACATAACCAAAATAGAATTGTTTTCTCATGGTTCATCAGCACAATTACTCTTAAATTTGCAACTTCCCTTTGGATGATTCAGGCCCTAAAATATTGGATTATTTTGGGAGGGTAGATTTCAATGAAATCCTAGTAGCAAGAATAATTAACCATAACATCAATATGCATCAATTACAAGCATTCCAACCTTTTGCTATTAATAGGAAACTACTTCACCTCATACATGTAGCACTCTAACATGTAATAGCCAAGACACTTAAAGCAAGGAGTATAGCTACACAATCTGTAGGTAATCAAAAGACACGTAACGAAAAATAAAAACTTTAAAATTTTCAATCCCTTGCCCGGATCTACTGATTGTGTTTAAGTCAAGTAGTAAGAGGTGTTACCTACGGTATTCGAATCATTGGTGGCTCAGGGATTCTGATGTCCGGGATGCCTATGCTCTCCTTTTGTTCGTGAGAAGTTGATAACTCAGATCGGCTTCCTCTATCGGTACTCACACGAACAGCGTTCCAATCTTGAACGACGTGCTAGCGCCTCTTGTCCTTCTAGGGCTTTTCTGAGAATCCATCCTCACCGTCTCTATTTTGGCCGTTTCTTATCTGCAAACCTTTTGCACTCTTACCCACACAAAACCCTCCTAGCTCCTAATATCAAATATATAGGATGCCATCGGTATTATGAAGGACATTGGATTTTGGAATTAATCCTAAATTAATTCTGAAATTAATACAATATCATATATTGCGTAATCTGATAAGAAATCAATTAAATAAATACAGTTTGTATATTAAATCCGTCCTACAGATTTAATTCACCTATTCATTTAATTCAAAATAAAGATATGATGGAATTATATTTGATTTATTCTAATAAATCAAATTTGAGATATTATACCTTATCAATTTAAAAAATGATATAGATTTAATTTATCCTTATAAATCAAATCTTATAAATATCTCTTATATCATAGAATATATATACGCGAATTTATATATATATACACACGTCCATCCTAGATTATTCATTGAATCTGGACATATCTTAGATTCAATGAATCTGGACATCATAGCTCGTGTTGGGTTATTTCGTGTGTGACCCTGTAGGCCCATATGAAGTTGGCAGTGGGCCATTTACTATAATGACTCACAAGTCGTAAGTGGTCTCTAGCAAGACATCATGACTACCCAATTCATATGAGGATCGATGAACGATGTAACCTTTCATACAACCATATCACGTCTCTTTCGTCACACAACATTTTGGTCATGGATAAGGCATGGAGAACATCATCCTCCTATTCCTGACCGTTACTTTCTCGATCCCTAAGTAGTCTGAGTATAGAAATGGAACTACCTTTCTATTATAGTATGGTCATATATTTCTCAGACTCACTCATTGAGGGGCCCAGTAATATCTCTCTACGAATGTGAGGGACAAATTCCATCTTGACCATTCACATTCCTCCATATGAAAAACCACTAAGCCTGAACATAGTCTTTATGATCACTCGGTCAAAAGTGACTTTTGACTAGGTCAAAGCTGAGCGTTTCTCATGTAGGAATCCATGATGATCTCAGGTCAAAGGGCATAGTGACATGGTTTGTATATGAGAGAAGCTTATGACTTAACCCATGCAGCTCTCTCATAGCGGGTCGGTTCAACACCTTGTACTCTTACATGTGCCTATGACTTTGATTTATATCTCATGCATCTTCAAAGTCATACTGGTCTTATTTCATCTCTGCTCCCACATAGATGACCGACCAAGGACATTTAGGATAAAATCATGAGTTATCCAAAGATAGTCATCATAGTAAACATGCAAATAATATGATAACATAATTAAGAAATTCACAAATCAACAATGTTCATAACACAATGATTGGTCCCTAGGGCACAATTTCCAACACAATCATCATCGTCATCATCATTTAGCTCAACCACATAATAGCATATGAAATTACATAACAACCAATGTAACAATTAACATTGAAGTTAATTAAATCTTACTACCTTGATTCAAATGCTCTTTGATTCTTTGACATTCTTCCTCTCCTCCATAATTAACAAACCCTAACATCACAAACCATGAATGGGGTGGTAACACTACCAACCAAACCATATCAAAAACAATAATTAAACCCTGCCCTTTAAAGCTTTAACCTTTGATCTTTAATTTTTGAGCTTTGTTTCCTTAACCTAAAATCCTTTATTGGTTCATTCCTAATGAATTTTCATTGTAGAATCCAAATATGCACTTGGATTTAAATGAAAGATTCTTTTCTATTCTTCTTGGCCGAACCAAAAAGGTTCATTATCTAAAAATTGCAACTTGGATTCTAATGCTTCCAACACTTGTTCTTTAAGTTTATCCTATACTACCAACCAAACCATATCAAAAACAATAACAAAACTCAATTAAACCCTTGCCCTTTAAAGCTTTAACCTTTGATCTTTAATTTTTGAGCTTTGTTTCCTTAAGCCCTAAAATCCTTTATTGGTTCATTCCTACATGAATTTTCATGTAGAATCCAAATATGCACTTGGATTTAAAGAAAGAAAATTCTTCTTCTAGTTTTAGCTTGGCCGAACCAAAAAGGTTCATTATCTAAAAATTGCAACTTGGATTCTAATGCTTCCAACACTTGTTCTTTAAGTTTATCCTATACCATTTTTCATTTTAAACATAATGGAAGCATCAAAACATTAAAAAAAACATCCCATAATCTAGTTATGATCTTGGCCGAATAGTACAATTTAAGAAGCATCAAAGAAATCTCTTTAAAAATAACATACAATCACTTGAAACCACTTGGAACAACCAGGATTTCAAGTGTTCTAATATGTGTGGACAACAAAACTTTCTCCCCTACACATCATACATTTTGGCCAGTAGCAAGAAGAAACAAGAAATGATCTTTCCAACTATCAAACTCAAGAGAATCAAGCAAGGAACAATATAATATCAACTACTAACCTTAATTCTAAGCTTTCTTGATCCAAAGTGGTTGATTCCTCCTTGTTCACCCTTTAAGTTCTCTCTCTTCCTCTCTTGTTCCCTCTTGACTGAACCACACATCTGAAAAATGGGGAGGAAGAGCTCACTTAAGTGCACAAAATATCCCAACCACCAACAATGAATGATTTGCCAAGTGTCACTTTCCTACTCCTCCTTGAAACTTCTTTCTTAATTAAGTAAATCCAAACGTAATTAGTTTCTAGAGTCAATATCCTCTCCTCTTAAGGCTTAACACTTAACAACTTTAATTACTCTCCATTAGGGGCTCGACAAATGGCAAATTGTGGGCCAAGTAAAGTGCAAGACTCTAATCTATACTTTATGGGTACACTTTTACTCTGGGTTTAACTTTTTTTCTATAATTACAGTACTCTGGCCCTTGTAATTATTTTTTGTCAGATCCATAGTTTATTCTCCTCATTTTTCTCTTTCCAAAATGCCCTTTTTATCAAAATCTCAAATTTCCATTAATTAAATAATAAGAAAAGCTATTTTCCTTGTCATTGGTATTTTTTCACTTGTCAAAGGAATTAGGAAAACTCTTGGATATTTGAGGGTCTCCTTATAATTGCATAATCTCTTATAATTCCTTGGGACATCATAGGAATTTTCTTGGAATTTATTCTCCTTTCAAATATTTATCTAGAATTTTCCAAATAAAAGGCCTCAAATTAGCCTAAATCACCCTTAAATTCCTTTGTAATTTTTTCAAGGATAATTTGGTCATAAAAACCAATTATATAACCTCATATAATTATCAAGGAACATTATCCTTATTTTTTCTTAATTTTTTGAGGTTTGGAAATATTTTTCTATAATTATTTTTGACCAATTTTCCTTAAATAGTTAAACTTTCATAATTAACTTGGAAAATCATGATAATTATTTTCCACCATAAATCTTCTATTTCTCTTTATCCTTTTTGGCTCCTAATTGTTTAGAAATATCCTTATTCCTAATTAATATATTACTAGATACGACACTGAAGAGGCTTACAATAAAGTGCGGTGTGGCTCCCAAGGTCGTATTAGACCACGCCTAAAGGGAAGATGCTAAGCCAAGAGGGTAATGCCTCTCGAGGTATGAGAATAAGATGATATGCTAAGTCGTGAGGGTGATTCCTCTTAAGGCTAGATAATGAGATGACTAGGGATATGAGTTTAAGATATAAAAGCCCCCTCCAGTGGGTGGTTAACTAATACAGAGAGAGAACCCTTGACTTTTTCACAAATATTATTGTGGTCAATTATGCCAAGAGCTATAAGTCTTAAATGGTATGTATTCAGGCAAGCTAAATATGTAATTAGAGGGTGAAAAAAGGAAAAATTGACCTTTAAGGCAAAAAGAAGGATGGCTAAATATGCCAATATACATGTTAAGGGCAACAAAATGCCATAAAGACATACTGTGAGCCTACATATTAAGTTTTGAAAGAAATTGGAATGAGCATTTACCATTGGCAAACATTACCTATAATAATAGTTACCATTCCAGCATACAAATGGCTTTATATGAAGCCTTATATGGCAAGAAGTGCCAATCACCACTAGGTTAAACTAAACTAAGTGTAAGGAAAGTTTATAGTCTAAGGATAATGGATCAAGTTTCAGGGTAAATAAAGATGATTTGACAAGGATTATTGATAGCAAAAAGTAAACAGAAAAGCGATGCCTGCATATGAAGGAAGCCGTTAGAGTTTGTGGTTGGAGATACTAATGCCAGGAGTGGACTCTTAAGGAGAAATAGTTGACACCAAAGACCCTTCCAAATCTTGTTAAAAGTTAAGACAGTAGTTTATGAATTTGCCCTACCCCCAATCTTGGTCAAATATATAACGTCTTCCATGTCTTCTAACTAAAAGAGTATTAACCAGATCCTACTCATATTGTCACATCTCGAATTTTGGACCTAAAAATACCAGAGTTATCTAGAAATGAGAAGACTACTAGACCCTTTTTGGTAGAGGTCCCAGAGATTCCTTGGAGGGACAAAGGAATTCCTAGGGACTAAATCACAAAGGGAAAGTTTTCTAGGACTGATAAAAGAGAAAGATAGAGACCTTAGTAAAGTCTCAAAGTCCAAGAATGAGAAATAGAGATAAACATAGGTCAAAGATTACATTAGAGGCCTCATTGAGTGAATTATAGATTAAGCCGAATCAGAGGTAAAATCGTAATTTTGCAAAGTTTCGGGCTAGTAAGGGCGAAAATGAAAATTATGCTTGAAAATTTTAGGAAAATCCAAAAAATAGGAAATGGCATGTTAAGGCCTATATATGAAGAAAAATGACAAAAATACCCTTGGATTGACTTTAAATAAATTTTAAAGATTATGGCACGTTTTAAGGTATAAAGCTAGATTTAATTATTTAAGCAATAGAGAGACCTCATAAATATAAGAAAAAATGAAGATTCATGAGTCAAGAGGCTACAAAAAATTATAAAATTAGTCACATCTCCAGAAAGCCAACAAAATGGCTTTAAGAATATTTAAAATCCAATTATGCTGAAAAAAAGCAATTTACGGGAAATTCTAAAAGAAATGCCTACAGATCGAGTTATGGGCTGAGAAAATTCATAGATTTTCTCCAAAATTTAAGGAATTTTATGATATTTTTAGATGAATTTTTGGAGCTCTAGATTGAATAAAATGTTTCAGTCAAATATTAAATAATTTTTGTCCCCTAAATAGGAGACAAAACTAAAGAAAATATCTAAAGGCCATTGTGATGGCCCTGAGTCAGCGTGCTGAGCCACCAAGTGTAATTCTGACACCTCTGAGTCTATGTGTTGAGTTATTAAAGGATATTTATGGACAATATAAAAATCAGAATAGTAGGGGTACGATTTAGATAGTCCTTTGTCTACCCGTTATAGTGAAATCTCTACTCCATGACTCAGTAAGGCTACATAGCATGTTAGTGAAGCTAATTATTTTTTTTCTATGCTCCTCTAAGATGACGTCATATTGTACTTAATTGAGATAAAAAAAATGGTGTCTGAAAATGTCCTAGCAGTACAGGGTAGGTCAGGACCCTAAAAAAAGTACCTAATACGGTGTAGAATGACAAAATAGGTGGACAAATACCTAAGGTCCATAATTTGTCCAAATTTATTATTAATTTTCCCCTATTTTGATGTCAAAATGATAAAGAGATATGGAAGAGACAAGTATAAGGTTAGATGGAAGAGACAACTGTGCGGTTAGATGGAAGAGACACGTGTAAGGTTGGATGCAAGACATGTGTACGATTGGACATAAGACACATGTACGGTTATATGCAAGGCATGTGTACGATTGGACATAAGACACATGTACGGTTATATGCAAGGCATGTGTACAATTGGATTGAAGACATGTGGCTTGATGATGTAAGCATGATGCTATAAGGACACTTGTCACCACAAGACAAAGAGGAAAAATGGATGGCCAAGATTTAGACATATATTTTCAAGATCAATGGCTAGGATTTGTTCTTGAACTCTATAAATATCCCTCCCCTCCCATTATTTTATCCAAGGCTATGGAAACCATGGAAAAAGTCTTGCAAAATGAATTCTAGAGAGTGAAAGAAGAAAGAGAGAGAAAGGCCAAGTGATCCTATGCAAGATCAAGCTCTAAAATAAGGTATGTTCATGGTTTTTGATGCAGTTTTAACTACCCAGGAAGAAAGAGAATAGAAAAGTTGAAAAGAAATGAAAAAGCAAGAAAAGAAAAGAAAGTGAGAATAAAAGCACCTTTACAGCTTAAGAATTCAAGATCAAGAAATCAAACCTTAAATTGAACATTACTAATGCTATTGAATTCTACACATTGATTCACATATTAACTCCATCCTCATATGCATTCTTGTGCATTTCTTCCCCACCTTTACATTACAAGCCACAAAAGTCCTCTTGATTCTTGAGTACTTATGTATTTGAGTGGTAGAAAGGTAGAGCTATTACAAGCATATGGTAGAGCATTTGAATAAGTGAATTGAGTGAAAGAACCTTTAATACTTGTGAGTTAAGTGATACACTAATTCCCTTGTGTGGCCTTCTATATCTTATTCACTTAGATTAAATTGCATATCATTGCTTGGTTCCTTTGCATTAGAATGTTCCATGGATGGATGTTGGTTGAAGAATCATTGTTAGTTGCAGTTGTAACCTGAACTTTCGAGCTTGCTTATTCCTTATCTCTCATCCTTCTCTTTCACATTATGTTTAGACCTGATTTGCCTAGGAGTGCAAAATCTAAGTGTGGGGGAGTTGATAAGTCTCATTATTTGCATACATTTCTAGCCCTAAACTCATGCTTTTGCCATCTATATTTGTATACTTTGGGCTTAATTAGCTTCCATTGTGCATAAGAGTTGGTAAGAGGAATTGTGAGGTTTTGCAAGTGTTTTTACATGTTTTTATATGATTTTTTATGTGTGTACTTTTGATCCCTGCTTTGGTGTGAATTTCAGGGAGTTTCAGTTCTGTCTGAGGTGCCACGGCGGATTTAGGAAGGCACCATGGCGGATTTCCAAGGGGACTCTCGGTAAAAGGTGCCGCGGCGGATGGACGAAGGCGCCACGGTGGACGGAAGTTTTCATGAAGCTCAGGATCACTAATTGAAACGACGCCGTACAGGCCAGGCGCCGCGGCGGATTGGCAGAGGCGCCGTGGCGGATGATGAAAATTTCCAAATTTAAATGCAGAGTCGCGCGCTTCAACTGGGATCAGATTTTCAGTTCCTCATTCTCCCTCCAGACGTGATTTTCTCGCTCTCTCCGCCCTCTCTCATTTCTCTCTTTTATTTTCGTCCAACTTTATCAATTTCCACCAATCAACCATGGATCTTTCATCAATTCTTGCTGTTCTTACCCCAATCCAAAGTATGAGTAGCTGAATTTCCAAGTTCTTCTAGCAATGAAGCTGACCTGAGTTCATAGAGCTGGACAGGGAGTCATTCAGATCTACTTTCTACTTTCTACTTTCTATTCTAAGGTTCATTTGTTTCAGTTGAACATTTGTGGTTAGAATGAAGGTTGGATGATCAGATTTATGTTTCTTGGAATTTAGATTTGATTGAACATTCAGATGTGAGTTGTGTCCTTTAATTCAGTTGAATAGAGGATTCTCTGTTGATTTGTAAATCTAATTCGTTTTTACTTGGAGTGTTGTTCTGTAAATATGAATTTTGGTTGAATATATTGATGATTCACAGTTGTGATCATTCTTAGAGAATTGCAACTTGCTTCTCAAGTGTTCTTGTCAATTGATGTTCCTTCTCACAGACCAAAACAATGAATCTAGTAAGATAGTCGTTTCTGATCTGTGTTTAGAGAGATTTGAGCAGTAGTTGAATCTATTCATTTAGTTGACATTAAAAGACTCCACATTATAAGATTGAACAAGGAAGGTTGGATAAATTGCTAGGGGAACTACTATCTCTTATCTGAATCTTCTTTTGTATTTTACCTTTCATTAGATTTGTTTCTTGTTTCTATTTCTGTTTTCTGAAACTCAAGCTTTCATCTTGGTAATTTGATAATTAAAAGTGAATTGTTAAGAATTGAAATACAACTTAAGGCTCCTTGAGAAGAATGACCTAGGTAGTGCCTCACTTGCTGCATTTCCCTAGTAAAACTTTGATTACCTAGTAACAAGGTTTATCAAATTGGCGCCGTTGTCGGGGATCAAACCCGGGTCACCCGCGTGACAAGCAGGAATACTTATCAAATCCTAAGGAAGACTTTCAAGGTTGGAGATAAAGTGTTGCTGTACAAAGCACGATTCACATTTAAACCTGGGAAGCTGAGCACTAGATAGGAAGGACCATACTTGGTCACTAAAGTGCACAAGTTTGGCATGATAGAGTTGCTAGATGAGAAGAGCGGCAAGACTTTCAAGGTCAATGGCCACCTGCTCAAAATCTATAAGGAAAATTTTGATCCACTATAATCTCAGGTTGTTCCCTTCCTTACATACCTTAGTCTGTGGTTATTTGATTATTTTCATTCTTGAACTCCATTTTTTGAATAGTATGGGGGCGCATAAATAGTAGCAAGTGTATTTTATTTTTAGTTTGTTTTTGAGTATTTTGTTCTTTCTTTCCATACCTTAGTCCTTTTTTTTTTTTACATTTGCATGTTTCTTCTTTTCTTTTTTTTTCTTTTCAGTTTTTTTTTCACCCCAGCTCAAGTATGCACTTCCTCATATCAATCCATCAATTGAATTCATCATAATACTAGTGAATTCTAAAAGGAATTAATGAAATGAAAAATGCATCCTTGTAGGAAAGAGGTTTTATAAATGAGAGTGAAATGAATGGTAAATTCAACTAAAAGGCTCAAATGGGTAACAAAGGATAAATCATGTAGGGTTTAGCCATTTGGTCTAAGTAGCTATTTTGAATGAATGCCTCAATCATGTTCAAGAGTACTAATATTGCATGTGGTCTTGATTAAGAACTAAGACAAGTTCTAGAGAGCATAAGAAATAAGTGAATGCACACATCAGAAATGAATATAAAGGCTCAAAGAATCCTTCCAACTAGGCTTTGTCTTCCATATTCATTTCAGCTAAAGAACACATCATGCTTAATCTCTATGCATTAGAAAATTTTCACTTCAAGATATTAATTTCCAAATCAAATCATTCACAAATGTAACATTAGAATTCCTGAAGCAAGCTTAAACCTTCAAAAAAATTGTTGAAAAACTGAGGTTTTACAAAAGACACAAAACACACCAAAAACACAACATTCACTCCCCCACACTTGATCCTTGCATTGCCCTCAATGCACATTTGAACAAAAGATAGCAAGGAAAAAAAAGGCAAGGAGGGAATGGAAAGAAAGAACAAAATACTCAAAAACAAACTAAAAATAACCTACACTTGCTACTATTTATGCCCCCCGACACTTGTTCAAAAAATGGAGTTCAAGAATGAAAATAATCAAATAACCACAGACTAAGGTATGTAAGGAAGGGGACAACCTGAGATTATGGTGGATCAAAATTTTCCTTATAGATTTTGAGCAGGTGGCCATTGACCTTGAAAGTCTTGCCGCTCTTCTCATCTAGCAACTCTATCATGCCAAACTTGTGCACTTTAGTGACCAAGTATGGTCCTTCCCATCTAGTGCTTAGCTTCCCAGGTTTAAATGTGAATCGTGCTTTATACAGCAACACTTTATCTCCAACCTTGAAAGTCTTCCTTAGGATTTGCTTGTCATGAATCATCTTCGTCTTCTCCTTGTAGAACCTGGAATTCTCATAGGCTTCAAGTCTCAACTCTTCAAGTTCCTGTAGTTGCAATAATCTTTCCATACCAGCAGAATCAAAATCAAGGTTACATGCTTTTACAGCCCAAAGAGACTTATGTTCAATCTCAACCGGTAGGTGACACATCTTACCATAAACCAATCTATAAGGAGACATGCCTATTGGGGTTTTAAATGCAGTTCTATATGCCCATAAAGCATCATCTAATCTGGCACTCCAATCCTTCCTAGATGGTTTAACTATTCGTTCCAACACCTTCTTGATTTCTCTATTTGCATTTTCAGCTTGCCCATTACTTTGGGGATGATAAGGTGTGGATGTCTTATGTGTCACACCATACTTAGTGAATAGCCCTTGTAGCAATTTATTACAAAAATGAGTGCCATTATCACTAACTACTGCTCTAGGAATGCCAAATCTAGAAAAGATGTTATTTTTCAGAAATTTTGAAACAGTGGCAGCATCATTCTTTTTGGTTGCTATGGCCTCTACCCATCGTGAAAAGTAATCAACTGCAAGAAGGATGTATGTAAAACCAATAGAAGGAAGAAAGGGGCCCATAAAATCAATACCCCATACTTCAAACACCTCACAAAAAAGCATTGGGTGTTGGGGTAATTCATGTTTCTTAGTTAGGCTACCAAATCTTTGACAAATATCACAATTCTTGCAATACTCATAAGAGTCTTTAAAGAGTGATGGCCAATACAAACCAGCTTCCAATATTTTTCTTGCAGTCTTGTTAGCACTAAAATGACCTCCACAAGTTTGAGAGTGGCAAGCATGCAAGATGTCTTGAAATTCTTCATTTGGTACACATCTTCGAATGATTTGGTCGCTGCATACCTTCCAAAGGATTGGAGGATCCCAAATGTAGTGTTTAGACTCGATCTTAATCTTCTGCATCTGAAAATGAGACAACGAAGGAGGAATTAGACCAGCAACTAAAAAGTTGACAATGTGACAATACTAAGGTTCCATGAGAGACAAGGCAGAAATAGAACAATCCTTAAACTCATCACAAACAGAATCTGAACCAATTACTCCCCTTGTAGTTTCTGGTAAGTGACTTAGATGGTCGACCACCACATTTTCTGCTCCAGGTTTATCTTTGATGTCAATATCAAACTCTTAGATCAACAACATCCACCTTAAGAGCCTCGGTTTGGATTGTGGCTTGCTGAAAAGATACTTAACAGCAGAATGATCAGTGAAAACAGTAACCTTAGAGTTAATTAGGTAAGGTCTAAACTTGTCTAATGCAAAAACAATAGAAAAGAGCTCCTTTTCAGTAGTTGTGTAATTAGTTTGAGCCTTATCTAGTGTTTTTGAAGCATAAGCAATAACTTTGGAAGCCTTACCATCTTTTTGTCCTAAAACTGCTCCCACTGCATTGTTAGAGGCATCATAACACAATTCAAATGGTAACTTCCAATTAGGGCAAGTCAAAATAGGTGGAGAAGTCAATCTGGATTTAATCTCATCAAAAGACATTTTACACTCACCAGTGAAATCAAAGGAAGCATCTTTTTGCAGCAATTTGGACATTGGAAAAGTCACTTTACTAAAATCTTTTATGAATCTTCTATAAAATCCAGCATGGCCTAGGAAAGATCTAAGCTCCTTAAGATTTGTTGGATAGGGTAGAGATGAAATTACTTCAACTTTTGCTTTGTCTACCTCTATTCCCTTTTCAGAAATTAGGTGACCTAGAACTATTCTTTGTTGGACCATAAAGTGACATTTTTCAAAATTCAGGATAAGGTCCTTTTCAACACATTTAGATAGAGCTTTTTCCAAGTTCACTAAGCATTCATCAAAATTATTTCCATAGATGGTAAAGTCATCCATAAACACCTCAATCCCATTCTCTAGCAAATCACTAAATATGGATAGCATACACCTTTGGAATGTGCCCGATGCATTGCATAGTCCAAATGACATTCTTCTATATGCAAATATGCCAAAGGGACAAGTGAATGTAGTCTTCTCTTGATCTTGAGGTGCAATGGGAACCTGAAAATAGCCACTAAAACTATCAAGGAAACAATAGTGAGATTTACAAGCTAATCTTTCAAGCATTTGATCTATAAAGGGTAGGAGAAAATGATCTTTTCTTGTAGAATCATTAAGCTTCCTATAATCAATGCAAACACACCAAGAATTCTGGATTCTAGTGGAAATTAATTCATTTTTCTCATTCCTACCACAGTGATCCTACTTTTCTTAGGAACAACCTGAACTGGACTTACCCACTCACTATCTGAAATAGGGTATATGATACCAACACTAAGCAGCTTTGTTACTTCCTTTTTAACAACATCGAGTATGAGTGGGTTAAGTCTTCTTTGAGGTTGCCTTATGGGCTTTGCATTTTCATTTAACAATATTCTATGAGTGCAAATTGAAGCATTAATACCAGGAATATTTGCTAGAGACCACCCAATTGCACTTTTATACCTTTTCAAAACAGCAAGTAACTGAGATTCTTCAAGATCAGTTAAAGAGTTAGAGATTATCATCGGTAGTCTTTCATTTTTAGCTAAAAATGCATACTTCAGTGTTGATGGCAAGTGTTTAAGCTCCAATTCAGGAGGTTGAACTACTGAGGGTATCAGTTTCTTGAGCTCCAAGGTAGTGCAATTATTTCCAGATTGCTTCAAAGCTTCAATACCAAAAATTGCAATTGTACATTCATCCTCATGTGAGTAACTCTCCTTAGTTGGTCCCTACAACAATGCATTTAAAACATTTGTAAATCCATGTGAAAACTCAAAGTTAGATGCAGAATAATCTTGAGGAATTCTAATTTCACAAGTAAAATTAGATTGCAAAAGTGCACTCCCTATGCTTCATATTTCGGCAAATTTGGTCGGTGTCATGCTTAATTTCCTAGGGTTGGGAGCAGCTACACTTCGCATGATTCCCAAGAAGTGTTCCAGTTCTGCATAGTTAAAGAAATTAAGATCAAGTGACTTGTAAATAGGATTGGAATACAAAATGTGATAAGAATTTAAAGACAAATCCTATTGTTCAGAAGGTTCATCTGCATGCTCCTTGAATGGGGGTTCATCCATGAGAATTGGGCTAGCCTTGCAATCATGAGTCTTGTGCCTTTCACCTTTCCTTTCTTGTTTAGGAGTTGATTCACTCTCTTGTGTTGTTGAGAAATCTACAAGCAATCTTTTTGCAAATTGTTCATCACTTGATAGTGTGGAATTAACATCAATGGAATGAATTTGGAACACAGCAATAAGGGAAACTACTCAACAACAAAGCACAAGAGTGAAAATGCAAACACAACTCAAAGACACTAAAGATACTTTTTATGAAGTTTTAGGTTTTCAAATATTTTTTTTTCTTGGCAAACCAGTGAATTGCTTAGAACCTCAACAAGTAAGGCTCCTCGACAACGGCGCCAATTTGATAAACCTTGTCACTAGGTAATCAAAGTTTTACTAGGGAAATGCAGCAAGCGAGGCACTACCTAGGTCATTCTTCTCAAGGAGCCTTAAGTTGTATTTCAATTCTTAACAATTCACTTTTAATTATCAAATTACCAAGATGAAAGCTTGAGTTTTAGAAAACAGAAATAGAAACAAGAAACAAATCTAATGAAAGGTAAAATGCAAAAGAAGATTCAGATAAGAGATAGTAGTTCCCCTGGCAATTTATCCAACCTTCCTTGTTCAATCTTATAATGTGGAGTCTTTTAATGTCAACTAAATGAATAGATTCAAATACTGCTCAAATCTCTCTAAACACAGATCAGAAATAACTATCTTACTAGATTCATTGTTTTGGTCTGTGAGAAGGAACATCAATTGACAAGAACACTTGAGAAGCAAGTTGCAATTCTCTAAGAATGATCACAACTGTGAATCATCAATATATTCAACCAAAATTCAGATTTATAGAACAACAGTCCAAGTAAAAACGAATTAGATTTACAAATCAACAGAGAATCCTCTATTCAACTGAATTAAAGGACACAACTCACATCTGAATGTTCAATCAAATCTAAATTCCAAGAAACATAAATCTGATCATCCAACCTTCATTCTAACCACAAATGTTCAACTGAAACAAATGAACCTTAGAATAGAAAGTAGAAAGTAGAAAGTAGATCTGAATGACTCCCTGTTCAGCTCTATGAACTCAGGTCAGCTTCATTGCTAGAAGAACTTGGAAATTCAGCTACTCATACTCTGGATTTGGGTAAGAACAGCAATAATTGATGAAAGATCCATGGTTGATTGGTGGAAATTGATAAAGTTGGATGAAAATAGAAGAGAGAAATGAGAGAGGGCAGAGAGAGTGAGAAAATCGCGTCTGGAGGGAGAATGAGGAACTGAAAATCTGATCCCAGTTGAAGCGTGTGACTCTGCATTTAAATCTAGAAATTTTCATCATCTGCCGCGGCGCCTGGCCTGTACGGCGTCTTTTCGATTAGTGATCCTGAGCTTCATGAAAACTTCCATCCGCCATGGCGCCTTTGTCCATCCGTCGTGACGCCTTTTACCGAGAGTCCCCTTAGAAATCCGCCGTGGTGCCTCAGACAGAACTGAAACTCCCTGAAATTCACACCAAAGCAGAGATCAAAAGTACACACATAAAAAATCATATAAAAACATGTAAAAACACCTACAAAACCTCACAATTCCTCTCACCAACTCTTATGCACAATGGAAGCTAATTAAGCCCAAAGTATGCAAATATAGATGGCAAAAGCATGAGTTTAGGGCTAGAAATGTATGCAAATAATGAGACTTATCACTACCCTTGTTGTTGTTGAGCTTGGTTATGGATTTTAATAATTTTTGGGAGCTTGAAATGCTAAGGGGGTATGCTGCATGAAATTTCTAAGTTAGGAGAAGATGAAATTGATGTTAGAATAATGTTTAACGGCTTAAAAGGAACAAGAATGGTTTTATGCCAAAATTGGTTGAATTCCATGTTTATGTAAAATGAGTAACATTTTGGCTAGAGCTAGTTCTTGTGACTAGGATGTGATTTTGATAATTTTAATTCTTCTAGTATGTTTAAAATGAAAAATTGTGTAGGAATAGATGAAAGAATGAAGTTGGAAGCATTGGAATCAAAATTGAAATTTAAGTGGCATATTTTGGTTTTGGCCTAGAACTAGGGGAAAATTTTAGATTTTGATGAATCTAAGCTCATATTTGGATTCCTTGGGAAAAATTGTGTAGGATTGGCTGAAGGGAATAATTTTTACAAAGCTAGAACATTACATTATAAATTAGGGAAAAGAGATTAAGTTTAAGGACATAAGTCTTCCACATTATGTAGTTCTTAGTCCTAGTGAGTAATTTGATCCTTGTGGCTGTGATTAGGACCTTGAGACATCCAAGATAAGGTTTGGATGTGGTTGATCAAAAGCTAAATTGTTGGGAAGCTTAGAGAGCAAGTTGAAGAACAAGAGAAAACTTATGATGCAAGGTAATGAACTTATCCCTTTATATGCTTGATATGGTATGCTTATGTGTTAGTTTGTATATGTTGACTATATGATGTTGTGACATGATGATTTTTGCTAAAAATACTATTCTTAGTATGTTTTTATGGCCATGCATTTTTATACCAAGCATAAAGCATGATGGCATGTCACCAATTAACCTAAGTTTATGGAAAATTTCATACCATACGTTAGCATCCATCTTGCACACGTATGTGGTAATGTTTGCTACTGAGATTCTCTTGAATCTCATTCTCCCTTAACCAACCATAATAGGTGATAATGATCAAGTAAAGGAGGCATGAAGTTGAAGCAAGGAAAGAGGAAAAGAATTGAAGAAAGGTATCACATTAAATTGTATAATTTGTATGTTCATATATGATATAACTATGCTATTAATGTTATGTGATATTAAATCATAATGATGACATGTATAATTGATTATGATAATCTATGGGAATAGTTTATGGATTGATGGAATAGTACTATGCAATGAAAGAATTAATCATGAATTATTAATATAAGTTAAGGAGATAAAACATCCCTAAAGGAGCCATGAATTAGTGACAAGATGGAGGTGAGGCAAGCGATTGGTTCTGCCTATGAAATTTGGTATGGTTAAAGCAAACATCTTGAGCCTTAAAACAAGTGGTAGATTACTTGAAATGGATGTGTGTGCGAAGAGTTATGCTTGATCAAAGTTAGGTTAGAGAAACTAAAACGTACAGTTTTCACAAAATAAATAGTAAACTTCGAAGAAAAAATTATATGAATTGGCAAGGGTTAAGCCCAATTTTATATTTTTTCCCTATAGAGAACTAAAAGAGCTTCAAACATAATTTTGAATCACTTCAATAGCAACCTGAGAGCCAATAGCAAATTTTCAATCCACAGGCTTATCTCGCAAATCGCTTGGACTGTAATGCTTCTTAATGCATACTCTGAGGGGTTAAAGGAAAGATGTTTTACATATCATCGTGTACAATGGTATCACACTACAAGGAGACTTGATGTTTAAAGTATGACCATTAAAGAGTGTGGATCGGAAGGTTTAGCATTTGCGAACTAAGTTAATCTCACTGGTTAAAGGGACTGGAAAGAATCTGATACAAAAGAAAGAATATGGGAAAAGGAAGATTAGAGAAAGAGCAGCTAACCAGCACTTTTCACGTAAGGTATATTTCAAATTTCAAAGACAAAATTTATTTAAGGCCAAATTTGACCCTGAGAATGTGAATAATAAATTAGATAGAGAGTCAAATAGTACAGTAATCTCAAAGGCAGAATAACTTTTGAGTTAAGCTTTGACCCTTGTCTAGATTGATAAATTAGAGAAAAATTTCAAAAAATTCTCAAAAAATGGTAAAAAGATAAATAAGAGGTTTGGAACCCAATTTCAGGCCCTAGAGGTGGAAATGGCATAAAAGTAAATTATTACAGAATTTTTAGTAAATATAGGCTTTTAAAAAAAGTAGTGAACAATTAGCCCGAAATGATTATCTTAACTATGTAGATGTCTCAATAATTCTGAAAAAAAATATGAGAAAATTATTTAAGGATTTATTTAGATTCATAAAATTGTTTCCAGGCTTTAGAGGTGAAAGGATTAATTATAGAATATTTAATTATCAAAATCTTATCGGTAAAGCCTGATTTAAGAGACAATTCAAAATAAACAGTTAGAGGTGAAGGTTGTTACACCTTACTACCAAATTGACTTGGGGTTCAATTAGAACTATTTTAGACCACATTGGATGGTCTTGGGTACAAAAATTAGTTTAAAATGCTGATTTTCAGAAATTCACTGTTCATTTGGTATGTTCCAGATTTCTAGCCCAACTTCGAAAAATCGTAACTCAATCTAGAAAAAATCAAAATGGAGTAGTTCAAAATTCTGTGAAAAAACTCTTTGAATACTCTTTTAAGAAAAAATAATATTTTGAACCAATTCTATTTGAAAAAGTGTTAGGTTTTTGTGGAAGTCACCACTATCCTTTTCGTAAAATTTTTTTTCTAGATTTTGATTCTTAAGTTTGTAAAATCACCAAAAATCGTGTAGTTGGCCATTTTTAACGCAATACCTATCAAATTGAAGCTCAAAATGTGATCTATAATCATCTAAATTTTGTGACTTAAAATGTTTGGGAACTTGGTCAAAATGTCACTCCAAGTCGACGGTTTAGTTAGGGTTACAGCACTGAACGACCAGATTAATTACATAACCAAAGTCAATGAAATTTTTATGGTTTGCCACCATAATTAATCTTGAATCTGCAGCTTGCCCTTTAATGATTCAGCTCCTCAAAGGTTAGATTTTATTTGGAAAGAATGAGATTTCAATGAAATCCCAATAGTAAAATTAACCAACTATATCATCAACAAGCATCATTATTATGCATAACCATATTAGCTACTATTGGTGAACTAGCATTCTTATAATTTGGCAATCTTAATCATGCAAAGGCCAAAGCAATAAAGTGCAAAGAGCAGCCACATCACAATAAGCAAAGTTCATGCACATAATAGCAAACAATCATGCAATACTCAATAATGCAAAGTTAATGTTAGTAGTTAGGTTAAACTTTGCTACCTTGCTCTAAATGCTTGAGCTTTCTTTGTTTTTCTTCCTTTTCTTCACAAATGTCAAACCCTAACATGACAAACCACAAAAGGGGTAGCAAGATTACCAACCATTCCACATAAAAATCAACAACCTAACTCAAGTAACTCAAACCCTTTAAAACTTCCATTTTTGTTCCTTAATTTTAGAGCTTATTTCCTTAATGCTAGAAATTCTCTCTTGGCTCATTTCTACATGAATTTTCATGTAGATTCCAAAATATGAAATTGAATTTAAGAAAATAAAACTTCTTCTTCTAGATTCAAACTGACTGAACCTATAAGGTTCATTATCCAAAAATTACATCTTTGATTCTAAAGCTTCCAACACATGCTCTTTAAGGTTATCCTACACCATTTTCCATTTTGAACACTATAGAAGCATCAAAATATTGAAAAACTCATCCTAAGGTCTAGTTATTATGTTGATTGAACAATCCCTCTTACACAACAACAAAGAAATCTCTTCAAAAACAACATATAACTACTTTAATCCACTTGGAATAATCATAATTTTAAGTGTTCTATCAAGCTTGAACAACAAAACTTCCTCCCCTACACAATAATTGTCACATCAAGTAATATGGTATTTAAGAATAGGGATATTCCTAAATATTTAAAGGCCAAAAAGGACAAGGAGAAATAGAAGATTTATGTTGGAAAATAATTATTATGATTTTCTAAGCCAATTATGGAAATTTGACTAATTAAGGAAGATTGGTCAAGAATAATTATGGAAAAATATTTCCAAGCCTTAGAAAATTAAGAAAAAATAAGGAAAATGTTCCTTGAGAATTATATGGGATTATAAAATTGGTTTTATGACCAATTTGCCCTTAAAAAATTACAAAGGAATTTAAAGCTGATTTAAGCTAGTTTAACGTCCTTTATTTGAAAAATTCCAAAATAAATATTTTTAAGAAGGATAAAATCCCAAGAAAATTCCTATGATATTCCAAGGAATTATAAAAGATTATGGAATTAAAATAAGACCCTCAAGTATCCAAGATTTTTTCCAGTTCCTTTGAAAAATGGAAAAATCACTAAAGAGAAGGAAATTAGTGTTTCTTTTTATTTAATTATTGAGAAATTAAATTTGGAGACAAAGAGGGCAATTTGGGAAGATAAAAATGAGGAGAATAATTTATGGATCTGACAGAAAATAATTACAGAGGCCAGAGTACTGTAATTATAGACAAAAAATTAAACCCAGAGTCAAAGTGCACTGATAAAACAAGACTAGAGTCTTGCAATTCAAATGGTTCACATTTAGCCATATGTCAAGCCCCTAACGGAGAGGATTTAAAGTTTTCCAAGTGTCAAACCTCAAGTGGAGGAGAGTTTGACTTTTGGAAATTATTACAATTGGAATTAAGTGATTAAGAGAGAAATTTCAAGAAGGAGTAGGCTTTTGACACTTGGCTTCTCATTAATGTTAGTAGGTGAGATATTTTGTGCACATTAAATGAGTAATCCTCCCCTATTTTCATATCTATGTTTCAACCAAGGAGAGATCAAGAGAGAAAGGAGTGAGCTTGAAGTGGAAACAAGGAGAAAGCAACCATCTTGGATCAAGTAAGCTTCGAGTTAAGGTTGGTAGTTGATTCTATGTTGTTCTTTGCTTGATTCTCTTATTTTTGATGGTCAAAAATTCTGGTTCTTTCCCTTTTTCTTGAGCTGGTCAAACTGTTTATTGAATGGGGAGGGAAGTTTTGTTGTTCAAACTTGCTAGAACACCTCAAAGCATGATAGATCATAGTAGTTACAAGAGTTTGTAGGTTGATTTTGAAGTGTTTTCTTTGTTATGTTGCATGAGAACCATTTCAACCAAAGCAAGATCTGGACCCCAGGATGTGTTTTTCAAATTTTTTAGGCTTCTATTGTGTTCAAAATGGAAAATGGTGTAGGATAAACTTAAAGAACAAGTGTTGGAAGCCATAGAATCAAAGTTGCAATTTTTGGATTTTGAACCCTAATGGTTCGGTTAGTTCAAAACTAGAGGAAGGGATTTTATTCTATTAAATCCAAGTAGATAATTGGAATCTAAATGAAAAATCATGTAGGAATAAGTTAACAGGGAATTTTTAGGGTTTATGGAAACCAACTTTAAAGTTTAAAGAACAAAGGTAGAAGCTTTAAGGGACAAAGGTTGTCCTTGGATTATATTATTGATTTTCATGAGGAATGGTTGATGATTCTTGCTGCCCTTTTTGTAGATTGCCATGTTAGAGTTTGGCATTTGTGGAAGGAAAAAAGAAGAACAAGAAAATCAAAGAGCATTGGATCAAGGTAGTAAGATTTAATTGACCTTAATATTGAGTGTTGCATTGATTGCTATGCAATTTCATGTGCTATTATGTGGTTGAACTAAATGATGATGATGATTGTGTAGCTATACTCCTTGCTTTATGCGCTTTGGCTATTGCATGTTAGAGTGCTACATGTACGAGGTCAAGTAGTTCCCTATTAATAGTAAAAGGTTGGAATGCTTGTAATTGATGCATAATAATGTTTTGGTTGACTAATCTTGCTACTGGGATTTCATTGAAATCTCATCCCCCATATGTAACTAATATTTTAGGGACTGAATTATCAAAAGGGAGGCTGCAAATCCAAGGATTAATATGGTGATGAGTCATGAGGAAATAATTGTATTCAGTTATGTATAAGTATTTATGGTTGGTGCTATAATCCCTAAGTAGGAAGCCAAATTAGAGCCACGTTTTCGTAAGTTACCGAACGAATTTCTGCACAAAATTTGGTATGCTTAAAGTTGATGTCATGAGCTTCAAATTGATAGGCAGCACACTAAAAATGTCCAACTACACGATTTTTATTGATTTTTCAAAGTTAAGGTTTAGAATTTGGAAAAAGGATTTTTGCCAAATGGACAGAGGTGAATTTCATAAAAACCTGACACTTTTTCAAATGGAATTGGTTTCATAAGATTATTTTTTCTTGAAAGAGCATTCAAATAGCTTTTTATAGAATTTTGAATCATTCCATTTTGATTTTTCTAGATTAAGTTATGAATTTTTGAAGTTGGGCCAAAAAACTAGATTTTTACCCGATGAGCAGTAAAAATCCGAAAATCAGTTTTTTTTCATAGATTTTTGAGCCCAAAACCATCCAAGGTGGTCTAAAATGGTTTTAATTAAACCCTAAGTAGATCTGATAGTAAGGTGCGACAATAATTAATTCAGCCAGCAATCAACAAGGAGGAGAAACAGAATTTTTAACTATACAACTCAAGCAAGCAAGACAAGGAACAACTTAGAACCCAAAACTAACCATGAATCTTGGTTGGATGATCAAAGTTGATGGCTTTTCTCTTGATTCTGCTTGAAACTCTCTCTTTTCTCTCTTGCTCACTCTTTGGCCGAAAAGGATGGTTTGAAAAATGGGAGAGAAGAGCTCTCTTAATGTCAAAATATCTCAACTACCTCATTAATTGAAAATCCAAGTGTCAATCCCCTACTTAATCTTGCATTCTCTTTCTTAATTAACTAAATCCAAAACCAATTAATTACCAAAAGCTAAAATCCTCTCCATTTGAGGTGTGACACTTGACAAATTCAAATACTCTTCATTAGGGGCTTGACACATGGCAAAACGTGGGCCATTTAAAGTGCAAGACTCTAGTCTTCACTTTATTGGTACACTTTAACTCTGGGTTTAATTTCTTTTCTATAATTACAGTACTATGGCCTCTGTTATTATTTTCTATCAAATCCATAATTTATTCCTCTCATTTTTATCTTCCAAAATGCCCTCTTTGTCTCAAAATTAAAATCCAAATAATTAAATAAAAAGAAAAACTAATTTCCTTCTTTGTAGTATTTTCCCAATTTTCAAAGGAATTAGAAAAAATCTTGGATATTTGAGGGTCTCATTTTAATTCCATAATCTCTTATAATTTCTTGGAATATCATTGGAATTTTCTTCTCCTTAAAAATATTTATTTGGAATTTTTCAAATAAAAGCCATTAAATTAGCCTAAATTATCCTTAAATTCCTTTGTAATTTTTTTAAGGGTATTTTGGTCATAAAACCAATTACATAATCTCATATAATTCTTAAAGAATATTATCCTTATTTTTTCTTAATTTTCTGAGACTTGAAAATATTTTTTCATAATTATTTTTTACCAATTTTTCTTAATTAGTCATATTTTCATAATTGACTTGAAAAATCATAATAATTATTTTCTACCAAAATTCTTCTATTTCTCCTTATTATGTTTGCCCTTAATTATTTAGGAATATTCTTTATCCCTAGTCACCATATTACTGGATGTGACAAAGATAAATTCCCAAATTTCTATAATGCCTCACTATATTAGAAAGGAGTTTTTGATGGAGAGAGATGAATTTTTTTAGAGGCCTAGAACTATTTTTGAAAATAATAACCAACATAGTGAGTTTTGGTCAGAAATTGATATTTATGAGTGGGCCCTACTTTTTCTCCCTTTTTAAATCAAATTTGGCCTTCATATTAGGCCAAGAGGGCCAACAAATTTTGTGCAAATAGAGGCCCAACAATTAAGAATTCTTAAGCCCAAATTAAGTCAAAACATCAATGGGAAAAATCAAGCAAAGGGACACTTAAACAAATCAGAAAAATTAGAGCATTTGATGGTAACCACATGGCTATTTTTGTTGGCCAATTTTTGGCCATAAGTGAGCAGAGGGAGTTCAGATTTTTGGTCTATAAATAGCCCCTCATTTTATGTGAAATTCGGCCAAATTAGGAAAAATAAGGAGAAATTATGCCAAAATCAAAACTCAACTCCAAACAACCCTTAATACCCTCCAAATCCAAGAAAAATCATCAAGTTTCGTGTTAGGATTCATTAAGACATTGTGTAAGAGAACAAGAAGGAACCCAAAGGAATCAAAGAGGCTGAAATTGTGGATTAAAAGAGGTAGCGTGGGATTTACAATTATAATGTTAACTTGCTTGGTTGTTGCATAATATAATTACTTGAATATATGCTATGTTATATTTAAGGTTATTTGATGAAAATGATATGTTAGTTTATTGCATTGTATGCCTTGGCAACATACATCAATATATTGTTTATGAGTGAATTGTGATGATACTTGTATGGCATAGAATGTTCATGAATCCATATGTAAACTACCATACATGTTTGACATTATCAATGTAATTCCTGCTACTGAGATTTCGATGAAATCTCATTCCTCTCAATGTATAAACAATCACTAGGAACCTCAAGTGGTGTGGTCAAGGGCAAGAAGATGGTGATTCTATGATGAAATTATGTTATGGAATCATATAGAAGTTATTTGAACCTTATGTATATGTTTTGTAATTATCATGACTTGTTATGTATATTGTGAACTATGTTGAAATATTGTATTAATAATTAATGATACCTTACATGTGAGTATTTGATTAAGAAATTATGTTCAAGCACATGTTATGTAATTGGAAAGGTTAGGTGGAAGGAAAGGAAAAAGCAAGAATTACTTACAAAATGGATAAAAGTTGAATTTTTAAGGGTAAAATTTGACCAATGAGATTCTGTGTAGTTGGATGATTTTGTTGGATGAAACTTGACAAACTTATAGATTATATTTTTATCTTTAAAACAAGTGGTATTTCATCAAATTTAGAGTTTTATACAAAAAGTTATGCCATCCTAAAATTGGCATAAATCCTGAAAAATTAAAAGAAGACCAGTACCGCTTTGCATGAAATCTAGAATTGATGGGTGAATTTTGGATGCTAGTGAGTATTTTTCCTTTAAAGAGCATGCCAAGAGCCTTCTATAGGATTTAGAATCATCTCATTTTGATTTTTCTAGAATTAGTTATGAATTTTCCAAGTTTGGCCTTTGTAAGGATTACAATAAATAGTAACCCAAATTTAAGAATATTTAATGTTCAAATTTTTTCAACTTAAGGCCATAAGAAATGATTCCAAACAGTTCCACTTAAGGTAAAATATGGTCTAAAAATAAGGTGTGATAGAATTCAATGAAAGGGTTAAAACCCAGAGACAATTGTTTGATGAAGTGCATTTCTCAGCATTTATTTCAAACATTAAACCAACCAATGTTGACGAAGCCCTATCTAATGAATTTTGGATAGCTGCCATGCAGGAAGAGCTAAACCAATTTGAAAGAAATCAAGTTTGGGACTTGTTACCTCTACCTAATGATCATCTAGTCATAGGCACTAAATGGATATTCAAGAATAAGCACGATGAATCTGCACAAATCATCAGGAACAAGACCAGATTAGTTGCAAAAGGCTATAATCAAGAAGGTATTGATTATGAGGAAACATATGTTCTAGTAGCTAGACTGGAAGCCATACAACTACTCTTAGCCTTTACTTGTATAAAAGACTTTCAAATTATATCAAATGGATGTCAAAAGCGGTTTTTTAAATGGTTACATAACGGAAAAAGTATTCATTAAGCAACGCCCAGTTTTGAAGACCCAAATCTTCTTGATCATGTTTATAAGTTGAAAAAAGCTTTATATGGCTTAAAACAGGCACCTGGAACCTAATATAAACATCTTAGCAATTTTCACATAGAGAAAAGGTTTTGAAAGAGGCAAGGTCGATGCAACACTTTTCATAAAAAGAAGTAAAAAGGAACTTTTAATAGTTCTAATTTACATAGATGATATCATTTTCGATGCTACTAATGCCAAGAGTTTGTTAAGTTGATGCAGGGAGAATTCAAGATGTCAATGATGGGAAAATTAAACTTCTTTTTGCGATTACAAATCAAACAAAAGAAAAATGGAATACTCATATCACAAACGAAGTATCTGAGAGAAATTCTAAAGAAGGATGGTCTGGATCAAGCAAAAAGTACAAATACTCCAATGGGCTTAATGATCTCCTTGGATGTGGACGAGAAGGGCAAGGATGTGAATTTAACTAAATATTGAGGAATGATTGATCACTGCTCTATCTCACAGCAAGCAGACTAGACATTCAATTCAGTGTAGGAATGTGTGCTAGATGTCAGTCAACTCCTAAGGAATCTCATGAAAAACTGTCAAGGAATTTTTAGATATCTTGCCGGAACACCAAATCTGGGGATATGGTATCCAAAGAAAGAAGCAAATACTTAATGCGTTACTCGGATGCTGACCACAGAGGATATAAAACTGATAGAAAAAGTACAAGTGAGCAATGTCAATTCTTTAGAGGATGCCTAGTCTCATAATCAAGCAAAAAGCAAAATACTGTAGCTATATCCTTAACTGAATCAGAGTATGTTACTACTACAAGCTGCTATGCTCAGATACTATGGTTAAAACAACAATTACAACATTTAGGAATCAAGCTAAAGGAAATCCTAATTCTTTATGATAATATGAGCACAATCAGTCTATCAAAGAATCCAGTTCATTATGCTCAAACTAAGCACATTGATGTGCAATATCATTTCATTCAGGATCATATCCAAAAGAAAGATGTAAAAGTAGAATTTATTGCCACAGAGTATCAAGTAGCAGACATTTTCATAAAACCTCTCCATCAATAAAAATTCAATTTCTTTAGACGAGAATTGAGCATGGTAAATTCCAATGAGTTAAAAGGAATTCTACTTTATCTCTCTATTTTGAGTACATTAATTTAATGTTTTGATGATTTGAAAACTAACTTAAGCATCAGAGTAGATAAAAATCCATTTTGCAGGATACTCTATTTTGACACTGAAAAGCAGAGGTAAACAAAGGAGCAGATTTCTGAAGAACACATCAATAATTACTGATCAAAAGGTCACTATATTTATTAATGATTTAATTACAAAACATATTTATGGAGTTCATTATCGATTATGAAAATGTCTATGAATGATAATGAGTTCAAAGATTCACTTTATCAAACATCTTATTGGTAAATCCAATGAAGATTCATGAAGACGGAGAAAATGAGGCTCAAAGGTAATATTTATTGATCATCTTATCAAAACTTGGTTTTTTAATAATCTTGTCTGGAAATGTGATTATTGATAAGCACATCGATCAATCTAGGTAGGTATGACTCTTAACTATAACTAAGTTTATCCATAACGTGTTTGATAAACTACTTTTTTGATAATATGATCTATAACTGTTCATTGTGTTCTTATTTTACAAAATTATCAATGACCTGTTCAAATCACCTTCATTATCAATGACTTAATCAATAATTTTGTATCCTTTAAGTGTAATTTTTTGATATTTTCGATCAGTTACTAGAACCCTAACTTGGTAAACCGTTATCCTGTTTTCTAGCAACAGTCAAAAACTCACCTGCTCCTTCATATTTCTCATAAAACTACTTCTGGAAATACTTCCTAAGTTCTTTCAACTACCCTAATCTCTTTGTTACCCAAAAATCACCAAATTTCTCTTCAAAAATCTGTTTATATCAAAATGGCTTGAGTGAAGCAACCTGGTTCCAGTCAAGAAGAAAGCTTAGAGAAGCATGCAAAAAGCAAAGAAACTACTCCATCTAATGCCAGGACTAAATATAGACCAAAAGTTCATCAGGAAAATACACCCAAAAGTGGAATGTTAAAAATTTGAGAGAGCCAGACCCAAGGCTCATCTCAGGAGACACTAAATAAGAGGAAGACTTAGTCAACTTCTAAACTTCCTATAATTTTTGAATGATCAGAAACCAAGTCAGATGAACAAATTTCAGTTCAAAAAGCTGTAGATGCTGCTCTCGATTTATCAGTCCCCAAATAGCTGAGAAGGAAGAAATAGAGGACAAGTGAAGGAACCTCTTACCAAGCGCTATTCCAAGGTAATCCTTAACAAGCCTCAGCTAAAGAATTTTTTGTAGGCAATTTAGATAAGGATATAAATATGGGGAAATTTAAATCAGATTTTGCCTTAAGGAAATTCTGCCAGATAGTATTTATGGATTTGGAACAATTAAAAATAAATTAGAAAATTAGATTAGACTTGTCTGAACCCATGAAATACTATCAGAATTGGTTAAGCATTAAGGAAGATTACAGTCCAGAAGTGGTGAGAAGGTTTTACTAAAATATGGAAGTGAACAATACTTTTGATGATGAGGGAAATCTAACCAAAAGCTTTATCTCCACGAAGCTTAGAGGCCAAACAATCAAGCTGGACCCTATTAAGATTAATGAGCTTCTAGCACTCAAGATCATGTACGAGGACCTAATATGAACCCTGTCAAGGCTTATAAAGTTTTGATGCAGAGTGACACCTACCTTGGAGAGCTAAGTTTTGCTTCAAGCCAGATGAGTGATTATTATAGAATAATTCACTACATCTACTCCAGAAGCACGATTAACAAAACCTAGAAGCTTCTCTTACCTAACCCAGGAAGATTATATTTTGCTGGTAAGAATCATCAGTGGGGAAAAGCACAATATTGGAGCACTAATTTATAGTAAAATGAAGAATTTCACTTTATTTAAGTCTAAGGCAACCCCCTCCCTTACCCTCAGCTAGTTTTCTATTTTCTCCATGTGCATAACATTGACCTCCTGGAGCCAGGAGACAAAAAGGAGAAAATTCCTAGCTTTAGTACCTCACAGCTCAACAAAATAAGGATTCCACTACCTTTCCAACCAATTCAAAAGAAATCTAAAAAGTGGAAAGGGAAGTAACCCGCAATCAGTGCATCAAGGGGATAGGATAAAGCTCAATCCTCTCTATAGACCCAACTTAAGCATCTGCCCCAGTATTTCTTGGAGCTTCAATACGGGGCATGTTCTAAGTTGAGATTCAGGTATTTGAGGCCAAATTACATGCTACTGCCAAAGATCTTGGGGAAATTTCTGATAAGAAATTTGAAGGACTCTACACAGTCCTGGATTTTCATAGACAAACAATGGCAGTCCTAGAACAAGGGGTCACTCAAATTTTTGATGCTGTGGAAAAAGAGCTTTAGGAGGTCAAGAGTCAACTTACTTCACTCACAGCACATTTCTTTGCTCCTCACACCTCCTTCTCACATGAGAATCTCTTCATTCATCTACCTCCACCACCTACAACCGAACCTGAACCTTTCCCAATGACTACTATGCCTATTTCCACTACTCTCTCACCAATCTCATCCTCACCCACTTCAACAAATCCCTCAATCATCTCCATCTAACCTTTACAACCAATCTCTCATGCTCTCTCTTCAGTCTCTTACCTTCCTCCTCTTCCCATCCCTTTTTACTTTACCTACTTCATCTTAGTCTTTACCCCATCACTCTCAAATGATGACAAAAAGGATGATGTAGGCCTTGATTGAGTTTTCTATTTAGTCTGTTTAGTTTTCTGATTTTTTATTATGCTTGAACTTCTGTTACTAACAATTTTCTATTAGGTTTGTTTAGTTTTCTGATTTTTTTATTATCCTTGAACTTCTGTTACTAACTATTTGGATTATTTGATGTTTACTTGGTTCAATATATATATATATATATCAGTTTTAGTTTTTGGTCTTTGTTGATTTTCTTTCTTGTGATTTTATTGAATATGTTGATTTCAGTTCTTTATGCATATTTTATTTTGTCATCATAAAAAAGGGGGAGAATGTTACATTTATGGTTTTGATGATGACAAAGTCTGCATTTTATTACTGATAACTGTTTATCAATTACCACTTAGATAATTGAATTATTTGATCACGTATTGGATAAATGGATGAATATCTTTGAAAATAGTCATTGTTAAGCCTTTATCGATAACTTAATAGATAAATAGAGGTTCGGATCACCTTTTGGATAAATCGTAAGTTTCTCTGCATACTAATAGGTATTTATCGATAACCCTATCGATAACGATGTTTTTGATCAACTTTGAGATAAATAGGCAAGTCTTAGTGAATTATATCCTATTAGAACACTTTATGAGTTATTGAAGCTTTTATTGATTTCTTTAATACTCGATAACTTGATCTAAAGAAGAGTAAGTATCGTTTTTCATGTTGTTTGATAAGCCATTTGATGAAATGTTCCTGGTTCTCTAAAACCTATCAATTCTATTTAGGAGATAATTGATAACCACATTTATCGATCACTTAATCGATAAATGCACTTATCGATTACCTTATCGATCAAAATCATGCTTTCCTATCATGCTTTGTCTTTAACTAAGTTACCTTTCTTAAGAGTCTTTTCTAGCAATTTTTTGATAAACCCATTTATTGATAACCTTTCAGATAAAACAATTCAAGTTGGTTGTCTAAGGATACTTCAATTATCGATAAGCTTTTAGATAAAGTGATATATTGATAACGTGTTCTATAAAGTCCATTTACTTTACTTTAAATTGTTCTTCACACTATTTTTTTAGAAAGTATGATATTATCTTATCTTCAAGCTTTTCTCGGCCTTTATTATCTATCTTAAATTTTTTTATAAAAGGTTAAAGTAGCCCCTGATTCAAAAACAAATATTTTTACTTTACTTTTAAAGAATCATCTTAGTAAGTCACTTTGGTTAACTTTCACTCTTTATCGATAACCTCTCCCATAATGTCCTTGATCCCTAATGACTTCGATAAATGAATCTTGCATTTAAGTTCTCACTATCACAATAAATGGCTCTTACTTGAAGAGGTAGTAAGTCATAGTAACTTTATATGGATTTAAACCTTACTATTTTGGAAGAACGTAATGATAAACATGCTTTAAGTTTCCAATAGTATGATTAATGTTAGAAGTATACATGTATGATTAGAATAGTCCAAGCATGTTAGAAATAGCTAGTATAGCTAATGAGAATATGTTATGATGGTAAATGGTCAATTAAGTTAATTTACCCTTCCAAGAGGGTAAAAAGTCAACTAAAATAGACTAAAGTTTGACCAATGATCATTTGAGCAAATGAGTGAGTTAGGTTATGAAATTTGGTGAGCAAAGAGATCTCATTTTTCTCTTTGAAATGAAAGGTAGTTTGCCTAATTCTGATAACTGAGTAGAAAGTTATGCCTTTCCAAACTTAGGCAAAGATAAAGTAAAAATCCAAAAATGACCAAATGAACAACAAAACTTTCAAAGAAAACTGGGCTTGAATTGTGAGGCAATCAGTCGAGAAACTATTTTTTCTTAGAAGTCTATCCAAAGATCTTTCTATAGAACTTAGAATCACTTGATTTTGATTTTTCTATAATTAGTTATGAATTTTCAAAGTTTACCACATTTTAGGGTTACAATGAATAGTAATCTGAAAAAGAAAATTTTCAAACTTGATTTTTCATAACTTGTATTCTTCAAAAGTGATTCCAAATGCTTTCACAAGGTAAGTTAATTGGTATAAATGTAAGATGTTATATTTTTGATATCAGAGCAATGGTTCTGGCAATCAGAACAAATTTTTATACTTAAAATTTCTATGCTCTGGATTTTAAGGAAAACATTTTACACTTTTCATTAAGGAGTTTATTTGGTCATTTGGATTGTAGAAAGCTTCGGTGATGGCTGTCTGTGATAGTAAAAGTGGACAATCAGACGAGACCATTAGTAAGGTCATGCCTGGTAAGCAACATCCATGGTGGTATAACGAGACGTGGTGGTATGAGGATATTGAAAGGTACGGAGAGCTTAGCACCAATTCATCAACTGTCTATGTAGATTACTTTGGTTTCAAGGGGAAGGCTCCAGAGAGAGACATAGCCAAAGTTGTCTCTAATGATGTACCAGTAATCATTAGGATACCCAATAGTGATAGAGCGAGTCCAATTCACATCTCTATACCTGAAATCAAGAAAGAGTTCCATTGCCTTGCTCAACTAGTTCAAGAGTTCCAACTTAGGGAGGACCATACCCTAAGGGATAATGACTGGATCCTAGCCCTGTATCACATAATTCCTAGGACATGGAGATGGGATGAAGAAGTCAACGAGATATGTGATCGCCTGCCCATATGTACTTTCCTAGAGATGGTCGAGGCTATTGGGGCCTTTGTATGGGCTACTTTTCCATGAGCTGGTCATGACTAGTATTAGACTTACGATGTACATAGTATAAGTACTTTTGGGCTATATGTAAGAAAGGTTAATTGTAAAAAAGCTTGCATAATCCTTTTGTTATTGTACGAATGCTAATTATATAAATATAAAAAGTATGTTTTTACGATAAATGGTTGAGAAATTCCTTTATTCTCCCAGAGTTAACTAAAGAACAAACAAAATGGTAAGAACACAGAGAGGAGCAAGAAACATAAAGAGCCACATATAGATCCTATCCAGTAAGTAATGAACAGGCTAGATGAACAGCAACGAGTCGTACAGCAAATACAAGAGATGCAGTTACATCAGCAAGAAGAGAGAGACGTTGTTATAGTAGCAACGATAGTAGCAGCGATTGCTCAATTACAACAACTTAAGCAAGCAAAAGTTGAAGTAGCTCCATAAGTCCAACAGCAAGTACCTGAAGAGCAAGCAGGATTGGCCAAGAACCAGGGAGATATCCAGTAGTGGATTGCAAAATTCTGCAAGCACAATCCACTAGAGTTCAAGGGTTCACTAGAACCCCAAATTGCTAAAGATTGGATTACTCAACTAGAGAAGATCTTTCAAGTGATGGGATGTTCATCTGAGGTCAAGGCTTAGATGGCAATCTATAAGTTGGAGAAAGAAGCTTATCAATGGTAGAACAATACTAAGTTAGTACTACAAGCCAACAATGTAACATCCTAGTTTTCATATATCTAATATTTAAACAAATTTTTATAGAATAGGTAGAGGTTAAATATACATATATGTAATTAAAATAATTCTGATTTTATGTGTGTGTGTGTGTATGAGAAAATGAATAAAATAGCGATGTTAAGAAGTTCCACATTGATTAAATGATAGGAAGTGGATAAAATAGCAATGTTAAGAAGTCCCACATCGACTAATCTTTAGAGTGAAGGAGTTTGAGGAGCCTATATATAGGAGATAGTGAGTGGAGCTTGAGGTGAGTAAATAATTTTCGCACATATCTGAGGTAGTCTTAGAAAAGTGCTAGTTTTGAGTTTATTAACCGTTGGATCGGACTGAAATTTGGTCAGCCCATTTGGGACATCCAAATCATTAGTTTCAACGGTTAGATCATCGTTTTGATCTCTGAGTTACGAGTTATTAGATATAAACTCTACTGTGGCATTTTCGAGGTTGGACTCTGGTTGTAGTTGACTGTTAGCTAGGAGACCAGGTAACTAAATTTCTATCTGTTACGTGCATTGGTATGAGTTTGGTGAGTGATTTTATAACCAAGTTTCGTATACATATATTATGTTTTGTATGAACTGTCTTGTGGAATACTATTTTGAAAAGGACTGAAATCGTTTGTATTGTTAGAAATTAACGATTATGACTATAAGGTGTTATTTTGGAATTCGGTTGATTATGCATATAAATGTGTTATGTTGAACCTTGTGCATCTAGTTTGGGTGGGGGAAGGAGATGATTGGAGTTATTGAGATTTATATACTTACCACGTGGTATTAGTCTCCATACGGAGCTCTATGGTTGGCTGCTATTATTGTCCCACTAGTTCTTCGAGGGACTGCGACACCCCACTAGTTCTTCAAGGGGGGACCCATGGTCCATCGAGTGCTCTGTGGTCTTTGGCCGGTCCACATCATTCGTGTGGTGAACTTGTCAGAGTTGCCAGTCAAATGGAAAGAACTTAGCCCATGGGTCCAGTCGGTGGAAATAAGGAGGATATAAGGATGGATTTGGGTTCAGGAATTGCATATGACATGGAATATTCATTGATGTTTATATCTTTTAAATAAATGACAAGTGCGTTATCTCTTTTGAAATGTATAAATTGCATGAGAGTGGTGGAAATATTTGTCTTATATGATTATTGTGAGCTTAAATGTTAAATAAATGTTTATCAATAATTATTAACTCTGTGTATCCCACCTGACACCTCGCTAGCCCATGCTAGGGTGTGTGATAGGTAGGGATTTAGTTACTGAGACGTTGTCTCATCCCTATTGTTTAACATTTTTCAGGTGAAAGCTTTAAAGGAGGGACGTCAGGGAAGGCTTAGGAGGAGTAAAGCTACATTAGCAACTTGTAGTGTCTCCTCGGTTTATGAGCTATGTTGTATCCTGTATATTGCCACCTTAGGATAAATTGGTTTTAATTGATTCATGCATTATTATCTCTTATGTCCTTTGAGTGTACTATTGTGGTATGTGTGCTGATAGGTGGTCAGAGGCCTAGGATCGCATATTCGCATGTGCTTTATTTATGAATTTATTATAAAGTATGAATTAAGATTTAATTTTTAATACTTTGATTTATGAGCTATATTATATATTGTTTTATAACCATATTAGACAAGATTGATCCTTTCTTATATAGTTTGTATTTAAATGAGTTAAGAAAAGTTATTTTATCCGTGATAGGGTGTATGATTGGGTGCTGCTCTTTTCTATCACGGATAACAATATTATATAATTAGTTAGTGTAGATAATTGTGATATAATTTGAGTTTGTATTTAGTATGGCTTGGTTATAAAAAGTTATTTCTTAAAGTTACTATATAAAAAAAAATAGGTTTATCTGTTTATTTAGGAAGGTTGTTTCAAACAACACTCCAATAACATGGGAGGTGTTCAAGGAAAGGTTCTACCAGAAGTACTTTCCCTGATTGGCACAAGATAAAATGGAAGCCGAGTTCTTAGTATTGCAGCAGGGGAATAATGAAACCTTGGATGACTACCTGGCAAAGCACATGCGTTTATCTCGTTATTCTGCTTATCTGAAACATCTTAACAATGAACGGTGGAATACGAAGAAGTTGGTTAGAGGATTAAAGCCGGCATTGAGGGAGGTCATGGCACCTTATCAGATACAGAGCTTCAATAAGGCAGTGTAAGTCTGTTATATTATTGAGTCAAGTCAAAATCATCGAGGGGTGATACCAGTAGCTTTGAGAACTGAGAGACCCCTACTGAGGCCAAGTCAAAAAGGAACCTCTTATGTCAATAAGAAGAGGAAGAGGCCTGGCATTGGTAGAAAGATGAGAAAAGGGAACAAACGTTCAGAGGGGTTTGATATCAAACAAAAGGCCAAGGAATGTGTGAAGTGCGATAAGAACTATGGCAACAGGCCATGTTTATTAGGCCAAAATGTGTGCTATAGATGTGGGAAGCCGAGACACTTTTCAAGGGAATAATCGTAAGGGTTGAAAGGGGCGAGGCAACAGACCCAAGGCAAAGTGTTTGCCCTTACACAGGAGGAGGCTCATAAGTCACCTAACATGATCCAAGGTATGATCACTATCAATGATTGCCTTGTGTATGCCATGTTTGACTCGGGTACTAGCCATTCCTTTATATCACATGACTTGTTGGGCAATTGGGTTTGACTATTGATACCTTGCCATATGATATTACTATTTCCACTCCTAGTAGTCCTAGAGTTGTGACTTCTAAAGCATGCCTGAATTGTATGGTCTGTTATGAGCATTACTGCACCGGTATTGATCTGATATGCATGCCTTTTCGTGATATTGATGTGATAATTGGTTTGAATTGGTTGTTTTCCAATATCATACTTCTAGATTGTGGTAAGAGAACATTAGTATTACCCTCTAAGGAAGTAATCCCTAGAAAAGAAATAAGCTTAAATTACATAACTGAAGCCAAAGTGAGTAGATGTTTACGGCATGGATGCCAAGGATATTTCATATTCTTCTTGATTCAAACAAAGGTAGAAGAAGGAATCGAAGAGATACCGGTGGTGAAAGACTTTCTGGAAGTATCTCTACCAGAGATTAGTGGTATTCTGCCAGAACAAGAAGTGGAGTTCGTGATTGACCTTGTACCAGGGACAGGACCGATATCCAAAGCTCCATATCAAATAGCTCCCAATGAAATGGTTAAGCTAAAGAGGCAAATCGAGGAGCTGTTAGAGAAGGTTTTTATAAGACCAAGTATATCTCCTTGGGGTGCTCTAGTACTCTTTGTGAAAAAGAAAGATGGTAGTCTGAGGCTATACATCGACTATCAAGAGCTAAACAAGGTGACAATAAAGAACAAATATCCTTTGTCGTGGATTGATGATCTGTTAGATCGACTGGTAGGAGCAATGGTATTCTCGAAGATCGATCTACGATCAGGATACCATAAACTGAGGATAAAGATAGGAGATGTTTCAAAGACTATGTTTAGGACCCGATACGGACACTATGAGTTCCTAGTGATGCTGTTTGGATTGACGAATGCACTTGCTATTTTCATGGACTACATAAACCAAATTTTTAGACCATACTTAGATATGTTTATAGTAGTTTTTATAGATGGCATACCAGTGTGTACTCTAAGACTCAAGAAGAGCATAACAGCACTTGAGAATTGTGCTAAGTACACTAAAGGAGAAACAGCTCTATGCCAAGGTCAGTAAATGTGAGTTTTGGTTAAAGGAAGTTAAATTCCTAGGCCATGTGATTAACCATAAAGGTGTGGCCGTAGATCCCAGTAAAGTTGAAGTAGTACTGAACTGAGAGTAGCTTAAGACAGTGATAGAGATACGATGTTTCTTAGGGCTGGCAGGTTACTACAAGAGATTTATCCAGCACTTCTGTAGAATTATCCAAGCATTGATGAAGTTGACTAGGAAGAACCAATAGTTCTTGTGGGATGAGAAATGTGAGGCAAGTTTTCAGGAGCTGAAGCGACGAATGACCTCTACCCCAAAACTAGTTATCCTAGATCTGGCACTACCATATGTAGTGTACATAGATACTAGCAAACAGGGAATGAGATGTGTACTGATGCAGTAAGGAAGAGTTGTCGCCTATGCCTTGCACCAATTAAAGTCTCACGAGGAAAATTACCCCACTTATGACCTGGAGCTTGGAATTATAATGAATACCTTAAAGATATGGAGGTATTATCTTTATGGGGTGACCTTAGAATTGTTTTATGATCACAAGAGTCTTAAGTACCTACAAGATTAGAAAGAACTTAGCATAAGACAGAGGAGATGGATAGAGTTATTGAAAGATTATGACTACCAGATCAAGCAACATCTGAGAAAGGCCAATCAAGTGGCTGCTGCCTTGAGTAGAAAGGTAGTGCAGGTAGCAACCCTCATGATCAAAAAGGGTGATCTGTTAGAAGATATACAGGACTGGGGTCCTATTTATCATATGCAGTTGACAGCAAATGATGTGGCTAATGAGCCATTAGTGCAGAGCACAAATGCTGATATGATAAAACAAATTAAAGAAGCTCAAAGAGGGGATCCTTTAGCAAAGACCCTATGAGCTAAAGTCTTGAACAACAAGATGGGGGATTTTGAGATCTCAACTAAGGGAGTGATAGGATTCAAAGGAAGATTGTATGTCCCTCCCATAAATGATCTCAGAAAGTAGATTTTAGACAAGGCACATAAAGCAAGTATACAATTCATCCAAGAATGACCAAGATGTATCAAGACATCATGTTATTGTTTTGGTGGCCTGGTATGGAACGAGATGTCACTGAGTATGTGACAAAGTGCCTTACGTGCCAAAAAGTGAAGACAGAACACCAGAAGCCATCAGGATCTTTATGACCCCTTAACATTCTTGAATGGAAATGGGATAGTATCTCTATGGACTTTATAGTAGGACTACCTTGTACATCATCAGGGTACAATACAATATGGGTCATAGTTGACAGACTGATGAAGTTAGCCCATTTCCTGGCAATTAAAGTTAAATATTCGCTAGAGAAGTTAGCGAGGTTGTACATTAAAGAGATTGTACGGTTACATGGGGTTCCAGAGTACATTGTAGGGATCTAAGATTCATGTCGAGATTCTGGAAAGCGGTGCGAAAAGCTATGTGCATTATACTAAGTTTCAGTATGGCTTACCATCCCAAAATGGACGGACAAACAAAATGAATGATACAGATATTAGAAGATATGTTGAGAGTGTATGTTCTAGATTTTAAAGGGAGCTGGGATGAATACTGTTGTTGGCAGAGTTTGCATACAACAATAGTTACCATTCCCGTATCCAAATGGCGCCATACGAGGCATTGTGTGGGAGAAAGTGTAGATCCCTGCTTTGCTACATAGAACTCAGAGAGGAAAAAGTTTGGGGTCCAAACATAATGGATCGTACCTCTGAATAGATTAAATAGACCAAACAGAGGTTACTCATAGCTCAAAGCAAATAGAAGAGTTATACTGACAGCAGGCGAAAGCCGTTAGAGTTTGAGGTTGGAGACCATGTATTCCTGAAAGTATCTCTAACTACTGGAGTAGGACGATCCATTAAGGCAAGAAATTTGACATCTAAATATGTGGGACCATTCCAAATTCTCTCAAAAGTAGGACTAGTAGCCTATCGACTAGTCTTACCCCCGAATTTAACTTAGTTGCACAACGTCTTCCATGTTTCTTAGTTGAAAAAGTATAATCCAGATCTAAAGCATGTGCTAGAACATGATCAAATTGAGCTAAAGAACAATCTAACATTTGAAGCAAGACCAGAACAAAAAATGGACCGGAGAGTTAAGCAGCTTTGGTGAAGGTGATTTAGAAAGATCTAAATCAAGAAGAGGCCACGTGGGAAAAGGAACACGAGATGAGGAGCAAGTATCCAAAGCTCTTCACTTGAGGTATGTGTTGAAATTTTGAGGATGAATTTTATTTTATAGGGGTAGAAATGTAACATCCCAAAATTTCTAACCCAGAAATAGGGAAATATGTCACACCCTAATATCTTTGACATGATTAATAAAGGAATTAGGGTTGACCGAGGCCAGGTGAGATAAACGATAGATAAACAGCACAATAATTGAAGTGAAAGCTGGAAAAGGACCAAATTGTTGTTTTTGAAATGATTGGTCTATAAAGGGTATTATCGTAATTAGTGTCTGAAAATCCTAAAAATTTCCAGTAAATCATGAAAAATAGAATTAATGCCATAAAACAATATTTGACATCTAGGAAGTAAACACAAGTTGAAAATAATTTATTAAAAATTATTTTAATTATTAATATTTTGGCTAAATTAGGGAAAATTGGCCAATATCAATTATTAAAAATACCTAGAGATCTCAAAAAATTATGGAAAATTAAAATAAATTCACTTTGGAATTATGGAGAATTATAAAATTATTTCCAACCCTAAATGATGAGGAGGTTAGCTTTAATTGAATTTAAAGCTAAATTAATATTGGTAGATTGTCTATTTTTACGGAAATGGCAATTTAAAGAGTTATAGGAGGAGAAAAATTATAAAATTAATCAACGAAGTTTCCTTTACTAAGATATAATTAATGGTAAGATGATGTAAGAATTCTCAGATACTAGAATTTTTCAGCTATCAGATAAAATAACCCAATATTATATTAAGATTCAGTAGACTGTCAAGACAACCAAGGTGATAAAAATTTCTGACAGAATGTCAAGGACACATGTCATGCCCAAATTGGCTAAGAAAGGGAAAAGAAAATAAAAAGAAAAAGAAAAAGAAAAAAATAAATTAAGTTAGATTAAAATCTAATTAGGGTTAAGTAAGATGATTATGGTTAAGTCATCTTCCATAAGATCTTGACACATAGCAAACATGGTTCATTGGATGGCTAGGATTCAACCATCTGTCTTTGAAAAGTCAAAAGCTTCTAGAAGGGTAATTAGCCAAGTTAATTGAGGAATTGAGAGAGTTAACCTTGATTAAAACCAAATTAATCATAATGGGTAAGAAGAGATAACATAAGCCCTAATGACTCACCATCCAAGTGTCAACATATTAAGCTACATAGCTTAAAATTTGTACATTTAGAAAAAGGTAAAAATTAGAAGTCCAAGATCAAGTCTTATGCAAGAAGGGCATATGTGGAATTAATGAAATGTGAAGCCTATAAATACCCCCCACATGGTCATTTCATGCAAGGCCATTCAAGTAGAGAAACTTTTGCAAAGTTTCATTTAGAGAGAGAAAGAGAAGAGTTCTAGTGAGAGGAAGTCACTTGGAAGCAAGGTAAGCTTCTACAACTCTTCTATTTCAAGTTATAATGGTGATATGTTGGTTTTATGCTATTTTGACGATGATGGAAAGTCATTTTTCTAAGGAGAAAGTGCTGCCCAAATTTCATCAAAATGGACAAGAAGGATTTAGGTCATGTATGATCAAGATTAGATATGGTTAAAGGTTCAGGATTAAGTGATTACATGTTAGTTTTGTTGAAAATCCTTTTTCCTATAATTATATATAGTGTTCGGCCAAGTCAAGTTCAATGGGAAGGGATTGGATTTTCATAAAACTAATATGATAAATGGGTTCTACATGAAAAGTTATGTAGGAATGGCCCAAGAAAGTTCAAGAATCAAAGCTAGAAAAATAAACCCTAAAAGTCAAGAAAAAAGGGGCTTCAGGGGTTATGTTAAGTTATGGAGTTGAAGTCATGCTTAATGTTGTGTCATTGGTTGCCTAATAGGCTATACACAACAAAAGGGCAAAGATCTAGTTAAGAGGAAAGAGTTTGAGAGGAAGGAAAGCATTCAAGGTGGCTTTGCAATCCACTATATTAGAGTGTCACTTTACTTTGTATGATTATGGCTATGTGTTTTGGTAACCTGTTATGCTATGAGGTGGATGAGAATATTATGTTATATGATGTTGCCTCCATGCAATTATGCCTTGGCTATTGCTATGTTGCGTGCTATGAATATTTATGATGATATGTCCTTGCCATAGTATGAACATAAAGTTAAAGTATGCATGCATGTAGCTTCATTTATAATGTATTGTATGACTTTGATAATGTATGCAATTGCTACTAAGATTCCCCTAGAATCTTACCCTAATATTTAAACAAACCCTAGGGCCTTCAACATCCAAGGTCAAAGGAATGGAGTTGGCTAGACTTCATATGGCTTTAAACCTTACTATTTTAGAAGAATGTAATAATAAGCATGCTTTAAGTTTCCAATAGTATGATTAAGGTTAGAAGTATACAAGTATGATTAGAATAGTCTAAGCATGTTAGAAATAGCTAGTATAGCTAATGAGAATATGTTATGATGGTAAATGATCAATTAAGTTAATTTACCCTTCTAGGGGGGTAAAAAGTCAACTAAAATGGACTAAAATTTGACCAATGATCATTTGATCAAATGAGTGAGTTAGGTTATGAAATTTAGTGAGCAAAGAGATCTGATTTTTTCTCTTTAAAATGAAAGGTAGTTTACCTAATTCCGATAACCAAGTAGAAAGTTATGCCTTTCCAAACTTAGGCAAAGATAAAGTAAAAATCCAAAAATGACCAAATGAAAAGCAAATTTTTCAAAGAAAAATGGGCTTGAATTTTAAGGCAATCAGTCTAGAAACTATTTTTTCTTAGAAGTTTATCCAAGGAGCTTTCTATAAAACTGGGAATCACTCTATTTTTATTTTTCTACAATTAGTTATGAATTTTTAAAGTTTGCCACATTTTAGGGTTACAATGAATAGTAATCCAAAAAAGAAAATCTTCCAACTTGATTTTTCATAACATGTACTCTTCAAAAGTGATTCCAAATGCTTCTGTAAGGCAAGTTAATTGGTACAAATGTAAAGTGTTACCGAGGGCAATGTTATCCTTTCTTCACTAGAAATGAATGTTAGGGGTGGACCTATTTTGTTGGACTTAGATCAAATTAATAACTTTCTAAGTACTCATAATCATGAAAAGGAAAAGAAGCTTACTGGTGCACAGATTTATACAACTCTCAAGTAGTCTTAATACTTACCAAGAGTTTGAGACTCCAAGGCATGTGAGATGTGCACTCATTACAGAGTTATTCACTACATTTACTCATGTAGTATAGTGAACTAGTCTTTTAATTTCACTCATCTCAACAAAGATGACTACCCTCTCCTAGCCAGAATCATAAACAAAGAAAGAATCAACATTATGGAATTGATATATAGCCATATTAGAGCCTTCCTGGATAACAAATTCAAACACACCTCTATATCCTATCTATAATTGGTTTCCTACATCCTAAATCTTTATAATGTGCAATACTTGCAATCTGATAATAAAGAAATAAAAGTTCTCAAGTTTGATACAATGCATCTACACAAAATGTGCATTAGGTTACCATTTACCGTTGCTTAGAAGAGAACAGCTAAGGACAAGCAGAAACAACAAAAAGTAAGTATATCATATGGAAATGATGAAACTCAATTATCAGTAGATCTTGAACAATCTTTTGGTCCATCATTTCTTAGAGCCTCCATCTAAAACTTGCTCAAAAATAAGTTTCAAGCCTTTAAGTCCAAGGTATATAAGACCAGTAAAGAAGTGGATGTATTATGTGATACTGATAAGTCTCATTATTTACATATATTTCTAGCCCTAAACTCATGCTTTTGCCATCTATATTTGCATACTTTGGGCACAATTAGCTGCCATTGTGCATAAGAGTTGGTGAGAGGAATTGTGAGGTTTTACAGGTGTTTTTACATGTTTTTATATGATTTTATATGTGTGTACTTTTGATCCCTGTTTTGGTGTGAATTTCAGGGAGTTTCAGTTCTGTCTGAGGCGCCATGGCGGATTTGGAAAGAGCCGTGGTGGATTCCCAAAGTTACTCTCTGTTAAAGGCGCCGCGGAGGATGGACTAAGGCTCCACGATGGACGAAAGCTTTCATGAAGCTCAGGATCATTAATCAAAACGACACCGTACAGGACAGGCGCCGCGGCAGATTGACAGAGGCCCCGCGGCCGATGACGCATATCAGCAATTTGAACCAGAAAGATTGAACAAAGCGGGAGGAGGAAGTAGATGACCGGATCTTGGAGCTCCATCCTGAAGGGCGTGGATCCTAACCATATTGAGGGTGTTAGTTACAAAATGAAGAGAAGGAGATTGAAAAGGGATCACCATTCTTCTCCCATACACTCTCTCTCCGTCTTAGCTCTCTCCATCTCATCCGCATCTCACCATCATTTTCATCTTCTTCCTGGAGCGTCTGCCATGGCTGAATCTGGATTAAAGCTTGGTGAAGCAACTCGAGACGCCATGAGCAGCTGAACTTCCACCTTCCTAGGAGGTGTGACCGAACCAAAGCCTCTATGCCGACAGGGGAGTTTATCTTCAGTTTATGTTCATGGTTGATTGTCTAGTTGTACTTTTGACTATGATTTTAGGCTGAGATTGAATTGTTTCTGCAAGATATAATGTATTCAGATTATAATTTGGATTTATTGACGGTGTATTCCTTGAGTATAAGTAGGTTAGATTGGATTCTTAGGTCTAGTTTGATTGAGATTTCGATTTGGCTGAATGATATATGGTAGATATCGATTGATTCTATCTTGGAAATTTTCAATTTATCCGATTGATATTTGCATCATTATACTGACTGCAAGTAACTCTTAACTCCATTATCTTTTTAGTCTGTGAAGGTCTGGTCACCACTCTTAGGAAGAATATCATTTCGCTTAAACCTCTGTTTCTGCCATCTACATCTTCATAAACTAGAAAATCAATATAAAAAGTAGAATAGATAGTTAAATCAATTAGATACAATCAGATCACTTCCACTGTTAATAATTTGTGAAGGCATTTAATTAACAAAACTCTTGAACAACAAGTCTCCTTGTGAATCGACCTAGGTTTGAGCCACTGCACTTCTAAGCTTAATTCTAGTATTTTTGAGAGCCCCTAACGACAAGGCTTCATCAGATACCAAGATCAATAGTTTGGGGTTGCTTGTGAATACTTTCAAGGAAGATTTTGATATGTTTGAATCCAGTTCAACTACCAAAGTTGACAACTTAGAAGTGGATGCATTGTGTGATTCATTAGGTATCACTTACTGCCATTGACTTAGGGCCAAACTTCTTCCTTTCCAACACCACCCTCTATGTTTGATGTCACACCTCCTCTTATAATGCATAATATCATGAATAGAACCACTCAGAACCATTAATCAAGACTTAAAGGAAAGAAAATTCAAAATTTCAAGCACTTGGTCTCGGGTTACTATTCATCCCACCTTTAATATTTAGCAAACTTGAAAAATTCATAACTAATTATAGAAAAATCAAAATGAGGTGGCTCCAGGTTCTATTTGAAGGCTTCTAATATGTTCTTTCAAAGAAAAATATTCATTGGTATCTCACTTGCATGAAACAAAGTTAAGAAATAATCGAAGGTGCACTATTCATTTGGTAAATTTTTGAATTTTCATAATTTTAGTCCAACTTTGGAAGGGTATAAGTCTTAACACGAAACTCCAAATTTGATTGTCTACAACTTGATTTAAAGCTTAAAATAAGAGTTATAGGCCTGCCAAATTTCAGGTCCAAACTCATCCATTTGCTCATTATTTTACGTGTCACAAAAATATCCAGTTTTAAGGCATTTATATCCCCCTAAACTATATATTCTTGGATTTCTTTTCCTCTTTTTCATGATACACAAATCCAACCATATTAAACTAGCCTTTATAAACAACAATATAACATTATAAGTGCATGATCTTAAGTTTACAATCTCCAAGATTCAGTACAAAATTATAATAAAGTCCTTCAATATGCAATCTAATAATAATACATAGTCATAAAAATCATATAGCCTCATTATCCCAAGACTATCTCTTTGCCCTTGTCCTTGCCTAGTTTATTTCCTATTTGGTGCATAATTTAACATAAGAAGAAATAAGATTTCATGAAAATCTCAGTAGCAATGTGTTCACTTTACTTCTAGACCAACTTAGAGTTCATTGGGAAGCAATTTAGATCACATTGGATGGTCTTGAGCTCAAAAATTTCATTTTAGGCATTACTTTTTAGAAATTCACTGTTCATTTGGTAAGTTCCAAATTTCTGGTCCAACTTCAAAAATTTATAACTTAATTTAGAAAAATCAAAATAGAGTGGGTCAAAATTTATAAAAAGCTCTTTGAAAACCCTTTCAAGGAAAAATAATCTTGTGAATCAATTCCTTTTGAGAAAGTCTCAGATTTTTGTGGAAGTTACCACTATTACTTTGGTAAAAATCCTATTTCTAGATTTCGAACCTTAATTTTGAAAATTCACCAAAATCGTAGAGTTGTCTATTTTTAACATGCTACCTATCAAATTAAAGCTCAAGAAGTGATCTTTAAGTATGCCAAATTTCATGGAAAAACTCATTTGGGAACTTAATGAAAATGCAGCTCCAAGTCAACGGCCTACTTAGGGTTACAGCATCCATGTAACATAACTATACATAACCAAAAGTCAAATGATTTTTATAGTTTAACACCATAATCACCCTTGAATCTACAACTTCCCTTTGAATGATTTAGGCTCTAAAATGTTGGATTATTTTGGGATGGGTGAGATTTTAATGAAATCCTAGGAGCAAGAATAATCAACCATAACATCAATATGCATCATCATTAAAGCATTTCAATATTAACTACCATAGGAGGACTAATCTTCTTATAAATAGGCAACCTCAACATGCAAGGACATGGCAATAAATGCAAGGAGCAACCACATCACAATCGACATAGTTCAACCATATGATAGCAAACATTCATGCCATAACAAACAATGCAAGGTTAACATTAGTAGTTAATTAAGTCTTACCACCTTGATCTAAAAGCTCTTTGATTCTTTGATCTTCTTCCTCTCTTCTAGAAATATCAAACCTTAACATCACAATGCATGAAAGGGGTAGCAACGTTACAAACCAAACCATATTAAAATCAATAGCAAAACTCAAGTAAACCCTTATCCCTTTGATCCTTAATCCGTGATTTTAGAGCTTTGTTTCTTTAAACCCCTAAAAATTCCTTCTTTGTTCATTCCTACATGATTTTTCATGTAGAATCCAACTATGGGCTTAGATTTATGAAAAGAAATTTCCTTCCTTAAGATCTGTGGTTGACCGAACACTTAGGGTTTATTTTCCAAAAATCACAATTTTGATTCTAATGCTTCTAATGCTTGTTCTTTAGGTTTATCCTACACCATTTTCCATTTTGAACACAATGGAAGCATCAAAACTTTGAAAATCTCATCCTAGGTTAGAGTTCTTGACTTGGCCAAATAGTCCTCTCAAGGAACCAACTATGAAATCTTTTCAAACAATAACATAAACCACTTCAAACAACCATGATTTAAAGTGTTCTAACAAGTTTTAAACATCTTTGTAATAAAAGGCCTCAAATTAGCCTAAATCAACCTTAAATTTCTTTGTAATTTTTCTAATGGTAATTTGGTCATAGAACTAATTATACATCCTCATATAATTCTCAAGAAATATTATCCTTATTATTCCTTAATTTTTTGAGGCTTGGAAGTATTTTTTCCATAATTATTTTTGACAAATTTTTCTTTATTAGTCAAACTTTCATAATTGAATTAGAAAATCATAATAGTTATTTTCCACCAAAATTCTTCTATTTCTCCTTATCATTTTTGCCCCTTAATTGTTTAGAAATATCCTTATTTCTAATTATCATATTATTGGATGTGACACAGTGAACTATAATTGTCATGTTAATCATACTTCACATAATATGACACGTTACAATGCTTTATAATGTTACATCCTATTATCACATTGTCTTAGGGTTCAATTAAAATCATTTTAGACCACATTGGATGGTCTTGGGCTCAATTTTATCTCAAAAACACTGATTTTTGGATTTTCACGGTTTATCGAGTAAAAGTCCAGTTTTCTGGCCCAACTTCAAAAATTTATAACTTAATCTAGAAAAATCAAAATGGAGTGGTTCAAAATTCTATAAAAATATATTTGAATTCTCTTTCAAGGAAAAATAATTTTATGAACCAAATCCATTGGAAAAAGAGTCAAGTTTTTGTGAAAGTCACCACTATCTATTAGGCAAAAACCCCTTTTTCCAGATTTTGAACCTTAACTTTGAAAAATCATTTAAAATTGTGTAGTGAGCTATTTTTAATGTTTTAGCTATCAAAATGAAGCTCAGAACGTGATCTACAATCATGCCAAATTTCGTGATTAAAAGAAGTAGGGAACTTAATCAAAATGTCACTTAAAGATGGCAGTGTCAGTAGGTTTACAGCACTGCCCAGCATAATATTTACATAACCCAAAAGTCCACAAATTATTATGGTAAGATACCATAATTTAACCTTCAATTTGTAGCTTGCCCTTGGAATTTTCAGGCCCTAAAATGTTAGATTGCATTTGGGGAATGAGATTTCATTGAAATCCTAATAGCAAATTAACCAACTATATCATCAACAAGCATCATCATTATGCATAACTACATTAACTACTATTAGTGAACTAGCATGCTTATCATTTGGCAAACTCAATCATGCAAAAGCCAAAGCAAGAAAGTGCAAAGATCAGCCACATCACAATTAAGAAAGTTCATCCACATAATAGTAATTAATCATGCAATAATCAATAATGCCAAGTTAATGTTCGTAGTTAGGTTCAACTTGCTACCTTGCTCCAAAGGCTTGAGCTTTCTTTGTTTCTCTTCTTTTCCTTCACAAATTTCAAACCCTAGCATGGCAATCCACCAAAAAAGTCAGCAAGAATCATTAACCAAACCAAGGAAAAGCAAGAACATAACTTAAACATAACTCTTGCTCCTGAAAGCTTCCACCTTGTTCTTTCATTTTTGAACTTTGATTTTTATAAACCCTAAAATTGGTTCCTCACTTATTCCTACATGATTTTTCATGTAGATTCCAACTATGTACTTAAATTTAAGAAAATAAAATTTCTCCTTTCAGTTTTCTCTTGACCGAACCAACAAGGTTCTTTAACCAAAAATTACAACTTGATTCTAATGCTTCCAACACTTGTTCTTTTAGGTTTATCCTACACCATTTTTTGTTTTGAGCACAATGTAAGCATTAAAACATTGAAAAACTCATCCTAGGGTCCATTTACTACTTTGGCCAAAATGAACCTGAAGGGAAACAACAAAGAAACACTTCCAAAACAACCTACAACCACTTGCAACCACTAAGAACTATCATGCTTTGAAGTGTTTTAGCAAGTGTGATCAATAAAACTTCTTTCCTGACATGATAACCAGTTCAGCCAGCACCCAGTAAGGGGAAGAAATAGAATTTTCAACCAGACAAAGAAAGAAAAAGGCAAGGATCCATTTAGAACCAAGAACTAACCTTAAATCCTTGGTTGAGTGATCAAAGTTGATAGCTTTTCCCTTGTTTTTCCTCTAAACTCTCTCTTTTCTCTCTTTCTCTCACTTGGATGAACTTCACATATGAAATAAGGGGGAGGAGTGCTTGTTTAATGGGCCAAAATATCCCAACCACCATCATAAATGAAATTCCAAGTGTCATTACCCCCTTTAATCTTACTTTTTCTTTCATAATTAACTAAATCCAAATAAAATTAATTACCAAAAGTCAAAATCCTCTCCATTTGAAGAATAACACTTGGCAAGTTCCAATCCTCTCCATTAGGGGCTTGACACATGGCTAAATGTGAATCATTTGAATTGCAAGACTTTAGTCTTGCTTTATCGGTGCACTTTGGCTCCAGGTTTAACTTCTTTCTTATAATTATAGTATTTTGATTTCTGTAATTATTTTCTGTCAGATCCATAATTTATTCTCCTCATTTTTATCTTTCCAAATTTCCCTCTTTGTCTCAAAATTAATTTCCCTATAATTAAATAAAAAGGAAAACTAATTTCCTTCTCTTTATGGATTTTTCCACTTTCAAAGATATTGGAAAAAATCTTGGATACTTGAGGGTCTTCTTTTAATTCCATAATCTCTTATAATTCCTTGGAATATCATAGAAATTTTCTTGGAATTTTATTCTCCTTAAAAATATTTATTTAGAATTTTCCACGTAAAATCCCTTAAATAGGCCTAAATCACCCTTAAATTCTTTGGTAATTTCTCTAAGGGTAATTTGGTCATAAAACCAATTTTATAATCTCATATAATTCTCAAAGGATAATATCCTTAGTTTTCCTTAATTTCTAAGAATTGAAAATATTTTTCTATAATTATGTTTGACCAATTTTCCTTAATTAGTCAGGTTTCCATAATTGGTTTGGAAAATCATAATAATTATTTTCCACCAAAATTCTTCTAATTCTCCTTACCATTTTTGGCCCTTAATTATTTAGAAATATTTCTTATTCCTAATTACCATATTACTGGATGTAATATTTCTCCCCTTAAATAAATTTCATCCTTGAAATTTAAAGCATACCTTAATGGAAAAGTTCAGGATATTTTTCCTTCATCTCAGTCTCCATCTCCCATGTGGCTTCTTCAGAGAAAAGACCCTTCCAGACCACCTTGACCAGTGAAATCTACTTGTTCCTCAGCTGCTTGACCTTTTGATCAATGATTTGCTCTAGTCTAACCTCAAAATAGGTTGTCTCAGCATAATGTCATCATAGCTTATGACATATGTCGGGTCTGGATGGTACTTCTTTAGTTGGGAGATATGAAAGATATCATGAATCTGACTTAATTTTAGGGGAAGAGATAACTTGTAGGCTACTAGTCCAGCTTTAGACAAAATCTGAAACGGTCCAACACACTTCAGGCTTAGCTTCTTGGTCTTTAGGGATCGGCTGACTCCCGTTGTTGACGACACTTTAAGAAAAATGTAATCACCAAATTTAAACTCTAACGGTCTCCTTGTATCTGTATAGCTCCTCTTTCTACTTTGAGTTGTTAGAAGTCTTTGCTGAATAGCTTTAATTTGTCGGGAAGTCTGATCCACTATATCTGGACCAAGGATGCTTTTTTCACTAAGCTCTGTCCAACATAGGGGAGATCTACATTTCTTCCTATAGAGTGCCTCACATGGTGCCATTCGAATGCTTGAATGGAAACTGTTATTGTAGGCAAATTTGGCTAACGGTGAGTATGTATCCCAATTACTACTGAAATCCAATACGCAAGCACGTAACATATCCTCCAACATTTGAATCGTTTGTTCTATTTGCCCATCTATCTGGGGATGGTAGGTTGTGCTAAATGTGAGAGTAGTGTTCATTTCTTTCTATAGGGACCTTTAAAACTTAGAAGTAAATCTTGGGTCTTAGTCCGAAATAATATTGCTTAGAACACCATGCAGCCTAACAACTTCCTTAATGTAAAGCCTCACTAACTTTTCAGGAGAATCCTTAACATTCATAGTGAGAAACTGTGCGGACTTAGTCAGACAATCTACTATAACCTATATCGCATCATGTTTAACCACTATCATCGGTAACCCCACCATAAAATCTATGGATATGCTATACCTTTTCCACTCAAGGATATCTAGGGGTTGCAACTCTCTTGCAGGCTTTTTGAAACATCCTATCTTTAACCCCTCAGAGTGCGCATTTGTAAGTATTATGGTTCAAGCAGGTCAAAATACAAGCCCGTGGATTAAAAATTTTAACATAACTACTCAGATTACTTTTCACTATTACATTCAGATTTCAAGTCCAATTTTGAAAAATCATAACTAATTCTATAAAAATCATATCTCCTTGTGTGCACATCCAATTAAGGTGATCTACTTTTCATTTTAAAGCTTGGGATGTGTACTATGAATCTGCCAAATTTTGTGGCTTAACTCATTCATTTGATAGGTCAAACTGGAGCTACAAACTCACTGCTCCATGACATACGCTTTATCCCTTAACCTCTTTTTACTTTAATTCTTTCTATTTCTTTGGCATACATAAATTGGGTTTATGCTTTCCTAATCATCCTCGTACATTTCTATTCCTCCCATAAACATTGTAATTAAATACATGGCATCATTGGCATCCATAACATAAATTACATAATAGGAGAATTACACATTGAATAATAACATCATTCATTAACATCAATAATTCTCCACTCTCTTCTCCTTGCCTCTGATGCCATTATTGCCCACCATTGATTGACCTAAATAGTTGGTTAGGGAGGGGTGAGATTCAGGAGAATCTTAGTAGCAAACACTGCCCATAAGCATGCAAGACATAATGCAAATGCATGACATGTTATAACATTAACGCATGAATGCCATTGAAAGTAAGCTAAAGCATTCCATACTTTCATAACATATTGCCAAGGCAAAGCATAACATAAACTTGCAAACATAACTTTGCAAACATTTCATTATAGCTTAGTCACACCATGGCAACACAACCACATCATGTAAGCATACATATCAAGCACACAATACAGGTAAGTTTACTACCTTGTAACATAGCTTTCCTCTTGCTTTTCCTTTGATTCCCTTGTCTTTCCAACCCTATGGATTTTTGGTCAACACCATTAAACATCCTCTTGGATTTTTCAAGGTCCTAAACACATCAATACATGATGCAAAACAATTATTAGAATCAAGTCATCAACTTATCTCTACTTGATTCTTTCTTGAACATACTTGAACTCTAACTCTTAAGTTTCAATTCCAACTTTCCTAAAATTATTTCCACATACTATTCCCGTATAATTTTGTATGTAGAATCCATTTCTAAGCTCAAAACAATCAAAATCCAGTCCTAATCATTTAGAACAGTCAAGGCCGAATAGAATCACAAACTAAGGGAAAGTTGGATTTCTTGCAAAATCAACACAGAACCACTTAATTCTTGTTGTTTCCAAGCCTTTAAACATGCTTTTAACATCCATATCATCCTCTCCTATTCAAATAAATTTCGTGCAGCACCTCCCTATAGGATTTCAATCATCTAAAATCCAATAAAACTAACCACCAGGCTTAAAAATAAAAAGGGAGGTAGAAACTACATCAAAAACGGCACTCGTACCTTGTTTTAGAACTTGATCTGGCTTGGGATCACTTGGCCTTTCTTTCTCCCTCTTCTTTCTCTCTCTAGACACCATTTTGCAAGAGCTTCCCTATAGGTTCAAGGTGCTTGGATGAAATGGAGGGGTGGGGAGGGGTATTTATAGAAAGCTAGAACAAATCTTGGCCGTCGATTCCAATTTAATCCTAGCCATTGATCTTTGTTTCTTCTCCAAGAAATTTGTCACATGTGCTGCCTTCTCTTTCTCCTATTAATCAGCATTTTCCTGCCCAAAATATCTTCAAAATTTCAGACGAGTGGAAGGGAAACAATCAGCCACATATGTAAGCTTATTTCACAAGCTTACTTGAGATATTTTGCAAAGTCATGATTAAACCTTATCCAAACCAACTTGACCATGTGCATGGGCTTAGAGAGCATGTAATCCTCTGATTCTTTGGGCTAACTAAGTGCCCCAAATCTGGTTAAGAAGTAATGTGATTAATCTAATTCAATCCCAACCATAATCCTTAACCTGATTTTCTCTTTTTAGGCCTTTATTAGGAAAAAATAGGTTGGGGCCTCCAAAAATTCATTTCCTTCTGTGAAAAATCCAAATTTAATATAAAAGTATGATCTGAAAAGTTTGAGGATGTTTTAGAACCTCTAACTATTTATTTCACATTTTTCTCTGAAATCGGGCTTTTGCCGATAGAATTTCAGAAGTAAATCCCTCATAAATTATTTCCTTCACTTTCAGTGATTGGGAAAAATTTTATAAATTCACATATATTCCCAAGGAACTTACTCATATTTTTCCTTGAATTATTGAGGCCCTTATATAATTAAAATAATTATATTTCCTCAATTTTCACTATTTTCTTCAAAAATCACTATTTTAGGAAATGTCGCAATAATTTATTTTGGGCTATTTTCACACCCAAAATATCATATATGACTCAAAAACCCTTAATTTATCCTTTTTCCATTTTTAGGGAATTTTTGAGGATTTCTCATAAATTTCCTATTTTGACCCTTGAGGGACCCGACATTGTTAGTCCAGCTCCCTTCTGGGTTTCTCAGCATTGCCAATGTACCTTTCATTAACTCTTAATTTAATCTTCTTATGGTATACTTATAGAGAAAGGAATATCTCATCCCTCTCTCCCCAGTGATGTAATTAATTAAATAATATTTAGTTAGAGTCGATTTTGCCGAATTCTTTTCTACTGGCTCATAACTCCGTCGATTTGTCTCTGGGTTTCATTCTTTCCCTTTCATCATGGGAAATTCCTCTAATTTTTCTCGGGTCAAAAGTCAAACTCTAGACAGCTATTTTGACTTTCCCTGAATAGGGTATAAATAGGCTTTAAATTTAATTAAAGCTAACCTCGTCAGTTTCTGGGGACAGAATTAATTTTACAATCTGTGTAAATTCCTTAACTATTGTTTTCCATTTTTTTCTAATTATTTGAGGCTGTCTCATAGCTTAAATAATTCAATTTAAGTTATTATCTCAAATTGTCCAAAACCCTAGAATGACTTCAGGGCATTTCCGTCATTTCTAGCCTTATATTGACTCTGGGATCCTATTCCCATTTTTCTGGAATTTTTCTCAGTCAGTTGGGCCTTTTTTGCTAACTCTGAGCATTGGCCAACCAGAACTTTTATTATTTACAATTAGGTCCCTACTTGGCCTAGAAATCTTTTCTTTGCAATTTGGTCCCTCCTTAAGTCTAACCTTCGGAACCATCTCTTACAAGTTTCTGGCATAACCTCTGGCCCTTAGTTGTTTCCAGTTCATCATTCTTTAGTCCCTAAACACTATTGTTTTACACATTTACCCTTGGAAAATCTCTTTTTCCTTCGGAGGGATCTTTGGGACTTTCATTGCATTGGACTTAGTAATCATCTTTTCCTTATGCTATTACTTGTATCTATGAGCCAATATTTGGGATGTTACACTTTTGATGTTCTATCCTTACTTTTTGGCAAGTGAGACACTTTGCCACATACTCCGTAATATCCTTCTTCATTCTAGGCTACCAGAAAAGTTCTCTAACATCATGATACATTTTCGTCATTCCTGGATGAAGAGTATACTTACTCTTATGGGCTTTTGCCAGTATCTTTCCTCTAAGATCAGCTACTTAGGGAACATAGGTTTTTCCTTTAAACATCAATATCCCCTCCTGAGAAATTTCAAAGTTCTTATTCTCGACTCTAGACAACTTTCCTTTGAAAATTTCTACTAACCAATCCTGTGACTGTGCTTCTCTGATTTGACCTTAAGCAAAGTTGTAAACTGGGTTCTACCTCCGTTTCCTTCTTCTAACTGTAAAGGACCCCAATCTCTGAAATCCTCTACCAGCTTCTGCTTCTTGATCATTAGTGATGCTACCTGTACTACCTTTCTGCTCAAGGTATCCCCAACTATGTTGGCTTTGCCTGGATAGTACTTAATTCAGAAATCATAATCTTTAAGCAAGTCCATCCATCTTCGTTGTCTCATATTCAACTCTTTTCGATCATGGAGGTACTTGAGCCTCTTGTGGTCACAAAACAATTCTATTGTTGCTCCGTACAAATAATGACTCTATATCTTCAACGCATAAACCATCACTGCCAATTCTAGGTCACGGGTTAGGTAATTCTCCTCATGAGATTTCAATTGGCGTGAGGCATAGGCTATTGCCCGCCCTTGCTGCATAAGCATACATCCCAGTCCCTACTTGCTAGCATTTGTATAAACCACATAGGGTTGGGAAGGATTAGGGAGTACAAGTACAGGTGTAGAGGTAAGCTTTCTCTTGAGCTACTAAAAACTAGCCTCACTCTTCTCTTCCCACAAGAACGACTGGTTCTTTCTAGTTAACTTAGTCAATGAAAGAGCAATCTAAGAAAGGTCTTGGATGAATTTTCTTTAATACCCTGCTAGTCTGAGGAAACTTCTGATCTCGGTCACCGTTTTGGGTCTCTCCTAGTTGAGTACTGCCTCAATCTTACTAAGGTCGACAGCCACTCTGTCACATCCAGTATTATGATAATTAGAGATAAGAAATATTCTCAAATTATTGAGGATTAAAAGTAATAAAGAAAATTTAAAGAATTTTGGTCGAAAATAATTACAGTAATTTTCCAAGCCAATTATAGGAAATTGACTAATTAAAGAAAATTGGTCAAATGTAAATAAGGAAAAATATTTTCGAGCAATGGAAAATTAAGGAAAAATAGGGATAACATCCTTTGAGAGTTATATGAAATTATAAAGTTAGTTTTATGACCAAATTACCCTTAGAGAAATTATAAGAGAATTTAAGGGTGATTTAGGCTAATTGAGGGATTTTATTTGAAAAATTCCAAATAAATATTTTAAGAGGAATAAAATTCCAAGAAAATATATATGAGATCCCAAGGAATTATAAGGAATTATGGAATTAAATGGAAACCCTCAAGTGTCCAAGATTTTTCCAAAAAAATGTGAAAAATGGAAAAATCCCTAAAGAGAAGGAAATTAATTTTCCTTTTTATTTAAATATTAGGAAATTAATTTTGAGACAAAGAGGACAATTTGGGAAGATAATAATGAGGAGAATAAATTAAGGATCTGACAGAAAATAATTACAGAAACTAAGTTACTGTAATTATAAAAAAAAGAAGTTAAACTCAGAGCCTAAAGTATACCGATAAAGCAAGATTGGTGTCTTGCAAATCCAAGGGATCCTATTAAGCCATGTGTCAAGCTCTTGAAGGAGAAGATTTGAACTAGCCAAGTGTCATTCCATGAATGGAGAGGATTTTGACTTTAGTAAATAATTTCATTTGGAATTATGTTAATTAAGAGAGAGGAATCAAGACTTAGTAGGGTAATGACACTTGGACTATCATTAAAGAAGGTGGTTGGGATATTTTGAAGCCTTAATCAGCTCATTCCTCTCCCATTTTCAGATGTCCATTTCGTCCAAAAGAGAGAGCAAGAGAAAAGAGAGAGCTTGAGAGGAAACAAGAAGAAAAGGAGGCACTTTTGGTCATTCAAGCAAGGTTTCAAGGTAGATCTTGGTACTAGAGGTGTTCTTACTTTGTTTTCTTTCATTTTTATGGTTTAGAATCTGTCTCTTCCCTCTCTTAATGTGGACTGAACTGATTAATAAAAAGGGCAAAGAAGTTTTGATCATAACACTTGCTAAGACACAACAACACAAGCTAGATCCTAGTGTTGGCAAGTGAGTTTAAGTGATTTTAAAGAATTTTTCATGGCTGTGGTTGTGAGAGTTATTTTCGGCCAAGTGAAAAAATGGACCCTAGGATGAGCTTTTCATTGTTTTAAGGCTTCCATGATGCTTAAAATGAGGAATGGTGTAGGGTAGACTAAAAGAAACAAGTGTTGGAAGCCTAAAAGCAAAGCTGAAAATTTTGGGTCAAAACCTCTAGTGGTTTGGTCAGTTTGTGGCTGGAAGAATCAGTTTTATTTTCACAAATCTAAGCCCATTTTTGGAATCTACATGAAAATCCATGTAGGAACAAGTCAAGGAGTGATTTTTAGGGTTAGAGAGAACCAAATCTAAAACTAGTGAACAAAGGAGGGAACTTTATGGTTCAAGAATCATTTTGATGTATGTTCTTGCTTTTTCATGGTTGGATAATGATTCTTGCTGCCATTTTTGTTGAATCACATGGTTAGGGTTTGATATTTGCCAAGGGAAAGAGGAGAAGGAAGAAAGGCTAAGACTTTTGAAGCAAGGTAGTAAGTTAAACCTAGCTACTCCCACTAACTAGCATTGTTGATTATTGTATGGTTAATTGCTATTATTGTGATTGAGCTCTCTTGATTGTTATGTGGCTGCTCTTTATAGTATCTTGCTTTGGCCTTTGCATGATTGAGTTTGCCAAATGATAAGCATGTTAGTTCATCCATAGTAGCTAATGTGATCATGCATAATAATGATGCTTGCTTGGTGATATAGTTGGTTAATTTACTACTGGGATTTCCAAAAATCTCATCACCCAAAAATCATGTAACATTTTAGGGCCTGAATCTTCAAAAGGGAAGCTGCAGATTGAAGGTTGATTTGTGGAGTTTAGCCACAAAATTCGTGAGCTTATTTTGGTTATGTAAATATTAAACTAACAGTGCTGGAAGCACACTGACCCTGACCGGTTCACGTGACTTTTTGATTATGTTCCTGAACGCGTTAAATTGTATAATTTGGTATGATGAAAGAGAACATCCTGAGCTTCAAATTGATAGCTAATACGTGAAAAATGGCCCAATATACGATTTATAATGATTTTTCAAAGTTAATGGTCAAAATCTGGACATCAGGGTTTTTGGCAAATGGACAGTGTTATTTTCTCAAAAACCTGACGCTTTCTCATAAAGAATTTGACAATGAGATTATTTTTCCTTGAAAGAGGACTTAAATATCTTTAAGTGGAATTTTAAACCACCCAAATTGGATTTTTGTAGAATAAGTTATGAATTTTTGAAGTTGGGCCAGAAAAACTGGATTTTTACCCGATGAACAGTAAAAATCCAAAAATTAGCGTTTTTATGGTAAAAAGTGAGCCCAAGACCATCCAATGTGGTCAAAAATGATTTTGAAAAGAACCTAAGTCAATATTATATTAAGGTGTGACATTTTTGGTATCAGAGCGGAGGTTCTGGCATAAGATAGAACGCTCTGCTTAAGTATCCCTTAGATGTAGAGAACTAACACCTATTTTCAGGAATCAAGATGGGGATTACCATGGATTGGGATACTAAACCTGAGCTGTCAGTCAACACTTGGGATCCAATAGTGATTGATCTCACCAAGGACGAGGACCCAGAGGAATGGCTAATGGGAGATGCCAGCCCTGGCCATTCATCAGTGTGCTCCAATGACGATGTTGAGCACTATCCAGAGCTGCTAAGGATCACTACAGAACAGTTGCTGTATCTCCCCGGACCCAGAGATTTGGTCAACCCTGTAACTGGAATGTACCAAGAGCTATTAGATTTAGATCTTTATGTTCAGTCTCTTAAGCAGCCTGTTCCTCCTGCTATGTACCAATGTAATATCCTTGGACCTAGTACTGTACCAGTTGTACCCCCAGCCCCTGCAATACCTGTAGTACCTGCAGTACCAATTGTACTTGCACCAGTTCAGCCTAGTCATGAGATCCGTAGTGTGGGTCAGCTGAGTGACCGGCTGAGGTTCATAAGGTGTCACATCAGGAGGGATGTTGATGCAGACCTGAGAGTACACCTAGATTACCTCCAAGGTGTGAGAGAGCTATATCAGGCCCATGGACCAGGCAACCCTTACCTGGATCCTTATGACTGGCTGAGTGAGATGGTAGAGGTCCTACCTAATACCCCTTTCTGGAACCATGAGATCACTCGCCTGAACTACTTGCTGGGAGATGATGTGGAGGACTGGATTTGAAGCCTTGAGGGCTTTGTTATCGTTCACTTTCTTTAGATGATTAGGATGTTCCTATCACTAACGTAGGATATATTTTGGTACAACTAACCCTAATAGGTTAGGTTATTTAGTGCTTGGTAGCTGTATGTTGATTGTATTCTGGCTGGTTGATGTTTAAGTGCTGATTGCTGTATGCCTGTTTTGATAATGAAATCCAAGCATGATATTTATTTTTCTTGTTCCTTGTTATGCTATTTGGTTAGTTAAACAATGGCTAGAACTCGACGAAACCCTTCACCAGAGAGACCCCTAGTGCAAGATGCAAGGGTCCCTCCTGATCCATTACAATTGATTCTGGAACGCCTCGAGCAACAACAGAAGACCATCGAGGACATGAGAGCAGCTCAAGCTCACCAGGAACAAGAAAGGGATGCAGCAATAGCTGCAGTAGTAGCAGCAGCATTAGCAAACCTCGAGAGGAGGCAACCAGAGGAAGAGGTCTCTGCAGTACCAGCATCAGAACAATTGCCAAGACTGGCAATGCCAACAGCGGAACCCGACAGCATTCAACAGTGGATGACCCGATTCTGTAAGTACAACCCACCGTCATTTGATGGGACATTCGATGTTCAAGCGGCGGAAGAGTGGATTAATTGCCTAGAGAAGATCTTCAAGGTGATGGACTGCTCATCAGAGTGAAAAGCCCAGATGGCGATATATAAGCTAGAGAAAGATGTGGATTGCTGGTGGAAGAATACTGAGATTCTTCTCGATGCTCGAAACACGACAGTGACTTGGGAAGTGTTTCTGGAGCAGTTTTATGAGAAGTACTTTCTGAGATATGTCTGCGACGAAAGAGAAGCAGAGTTTCTGACTTTGAAGCAAAAGGATGACGAGCCTTTCGATGAGTACTTGGCTAAGTTCATCCGTCTCTCTTATTATTCAAGCTATCTCCGATATAGAGATGATGAGAGGTAGACGACGGAGAAGATGGTTCGAGGACTGAGGCCATCATTGAGGGAGATGATTGCTCCCAGACAATTTGAGCAGTTCAATAAAGCAGTGGAAGCTTGCCGAATCACGGAAAGTAGCTTCAACCATTATGTGATGGTCAAGATGTAACATCCAAAGTTTTAGGCCTAGAAGTTCCAGAAATAGCCTAAATTAAATAGGTTACCAGCCCCCTGTGAGCAGAAGTCCCAAAGACGAGAAAGGAAGCTAAAGCAGTTTCAGGGACTAAACTGCAAAGTAAAAGTTTTCAGGGGCTCGAGTATAATTAAGGTTAGAGGCTCCAGTAAAGTCTCGAAGGCCCAAAAAGAGAAAAGAGGCTAGATATAGGCCAATAGGTAAGTTAGAAACCTCAAAGAGATGGTTCTATGAGGTTAGGCTTAAGCAAGGATAAAACCGTAAATTCAAAAAGTTATGACCAGTAAGGATAAGAATGGAAGAGTGTACAGAAAATTCCAAGAAAATCCTAGAAAATGGGAAATAATATTCTAAGACTCTTCTATGAAGAGAAAAGATGAAAATACCCCTGAGGCAGCTTAAATGGAATTTATGAGGTTGTGACCAGTAAAAAGTATACCATTTGAGGTAATTATTTAAAATAGCAAGAAACCTCAAAAATGTATACAAAAGTGAGCTTAAATGGTTGAAAGGTTATACTAATTTATAAAATTAGTCCCGCAACCAAAAGGCCAGTAGAGTGGCTTTAAGAAATTAAAGAGCCGGTTTTGCCGATAAAAGGGTATTTTAGTAAATGAATTTTATGCAAGGCTTAAAGGAAGTGTTATGGACTAAAAAAATTCATAGATACTCTCTAGAATTAAAGAGAATTTATGGATTTGATAGAAAATAATTACAGAGGCCAGAGCACTGTAATTATAGAAAAGAAGTTAAACTCGAAGTAAAAGTGCACCGATAAAGTATTAATCAGAGTCTTGCACTTTACTTGGGTCACAAGTCGCCACTTGTCAAGCCTTTAATAGATGGTAATTAAAGCTTTCCAAGTGTCAAGCTACCAAGGAGAGGATCTTGACTTTGGAATTTAATTACATTATGATTTAAGTTAATTAAGAGAGAGGATTAAGATTAAGTAGGCTAATGACACTTGGCATAACATTAATGATGGTTGGTGGGATATTTTGTACACATTAATGAGCTTCTTCTCCCCCTAATTACTGATGGAATTTCATCCAAGTGAGAGGAAGAGGGAAAAGAGAGGGTTTTGAAGGAGAACCAAGGAAAATCTATCAACTTTGGTCATCAATCAAGGATTCAAGGTGAGATCTTGGTTCTAGATGTGTTCTTGTCTTGTTTTCCTTCTCTTTTAAGGTTGAAAAATCTGTCTTCTCTCCCTTTTGATGGCTGGTCAAAATGGTTGATGAGTGGGGAAGGGAGTTTGGTTGTTAGATCTTGCTAGAACACCTCAAAGTATGGTAGATCCAAGTGGATCTATGTGAAAATTGGAAGAATTACGTGCTGATTTGATGGCTTTTTCGAATTAGTTACTGTTCATATCTGGTTCTGAAATTTGGTATGCTTAAAGTACACTCTGTGAGATTTAAATCCATGGGTAGAACACTTCATTTGGATATGTGTACGATTTATGATGATTTTTCAAAGTTAGGGTTTGAAATCTGGAAACAGTGTTAAGCTTTTGGAAGGGTGTCGAGTTCCGTACAACTCTGGTACTGTTCGGTGTAGAATTGGTTCCTGAAACTATTTTTCCTTTAAATTTAACTTAAGAATATTTCAGTGAGACTTGGAAGCACTCAATTTGGATTTTTATAGATTTAATTATGAATTTTCAAAGTTGAGCAAAAATTCTGGAGATTCTGCATGAACAGTACCCGCGAACCAAAATTTCCAGATTTAGTATTCTTGAATCTAAGGCCATCTAAAGTGGTCCTAATTGACAAGAAATGGATCTTAAGGATGGGAAATGATAAGATTTATATTAGAAAAGTTAGAGAGAAAACCCTAAGACTAAGAGAAAGGGTTGAGGTTCAAGAAAGCTTGTCTTTAACTTTATGTAATCTAATGGTCCTAATGGATTGTGTCATCATTATGGTTATGTTTAGGACCTTTGGAACATCCAAGAGGATGTTTAATGATGTTGACCAAAAGCTAACATGGTTGGAAAGTCAAGGGAGTCAAAGGAAAAGTAAGAGGAAGGCTTGAGGTGCAAGGTAGTGAACTTACCTATTGTCATTGCTTGATGTTGTATGCTTGTGTGTTGCCGTGTATATGTTATTGAATGTTATTGTGACATGTTTTAGCTATTGTAATTGCTATTCATGATGAGCAGATTATGTCTCCATGGCCATGCATCAAGAAGTTAGCTTTGAGCATGCTAGTATGTCACTAATTAACAAGAGAATAAACAAGTTGCGTGTAGTGCATGAGCATCCATTTAGCATGATTAATATGGTATTGTTTGCTACTGAGATTCCCCTGAATCTCACCCCCTCCCTAACCAACCATTTAGGTCAATCAATGGTGGGCACTAATGGCATGAGAAGCAAGGAGAAGAAGTGGAGAGTTATTGATGCTAATGATTGATATTATTATTCAATGTATAATTCTCCTATGTTATGACTTATGTTGTGAATGCCATGTATTTAATTATCAAGCTTATGGTGTGTATAGGAATGTATGAGCATGAATGAGAAAAAGTAAGCCCATGTTAGGTATGCCAAAGAAATAAAAAGAGTTAAAGTAAAGAGATGTTAAGGGATAATACGTAGGTCATGGAGCAGTTAGTTTCAAGCTTCATTTTGACCTATCATATGAATGAGTTAAGTTACGAAATTTGGTATACTTATATTTCACATCCCAAGATTTAAAATGAGTGGTAAATCACCTCATTTGGATGTGTATACGAAGAGATATGAATTTTCAAAGTTAAGGCGCAGAATCTGGAAAGTCCAGATTTTACCAAACGGATAGTAATCTTAATCCAATAAACTATACGTTTTCCATGAGGATGACTTCAGTTGAATATTTTTCCCTTAAAGATCATTGAAAGAGCTTTTCGTAGAATTTTGGAACACCTCCATACGATTTTTCTAGAATTAGTTATGATTTTTCAAAGTTGGACCTGTAATCTGAAAACTGGACAGTGAGTAGTAATTTTCTGAAAATTAACGTCCAAATTGAAATTTTTAAGTTTAAGACCATCCAAAGTGGTTTAGAATGGTTCTAAATGACTGCTAAGGTACTATATAAGTAAGGTGTGACACAAGACAACTCCCCGAGCAGAGAAGGGAGGTCAAGGAGGTCAACGTGGCACCTCGTCCAATGTGAATAAGAAGAGGAAGCAACCCTGGAATAACCGCAAAAACAAGAAAGGCAGTAAAGCACCGAAGGGCAAGGAGTGTCCTAAGTGTGGCAAGAATCACAGTGACAGGCCGTGCATGGCTGGGCAGAATGTTTGCTACACCTGTGGTAAACCTGGACATTTCTCAAGAGAGTGCCCACAGAACACTGAGCAGGCAAGACCACGCACCCAGGGCCGAGTGTTTGCCATCACAAGAGAAGAAGCCTGGAAGTCTCCAGAGATGATCCAAGGTACGATCATGATTAACAATTCTCCAGTGATTGCAATGTTTGATTCGGGTGCTAGTCATTCTTTTATTTCATATGCCTATGCGGAAAGACTAGGCTTGAGTATAAATACATTGCCATATGATATACATGTGTCTACCCTAACGCAGAGTAGGGTAATTACATATGATGTATGCCTGAACTGTATAGTTTGTTATGAGCACTGTTGCACTGCTATAGATTTGATATGCATGCCTTTCCATGAGATGGATGTGGTGATTGGACTCAATTGGTTGTCATCCCACAATATCCTAATGGATTGTAAGAACAAAACCCTAATATTACCCACGAGGGATTTAGAGTTGAATCCATAAGTTAGATTAAACTTCATTACGGAGGCCCAAGCGGGCAAATGCTTACGAAAAGGCTGTCAAGGATTCCTCATTTTCTTCTCGGTGCAAGTAGAAGTTGAGGAAGGGATAGAAGAAATCCTGGTGGTTAGGGAATTTTCGGAAGTGTTTCCGATAAAGATCGCAGGATTACCCCCAAACAGAGAAGTAGAATTCACAATTGACATAATACCTGGAGCAGGACCAATTTCTAAGGCCTTTTATAAAATGGCTCCTAATGAAATGACAGAACTTAAGAAGCAGATAGAGGAGTTACTTGAAAAAGGTTTTATCAGACCGAGTGTGTCGCCATGGGGTGCTCCAGTGTTATTTGTCAAGAAGAAGGATGGTAGTCTAAGGCTGTGTATAGACTACAGGGAGTTGAACAAAGTTACAGTTAAGAACAAGTATCCGCTTCCTAGGATAGATGATCTATTAGACCAGCTAGTTGGAGCCAGTGTATTCTCTAAGATTGATCTAAGATCTGGCTACCACCAACTCAAGATTAAGTCTGATGATGTCTCTAAAACTGCGTTTAGAACTCGTTATGGGCACTATGAATTCTTAGTGATGCCGTTTGGATTGACGAATGCACCTGCAATATTCATAGACTACATGAATAGGATTTTTCGTCCTTACTTGGATCAATTTGTGGTTGTATTTATTGATGACATCTTAGTGTACTCTAAATCTCCAGAAGAGCACGAGGAGCATTTGAGGATTGTCCTAAATACCCTGAAAGAGAAACAGCTGGTGGCTAAACTTAGTAAGTGTGAGTTTTGGCTCCAGAAGTCCGATTTCTCGGCCATGTGATTTCCCGAGAGGGAGTGACTGTCGACCCCAGTAAGATTGAGGCAGTACTCAACTGGGAGAGACCCAAGACGGTGACCGAGATCAGAAGTTTCCTCAGACTAGCAGGGTATTATAGAAGATTCATCCAGGACTTTTCTCGAATTGCTCTTCCGCTGACCAAGTTAACCAGGAAGAACCAGCCGTTCTTGTGGGACGAGAAGAGTGAGGCTAGTTTTCAGGAGCTGAAGAGGAACTTCTACTCTCGTATTTATACTTCCCGATCCTTCAAAACCTTATGTGGTTTACACAGATGCTAGTAAGCAAGGACTGGGATGTGTACTTATGCAGCAAGGGCGAGTAGTAGCCTATGCCTCACGCCAGTTGAAATCTCACGAGGAGAATTACCCGACCCACGACCTGGAATTGGCGGCGATAGTTTATGCACTGAAGATATGGAGACACTATCTGTATGGAACAACAGTAGAGTTGTTTTGTGACCACAAAAGCCTCATGTACCTTCATGATCAGAAAGAGTTGAATATGAGACAACGAAGGTGGATGGACTTACTCAAAGACTATGATTTTCAAATTAAGTACCATCCAGGCAAAGCGAATGTAGTCGCGGATGCCTTAAGCAGAAAGACAGTACAGGTAGCATCGCTGATGATCAGAGAGCAGAAGTTGGTAGAGGATTTCAGAGATTAGGGTCCTCTATATCAGATGCAGTTAGTAGAAGGAAATAGGGGTAGAACCTAGTTTACAGCTCTGCTTAAGGATCAAATCAGAGAAGCACAGTCACAGGATTGGCTAGCGAAAATTCTCAAGGAGAAGCTGTCTAGAGGTGAGAATAAGAACTTCGAAATTTCTGAGGAAGGGATACTGAAGTTTAAAGGAAGAACATATGTTCCCCAAGTGTCAAATCATAGAAAAGAGATACTGGCCGAAGCCCATAAGAGCAAATATACTCTTCATCCAGGAATGACAAAGATGTACCATGATGTTAAAGAACTCTTCTAGTGGCCTGGAATGAAGAAGGATATCACGGAATATGTGACAAAGTGTCTTACCTGCCAGAAGGTGAAGGTAGAACACCAGAAACCTGCAGGAGAGTTGCAACCCCTGAATATCCCTGAGTGGAAATGGGACAGTATATCCATGGACTTTATAGTAGGGTTACCGATGACAGCGGCTAAACATGATGCGCTATGGGTGATAGTAGACCGTCTGAATAAGTCCGCGCATTTTCTCGCCATGAATGTAAAGGATTCTCCAGAGAAGTTAGCGAGACTTTACATCAAGGAGATTGTTAGGCTGCATGGTGTGTCAAGCAGTATTGTTTCGGACCGAGACCCAAGATTTACTTCTAAGTTTTGGAGGTCCTTACAGAAAGAAATAGACACCACTCTCAGATTCAGCACAACCTACCACCCTCAGACGGATGGGCAGACAGAAGGAACCATTCAGACCTTAGAGGATATGTTACGTGCCTGTGTATTGGACTTTGGCAGCAGTTGGGATATATCTTTACCGTTAATTGAATTTGCCTACAATAACAGTTTCCATTCAAGTATTCGAATGGCACCTTACGAGGCACTGTATGGGAGAAAGTGTAGATCTCCCTTATGCTGGACAGAGCTTAGTGAAAGAAGTTCTCTTGGTCCTGACATGGTGGATCAGACTTCCCGACAGATAAAAGCTATTCAGCAAAGGCTTCTAACGGCTCAGAGCAGACAGAAGAGTTATGCCGATACAAGAAGGAGACCGTTAGAATTTGATGTTGGTGATCACATATTCCTCAAAGTGTCACCAACAACGGGAGTCGGTCGATCGCTAAAGACTAAGAAGCTCAGTCCGAAGTATGTTGGACCATTCCAGATTTTATCTAAAGCCTGACCAGTGGCCTACAAGTTGGCTCTTCCCCCAAAGTTAAGCTAGATTCATGATGTTTTCCATGTCTCCCAACTGAAGAAGTACCATCCAGATCCCATGCATGTCATAAGCTATGATGACATTGCGCTTCGGGATAATCTATCCTTTGAGGTTAGACCAGAATGAATCATTGATCAGAAGACCAAGCAGCTAAGGAACAAGCAGATTCCCCTAGTCAAAGTGGTCTGGAAGGGTTTTTCCTCTGAAGAAGCCACATGGGAGATGGAAGCTGAGATGAAGGAAAAGTACCTAGAGCTTTTCCATTAAGGTATGCTTTAAATTTCGAGGACGAAATTTATTTAGGGGGGAGAAATGTCACATCCAGTATTATGATAATTAGAGATAAGAAATATTCTCAAATTATTAAGGATTAAAAGTAATAAGGAAAAGTTAAAGAATTTTGGTGGAAAATAATTACAGTAATTTTCCAAGCCAATTATAGGAAATTGACTAATTAAAGAAAATTGGTCAAATGTAAATAAGGAAAAATATTTTCGAGCCATGAAAAATTAAGGAAAAATAGGGATAACATCCTTTGAGAGTTATATGAAATTATAAAGTTGGTTTTATGACCAAATTACCCTTAGAGAAATTATAAGAGAATTTAAGGGTGATTTAGGCTAATTGAGGGATTTTATTTGGAAAATTCCAAATAAATATTTTAAGAGGAATAAAATTCCAAGAAAATTCCTATGAGATCCCAAGGAATTATAAGGAATTATGGAATTAAATGGAAACCCTCAAGTGTCCAGGATTTTTCCAAATAAATGTGAAAAGTGGAAAAATCCCTAAAGAGAAGGAAATTAATTTTCCTTTTTATTTAAATATTAGGAAATTAATTTTGAGACAAAGAGGACAATTTGGGAAGATAATAATGAGGAGAATAAATTAAGGATCTGACAGAAAATAATTACAGAGACTAAATTACTGTAATTATAAAAAAAAAGGAAGTTAAACTCAAAGCCTAAAGTATACCGATAAAGCAAGATTGGTGTCTTGCAAATCCAAGGGATCCTATTAAGCCATGTGTCAAGCTCTTGAAGGAGAAGATTTGAATTAGCCAAGTGTCATTCCATGAATGGAGAGGATTTTGACTTTAGTAAATAATTTCATTTGGAATTATGTTAATTAAGAGAGAGGAATCAAGACTTAGTAGGGTAATGACACTTGGACTATCATTAAAGAAGGTGGTTGGGATATTTTGAAGCCTTAATCAGCTCATTCCTCCCCCATTTTCAGATGTCCATTTCGTCCAAAAGAGAGAGCAAGAGAAAAGAGAGAGCTTGAGAGGAAACAAGAAGAAAAGGAGGCACTTTTGGTCATTCAAGCAAGGTTTCAAGGTAGATCTTGGTACTAGAGGTGTTCTTACTTTGTTTTCTTTCATTTTTATGGTTTAGAATCTGTCTCTTCCCTCTCTTAATGTGGACTGAACTGATTAATAAAAAGGGCAAAGAAGTTTTGATCATAACACTTGCTAAGACACAACAACACAAGCTAGATCCTAGTGTTAGCAAGTGAGTTTAAGTGATTTTAAAGCATTTTTCATGGTTGTGGTTGTGAGAGTTATTTTCGGCCAAGTGAAGAACTGGACCCTAGGATGAGCTTTTCATTGTTTTAAGGCTTCCATGATGCTTAAAATGAGGAATGGTGTAGGGTAGACTAAAAGAAACAAGTGTTGGAAGCCTAAAAGCAAAGCTGAAAATTTTGGGTCAAAACCTCTAGTGGTTTGGTCAGTTTGTGGCTGGAAGAATCAGTTTTATTTTCACAAATCTAAGCCCATTTTTGGAATCTACATGAAAATCCATGTAGGAACAAGTCAAGGAGTGATTTTTAGGGTTAGAGAGAACCAAATCTAAAACTAGTGAACAAAGGAGGGAACTTTATGGTTCAAGAATCATTTTGATGTATGTTATTGCTTTTTCATGGTTGGATAATGATTCTTGCTGCCATTTTTGTTGAATCACATGGTTAGGGTTTGATATTTGCCAAGGGAAAGAGGAGAAGGAAGAAAGGCTAAGACTTTTGAAGCAAGGTAGTAAGTTAAACCTAGCTACTCCCACTAACTAGCATTGTTGATTATTGTATGGTTAATTGCTATTATTGTGATTGAGCTCTCTTGATTGTTATGTGGCTGCTCTTTATAGTATCTTGCTTTGGCCTTTGCATGATTGAGTTTGCCAAATGATAAGCATGTTAGTTCATCCATAGTAGCTAATGTGATCATGCATAATAATGATGCTTGCTTGGTGATATAGTTGGTTAATTTACTACTGGGATTTCCAAAAATCTCATCACCCAAAAATCATGTAACATTTTAGGGCCTGAATCTTCAAAAGGGAAGCTGCAGATTGAAGGTTGATTTGTGAGTTTAGCCACAAAATTGTGAGCTTATTTTGGTTATGTAAATATTAAACTAACAGTGCTGGAAGCACACTGACCCTGACTAGTTCACGTGACTTTTTGATTATGTTCCTGAACCCGTTAAATTGTGTAATTTGGTATGATGAAATAGAACATCCTGAGCTTCAAATTGATAGCTAATACATTAAAAATGGCCCAATATACGATTTATAATGATTTTTCAAAGTTAATGGTCAGAATCTGGACATCAGGGTTTTTGGCAAATGGACAGTGTTGTTTTCTCAAAAACCTGATGCTTTCTCATAAAGAATTTGACAATGAATTTATTTTTTCTTGAAAGAGGACTTAAAGAGCTTTAATTAGAATTTTGAAGCACCCCAATTGGATTTTTGTAGAATAAGTTATGAATTTTTGAAGTTGGGCCAGAAAAACTGGATTTTTACCTGATGAACAGTAAAAATCCGAAAATTAGCGTTTTTATAGAAAAAAATGAGCCCAAGACCATCCAATGTGGTCTAAAATGATTTTGGAAGGAACCTAAGTCAATATAATAGTAAGGTGTGACAATGAGTGAGTTGGGAGGAACAGAAAGAACAACCTGCTGACCCTATTCAAGTAATTATGAATAGGCTAGAGGAGCAACAACGTGTGTTGCGAGAAATGCAAGCTGCACAGGCAACGCAGCAGGAGGAAAGGGATGTTGCCATAGCAGCAGCAGTGACAGTAGTGATAGGTCAGCTTAGAGCACTTGAGCAAAGAGAACCGGTCCAACCTCAACCAGTCCAACCACAGCAACTTGTGGTAGAACAAGCAAGGCCAACTGTAGAACAGGATAACTTGTAGTAGTGGATTACTCGTTTCTATAAGCATAATCCACTAGAATTCAAAGGAATCATGAATGCTGAAGAAGCCAAGTGCTACACTTTACTATCAGATCAATTTGAAGTTCAATTAGAACCATTTTGAATCACATTGGATGGTCATGGGCTCAGAAATACGTTTAGAATGCTAGTTCTCAGATTTTTACTATTCATATAGTAAAATCCAGTTTTCCATACCAATTTGAAAAATTCATAACTTAATCTAGAAAAATCAAAATAGAGTGGTTCAAAATTTTTTGAAAAGCTCTTTAAATGCTCTTTCAAGGAAAATAATCTTGTGAACCAATTCCATTTGGGAAAGTCTCAGGCTTTTATGGAAGTCATCTTTGTCATTTTGGTAAAAATCCATTTTTTAGATTTTGAACCTTGACTTTGAAAAAATCATTATAAATTGCACCATTGTCCATTTTTAACGTGCTGCCTATCAAATTGAAGCTCAGGATATGACCTATATTCATCACAAATTTTGTGATTTAAAACATCAGGAACTTAGTCAAAACATAGCTCCAAGTCAACAATTCAGTTAGGGTTACAACACCAACCATTCATACTTACACATAAACAAAATAGAATTGTTTCTCATGATTCCACCACCATATTTACACTTGTTTTGACAGCTTCTCTTTGGATGATTTAGCTCCTAAAATGTTAGATTATATTTAGGGAATGAGATTTCAAAGAAATCCCAATAGCAAAATTAACTAACTATAACATCAAGCAAGCATCATCATTATGCACAATAATATTAGCTACAATTGAAGAACTAATACTCTTATAATTGGAAAATCTCAAACATGCAAAAGCCAAGGCAATAAAATGCAAAGAGCAGCCACATCATAATCATCATAGTTCACTCACATGATAGCAATCATTCATGCAATAATAAACAATGCAATGTCATTGTTAATAGTTAGGTTAAACTTTGCTACCTTGCTCCAAATGCTTTTGCTTTCTTTGTTTTTCTTCCTTTCCTTCACAAATGCCAAACCCTAACATGACAAACCACAAAAAGGGTAGCAAGATTATCAACCAAACCATATAAAAATCAACAACAAAACTCAAGTAACTCCTTTTACCCCTTAAAGCTTCAATCTTTGTTCTTTAATTTTTAGAGCTTTATTTCCTTAATCCTAAAAATCCTTTCTTGGTTTATTCCTACATGATTTTTCATGTAGATTCCAAATATATACTTAAATTTAAGAAAAGAAACCTCTTTTCTCAAGAATCAAAGTGACTGAAAACTTAGGGTTCTTTATCTAAAAATTAAAATTTTGACTCTAATGCTTCCAACACATGTTCTTTAGGTTTATCCTACACTCTTTTTCATTTTAAACACAATGAAAGCATCAAAACATTGAAAAAATCATCCCAGGGTAGAGTTCTTAAAGTGGGTAAATGGTTCTTTTTGAGAAACAACAATGAACTCTTTTTAAAAGTAACATACAACCACTTGAAACCATCACAAAACAAGGTGTTCTAACCGAGTCTAGCAACCAAAACTTCCCTCTCTACACATTCATCATTTCAGCCAGCCTAATAAAAGGGAAGAACTAGAAATTTCCACCATCCAACTCAAGAGAATCAAGCAAGGAACAACATCAAACCATCCATTAACCTTAACTCCAAGCTTACTTAATCCAAGTTAGTGGCTTTTTGTGATATCCTGAGTTTTATCAGGTTTTAATAGCCTCTTTTTGGTAGATTTTGAGGATAGATTAGTGATTTAATGTTGATCGTGGTGTTCGGGTTGGAATTGAGGTATGTTGGAGAAATAGGTAAACAGACTCCTCTCAGGGTATGTTAACTTCGTCGCGGCGAACCAGGAGTTCCAGGGGGGAGTGTCTTTTCGGGAAGGTTTGGCCACAGCGAAAGTAGAGGGACATCGAGGCGAAGTTGTTTAGGTGAGCAAGGTTTCCCTCTCGGGAAGGTCTCACCGCGGCGAAGTTAGGGCATGCCACAGCGAAGGTTTTCTGGGCGAGCGAGAGTTTCCCCTTAGCAAGCTTTCGCCACGGCGAAGATTGAAGTTCACCGCGGCGAAGTCAGGTTTTCAGGCGAGTAATCTCTTTCGGGATTAGTTCGCCGTGGCAAAGTTATGGGTTCACCGTGGCGAAAGGGGTCGAACCTATATAGTCACTGGAGGGGTCAGATGTGCGAAAATTAGAAAATATGAAGGAAGAAAGAGAAGCTCTGCTAGGGTTTCAAATTTTTGGCTTGGAAGGAAAATTTCTAAGGATCCATTATCTCAAGTAAGTGATTTTAACCTCTAATCTACTTTCTTTCCTGGAATTTCTGAGGATTTATGGTGAAACCCTAGAGTTTTCTAGGTTGTTATGGAATTGAGGTTTTTGACCGATTGTTTTGAGTTTAATTGATTGCTTTGGGTTAGTCTAAGTATTTAATCGGTCTAGTTTTCTTGGATTTGAAGAACTTTGAGTTTTTGAAATTAGGGTTTATGGAAATGGGAGGTTTGTGATTGAGGATGATAATGTGGAGGTTGATTATGAGTTTTGTGATTTGGGTTATGTTAAGGAGGGTTAAATTGGATGTTTAATCGGTTTAGAATGTTGTTAAGACTTCTATTGTTCAAATGGGATGTTTGGGTGTTGAATTCCTATAATGGGTCCTTGAGGTTATGAGGTTTGATTGATGTTTAGAAAGGAATTAAGGTTTTAATTGATTTTTATGACCTTGAAGTGTTGCCTTGATGGTTATACCCTTTTTAGTTAGGTAGAGTTTTGGTTGGAGCTAGGAATTTTGTGTCCCCAAGTGTTGTTTTGGCCACATTATTAGTTTGACAGCTAATACATGGTGGTTGTATGTTTGTGTGCTTGTGTAGACCGGTTGTGATTCTTTGGTACATGGGGCATCATGGTAGTTTGTTATTCCTTGCTCAGGTGAGAGGTAACCACTGTCCAATCCTTTGTACATGCTTTTGTGGTATTGTGAGTGGATTTATGTTTTGTGCTCCGAGTAACAACTGTATTCAAAGTGTATGTTGTATATTAAAAAGGAAAACTGTCTTGTGGGGTTTCAATTGATATTGAATGAATTTGGAACTTGTGAAGGATAGGCCACTGAAAGAAGTTAATTGTGAAATGATTATTTACTCTTTGATTACGGTTTGAGCATGATGCATGAATTGGGAATTGGTGAGAGTTTTGATTGTTACTACCACGTGATAAGGCCTCCATTAATGCATAATGGTTGGCTCTTTACGTCCCCTATAGTGAGGGATAGGCCTTTTGGCTCCCTACGTCCCCCAGAGTGAGGGATAGGCCTTTTATGGCTCCTTACGTCCCCCATAGTAAGGGATAGGCGGGTTTGGCTCTTGAAAATCCCCCAAAGTGAGGGATATGGTTGATGGGATTACATCATTGCACTTGCATGACTTGTGTGGCTATCATTTATCATATTACTTGTGAACTGCCCTACTTGACACCTCACAAGCACCTATTTAGTAGTAACTTAAATTGGAAAGATTGGTTACTAGGACGTTTGTCTCACCCCGTGGTTTACAATGTTTTCAGGTGAAGACTCTAGGCGTGTGCCATTGGGAAGAGACACAGAGGCTTGAGCTTGGTTAGCTTTAGGCCTCTAACCTTTGTATATGTATGGCTAGTATATATTGCCACATTTAGGATCATTTTTGAAATATTTTGATTGCCCGGCCTTATTGTAAACTGGAGGGAATGTTATTTCCTTATTTTGGGTTGGCCGAGGCCATTTCTAATGTCTTGTGAAACTTTGTTTTATTTTGTTGGAAACCATTTGGATGGGCTAATGTTGATGTCTTTTGTTACCCGAGCCGGAGGCTCGAAGGCCCAGTGGATGTTAATGAATGATATCTAGTTGCATGCAACGGAGTTTGGGTTTGACTCGAGTTTGAATGTTAATTTCAAAAATTACGTAATTTCTTTCTACTATGGTAGTTTGTTGTAATAGCTTTCCTTTTCTACCATAGTAGTGATTTTACGATGAATTTATAATGTTTTGAGGTAAAGCATTTTACACTTTTTCCTTGAACACACTCGAAGCTTTCTCTTGCTCACACACTTCCTCTCTTGGCCAAAATAATGGTCTAAAATTAGGTGGAGGAGAGCTCACTTTAATGGCCAAAATATCCTAACAACCATATTTAATGAAAGTCTAAGTGTCAATCCCCTACTTGACCTTGCAATCTCTATCTTAATTAACTAAATCCAAATGAAATTAATTACCAAAAGTCAAAATCCTCTCCATTTAAGGCTTGACACTTGGCAACTTAAAAAAATCTCCATTAGGGGCTTAACAAGTGCCAAAATATAGGCCAAATAAAGTGCAAGACTCTAGTCTTCACTTTGTCGGTGTACTTTTACTCTGAGTTTAATTTCTTTTCTATAATTACAGTACTCTGGCCTCTGTAATTATTTTTTATCAGATTCCTAATCTATTCTCCTCATTTTTCCCTTTCCAAAATGCCCTTTTTATCTAAATCTCAATTTCCCATTAATTATAGAAAAAGGAAAACTAATTTCCTTCTCATTAGTATTTTTTCCCTTTTCAAAGGAATTAGGAAAAATCTTGGATACTTGAGGGTCTCTAATCAAGGCTGGACTGTCACTTTTTGGATCATCAAGAAAGTGAGTTGCACCAGAAAAAAATGCAATATAGGATGCAACCAGTTGTTCTTTTCAAGGAGCTTGTTATTGGAAGTCCTAATCTAAGTTGGTTTTAAAAAACATTGTAAATTTGAGTGAGTAAAACGAGGGTTTTAGTTGTTTTAAAGGTGGTGCAACAAATATAAAGTGCAGAAAGTTAATTATTTTTGGTATTTTAAATGAATGATCAAGAAATGTTTTGGATTAAAAGGAAATTATGGTTAAACAATCTCTTGACAATGAAAACTCAGCTATCTTTGCTCTTTTGAATGATTGGGAGTTTTAGAAAACCTTTAAGTCTGAAGAAAACCCCAAGTAATCACTTGGGTCCAATGTGTTAATTAATGAAAACTCACTTTAATCAAAGTTAATTAACATCTCTTATGACATTGCTAAAAACTACTTAGAGTGTAGATGAACAGATGATGTAAATGTCCTCTAAGTGTTAATCGACAAACATAGAATACCAAGCACATAGATTAATCACAATAATCACTAAAAATCAAACTGAACCCAAGGATTCAAACTGAAATATTATATAGATTAATCAACATTAACATCATCTAATCCAAATACAATAGAATAGTCTAAACACCAGATTTACAATTATAAACCAAGTTTGATACAAGTGCAGAAAGTTCCTAATTCTAGAAATATTCAACACAACATTAAACAAAGGTTTAGACTATAGAAAAACTCCTTGATTAGGTTATTGAGCTAAACTTCATTCTCCATCACAAGAGGCTAAGGGGTTTAGCCTCTCATGCCTTCAAACCAATCACAATTGCTCTAAGAATGAACAGCCATAGTTCAAGCTAAAAATGAAGTTGGAAAAATGGAGAAGAAGGGTATTGAAGTGGTTTGATCGGTCCAGTAATGTAGAAAATGATGAAGAGATGAAAAAAATAGAAGTTTTGGGTGTAGGATTAATGGATACTTGAGAGGAAATGATAGTGACTCAACCTTGTGCAAATCTGCAGAATGGAAGAGTGTCTTTTCATGGTGGCAACCCCCTTTAGATATAAAAGCTCAGAAACCTATTCCAAAACACACTGATTCACTTAACGCACTCAGGTCACAACCTGTATGTTTATACCAATTAACTTGCCTTGCGGAAGCATTTGGAATCACTTTTGAAGACTACAAGTTATGAAAAATCAAGTTTGAAGATTTTCTTTTGCGGATTACTATTCACTGTAACCCAAAAATATGGCAACTTCGAAAATTCATAACTAATTGTAGAAAAATCAAAATTGAGTGATTCCAAGTTCTATGGAAAGCTCTTTGGATAAAATTTTGAAAGAAAATAGTTTTTGGACTGATTACCTTAAAATTCAAGCCCAGTTTTTCTTGAAAAAGTTACTGTTCATATGGTCATTTTTCTATTTTCCACTTATTTTAGCCCAACTTTGGAAGGGCATAACTTCTTGTGTGCTAATCAGATCTAGGTGAACCAACTCTCATCTTAAAGATAAAAATCCCATCTATTTGCTCACTAAATCTCATAGCTATACTCACTCAATTGCTTAATTTGACTTTGGTCAAAGTTTAGGTCCATAATGTTGACTTTTATCCCCCTTAGAAGGATAAATTGTCTTACTTGACTAATTACTTGCATACTAATTCTCCTACCATATAATCATGCATTTTGGACAACACTAACATGCTTTCACATATTAACACATAAGCTAACATATATCCATAACTTAAAACCTTAAAGCATACTCTTAATTACATTCATCCAACATAAGGTTTTTCTTCATTCTTCTTCTTCTTCTTGAAGCAAACTTAACACTCCACTATAGCTACTTCTTGTCCTTTGCTGTTAGAGGTTAAAGGCCTTAGGGTTTGTTAAGTATGGGGGTAAGATTCTTGGGGAATCTTAGTAGCACATTGCATACATTACGATGGTTACACATCACAATGTAATTCAAGCTACATGCATACATGCATACTTGAGTATTACATACTTGCCATGGAAAAACATAACATCATAAGATGACATATCATCTCAACCTTGCATAAACCAAGGTATACATGCATGGAGGCATCATGGAATAATGTCATAACACATAGCAATGAACATACAATATATAGTAACTCTAACAAGCAATGGAATGCAAAAGCTACCTTGTTGGCTTTCCTTCCTCTTGAACTCTTTTCTCTTGACTAGATCTTTGGCTCTTTGTTGTGTATAGCCTATTAGGCAACCAATGACACAACATTAAGCATTACTTTAACTCCATAACTTAACATAACCCCTTAAACCCCTTTTTTCTTGACTTTTAGGGTTTATTTTTCTAGCTTTGATTCTTGAACTTTCTTGGGCCTTTCCTATACAATTTTCCATGTAGAATCCATTTATCATATTAGTTTTATGAAAATCCAATCCCTTCCTATTGAACTTGACTTGGCCGAACCATAGGGATAAATAGGTTCAAAATTTTCATTTCAATTTTTAATGCTTTCAATATCCCTTTCTTGGTATATAACTACACTAAATCATCATTTAAACTCATTAGAAGCATCAAATTGAATTGAAACATATTACCTCCTATATTTCTTAATTTGGCTTAACCATATATATAATTATAGGGAAAAGGATTCTCAACAAAACTAACATGTAATCACTTAATCCTTAACCTTTAACCATGCTTAATCTTAACCATACCTCATCTAAACCATTCCCTATCATTTTGATAAAATTTGGGCAGCACTTTCCCTTAGGAAAATGACTTTCCATCATCATTAAAATAGCACAAAACCCACATATCATTATTATACTTGAAATAGGAGAGTTGTAGAAGCTTATCTTGCTTCCAAATGACTTTCTCTTACTAGAAATCTTCTCTTTCTCTCTCTAAATGAAAATTTGCAAGAGGTTTCCTCCTTGAAAGGCTTACACAAAATGAACATGTGGTAGGGGGTATTTATAGGCTTCCTTTTTCATTAATTCCACATTTGCCCTTCTTGCATAAGACTTAATCTTAGCCCTCCAACTTTTACCTCTTTCCACATGTATAAATCTTAGGCTATGTGACTTAATATGTTGACACTTGGATGGTGACTCATTAGGGCTTATGTCATCTTTCTTATCCATTAAGATTAATTAGGCTTTAATCAAGGTTAACCCTCCTAATTCCTTGATTAACTTGATTAATTACCCTTCTAGAAACTTTTGACTTTTCAAAGATAGATGGTTAAATCCTAGCCATCCAATGAACCATGTTTGCCACGTGTCACGATCCTACGAAAGATGACTTAACCATAATCATTTTACTTATCCCTAATTAAATTTTAATCTAACTTGATTTGGTATTTTCTTTTCCTTTTTTTTTATTTTCTTTTTCCCTTTCTTGGCCAATTTAGGCGTGACATGTGTCCTTGACATTCTGTAAGAAATTTTACCACCCTGGTTGTCCTGACAGTCTACTGAATCGTAATATAATATTGGTTTATTTTATTTGATAGCTGAAAAATTCTAGTATCTCAGAATTCTTATATCAGATCACCATTAATTATATCTCAATAAAGGAAACTTCCTTGATTAATTTCATAATTTTTGTCCTCATATAACTCTTTAAATTGTCATTTTCGTAAAAACAGACAATCTACCGATATTAATTTAGCTTTAAATTCAATTAAAGCTAACCTCCTCATCGTTTAGGATTGAAAATAATTTTATAAATCTCAATAATTTTTAAATGAATTTCCTGTAATTTTTCATAATTTCCTGAGATCTCTAGGTATTTTTAATAATTGATATTGGCCAATAAAAGACACATATATGGCACCACCTTAAAGGATCAGAGGGGAAAAAATAGTCAACACTATTGACCAATTAGTCAACCTTATTGAGTCACATAGTAGAAATTTTACTCTACCGGATAGATAGGGAATTGTCTAACACTTACCCGTATTGCATTCTAATTTTTCTACTGCCCATAAAATATCTTCTGGTGACTCATATGATGACTCATCACCCTCATAAATGAAGCACATGATGGGAAAGAAGAAGAGAATTCAAGTTAAACTTGTCTTCCTCAAAATATTTGAGATATTTTCTAACTTTGTCTCCTAATTAAGGGACATTAATTATTTAACATTTGACTGGAGCATTTTATCCAATCCTGAACTCCAAAAAGTCATCTATTTATACCATAAAATTCATTTAATTCTATAGGAAATCTATGAATTTTCTCAGATCATAACTCAGACCATAACTATTTCTTTTTAAATTTCCCATAACAAGCTCATAAACTACAGTTCTGGCCTAAAAAATATTAAAGCCATTCTGCTGGCCTTCTAGGATTGAGACTAATTTTATAAATTCTATAGCCTCTTAGATCATACATCCCCATTTTACCATAATTTTCTAAGGTTTCCTTATAACTCAAACAATTAAATCTACCTCTATATCTTAAACTGAGCCATAAACTTATAAATTCCTTTTAAGTCAACTCAAGGGCATTTTCATCATTTCTCCTCGTATACAGGCCTTAAAATGTCATTTTCCATTTTCTAGAATTTTCTAGAATTTTTCGGGGTATTACTTCCATTTTTACCCATTCCTGGCCCGAAACTTTCCAAAATTACAGTTTTGCCCTTGTTCAAGTAAACCTCATAAATCACACTATTATGGCCTCTATCATAACCTTGGTCTAAACTAACCTCTTTTCTCATTTCTGGGCCTTGAGACTTCACTAGAGCCTCTAACTTTTTTTACATTTTAGTCCCTAGAACTTTCTTTATTTACAGTTTAGTCCCTAAACCCTTCAACATTCTTTTACATTTTTGGGACTCATACTCATAGGGATTTAGTAGCCTACCTATCTTAGGCTAACCAATGTATTCTTAGGCCCAAAACTTGGGGTGTGACATGACCTTGGGAATGTAAGGTCGCAACCTGAGAAGTTCCATGTCGCAGCCTGGGAAGACAGAGAGCTCTCATCTTAACTTGGGTCCAAAACGCGTAATTTCACCATGAGACATCAACGTCGTGACCTCAAGAGTCCATGTCGCGACCTTAGGAGTCCACTGAAGGGAATTGAAAGACGACGCGCAGCGGAAAAACTTAAAAATTTTAAAACTTTCAATCCCTTGCCCGGATCTACCGATCGCGTTTAAGTCAGGTAGTAAGAAGTATTACCTTCAGTGTTCGGTTTCTGAGTGGCTCGGTGATTCCGCCGTTCAGGATGCCTCTGCTCGCCTCCTTTATCGTTCGAAGTTGACAACTCCGGTCGGCTTCCTCTACCGGTATCCACACGAATAGCTCTCCGGTTACAGACGGCTTGCTAGCGCCCTTTTGTCTGTCTAGGGTCTTTTGAGAATCTGTCCACTCTTATCTCTCTTAGGCCGTCTCTTATCTGTTGGTACTCTCACGGTTAAAACCCTAGCTCCTCATATCAAATATATAGGATGCTATAGGTTTAATGAATAATATCTAATTTCAAAATTAACTCTAAATTAATTCCGAAATTAATACAATATCAAATATTGCCTAATCAGATAAGAGAACAATTAAATAAATATGGTTTAAATTAAATCCGTCTCACAGATTTAATTCACCTATTTATTTAATAAAGAGATGACGGAATTAATTTATATATATTTAATTTATCCTTATAAATTAAATCTAACAATTAATATCTCTTATATTTATATAATATATATATGAATTTATATATATATATACACGTCCACCCTATATTATTCATTGAATCTGGACATATCTTAGATTCAATGAATCTGGACATCATAACTCGTGTTGGGCTATTTTGTGTGCGACCCTGTAGGCCCATATGAAGTTGGCAGTGGGCCATTAACTATAATGACTCACAAGTCGTAAGCGGTCTCTAGCAAGACATCACGACTACCCAAATCATATGAGGATCGTTGAACGATGTAACCTTTCATACAACCATATCACGTCCCTTTTGTCACACGACATTTTGGTCATGGATGAGGCATGGAGAACGTCATCCTCCTATTCATGACCATTACTTTCTCGATCCCTGAGTAGTCTGAGTATAGAAACGGAACTACCTTTCCATTATAGTATGGCCATACATTTCTCAGACTCACTCATCGAGGGGCCCAGTAATGTCTCTCTACGAATGTGAGGGACAAATTCCATCTTGACCATTCACATTCCTCCGCATGAGAAAACCACTAAGCCTGAACATAGTCTTTATGATCACTCGGTCAAAAGTGACTTTTGACTAGGTCAAAGCTAAGCGTTTCTCATGTATGAATCCATGATAATCTCAGGTCAAAGGGCACAGTGATATGGTTTGTATATGAGAGAAGCTTATGACTTAACCCATGCAGCTCTCTCATAACGGGTCGGTCCAACACCTTGTACTCTTACATGTGCCTATGACTTTAATTTATATCTCTATATATCTTTAAAGTCATACTGGTCTTATTTCATCTTTGCTCCCACATAGATGACCGACCAGGGACATTTAGGATAAACCATGAGTTATCCAAGGATAGTCTTCACAGTAAACATGCAAATAATATGATAACGTAATTAATAAATTCATAAATTAACAATGTTCAAAACATAATGATTGGCCCCTAGGGCACAATTTCCAACATCCATGTCACGACCTGGGGAGGCAGAACACTCCCAGCTCTTATGTTTTGGTCCTTGTAACATTTTGGCTCCATCCATGCTCCATCATGGTTCTTGGGTCCTTCTCCAATTGCTTGAAAATCACAACAAAGAGCTTTGTAAAGACCAATTGATTACAGATCAAGGAAATTAAAATTGAGAAGAGAAAAATGACCCTTTTTGCCCCTTAAACAGCAAAATGCAATGCATGACTCAATATAATCAAATGGATATAAATGCATGCATAATTAGGGTAAAATTGTTGCAAAATATTAGAAAACACTTTAGAAAACCTTATAAAGATTGGGTTCTATCACTCTCCCACACTTGAACCTTTGTACTCCTAGACAGATATTTGAATCGTTCTAAAGAAAGTACAGCTACAATTAAAGAGACTAGCATGTTCAAAGGTGATCTTAAGAGTTAATCAATCAACCTCTTTTAGGAATACAAAAACGATAACATAAACAATGCTAAGTAATTAGATATAAGGTGCAAAATGCATGGATAGCAAAGATTTGCTCACAAGGTATATAAGTGTTTGAATCGCTCATCTCTCTTCATTGGGGTTTTTTTCTCTCAATTATCCAAGCAGCAAACATTCTACCATAAGCTTGTAATGACCCTAAAATCTCTACTACTATTCAGCATCCATGTAAAGAATCAAGAGGACTTTTAGGGTTATAGTGATGGAAAGGCTAAATGGAATAGAAAAAGGTGAAATCGAGTGTCAAGAATTAAAGAAATGTGAGTTAAATAACATCTATTTTTAGGCAAGGAAGTTCAGACCCTAACCTTCTATCACAAGGGAATACTTGATTCAACTTTATTTTGCTATTATAGCTTATGTATATATAAGGAGTATTTCTTTACTCTTCTGTTTTTTTTTTTGCTTTTTTTTCTTTTTTTTAACTAAAATAAGGGTAAAATTCCCAATTAAGATTGATGAAGATAAGGAAATCGTAATTGTCGAGACGGATTCAACTAATTAATATTGTTGTTCAAAACACTCAAAATAGTAGAAAAAATAAAGGAAGTACATGCTCAAAAATGGTTAAGCAACGGATAAATGGTTGTGGGTCATGTTTGGGTAGAAAGGTGTAGAAAAGAATGTAACATCCAAACTTTTAGGCCTAAAAGTACAAGAAATAGCCTGGATTGGATAGACTACTAGACCCTTTTTGAGCAGAAGTCCCAAAGACAAGAAAGGAAGTGAAAGCAGTTCTAGGGACTAAACTGCAAAGAAAAAGTTTACAGGGGCTAAAGTGTAATCAAAGTTAGAGGCTCCGGTAAAGTCTCAAAGGCGCAGAGAGAGAAAAGAGGCTAGATACAGGCCAAATGTTAAGTTAGAAACCTCAAAGAGAGGATTATATGAAGTTAAGTCCAAGCAGGAACTAAACCGTAAATTTAGAAAGTTATGACCAACAGGGGTAAAAATGGAAGAGTATACAAAGAATTCCAAGAAAATCCTAAAAAATAGGAAATAATATTCTAAGGCTCTTCTGTGAAGAGAAAAGATGAAAATACCCCTGAGGCAGCTTAAATGGAATTTATGATGTTATGGCCAATAAAGAGTATACCGTTTGAGGTAATTATTTAAAATAGCAAGAGACCTCAAAAATGTATACAAAAATGAGGATGAATGTTTGAAAGGTTGTACTAATTTATAAAATTAGTCCCGTAACCAAAAGGCCAGTGGAGTGGCTTTAATAAATTAAAAAGCCAGTTTTGCTGATAAAAGGGTATTTTAGTAAATGAATTTTTATGCAAGGCTTAAAGGAAATGTTATGACCTAAGAAAATTCATAGATATTCTCTAGGATTAAAGAAAATTTATGGAGTAGGCAGAAGAATTTTCTAAGCTCCAGAAGGCTATAAAGAAAGCCGGAGAAACGTGGGCCAAGTAAATTCGGAGGAAACTTATGAAACAAATTTTATCCAATGGCTAGGATCTAATCTCCCTTCTCCTCCACCACTTTTATGACACTTGTGGCACCTTCTAGAAGAATGAGGTAAGCATGATGCAAGAAAGTGATGCAATGATGATGCAAAAGTCCACTTAAACTTCCAAGATTGCCCTTACTCCTCCTTCTAGCTACTAAGGGCATTTTGGTCCATTCAAGCCAAATTTTTGGCTATAAATAGACCCTCCCTCCTTCACATTTTCGGTCAAGCTAAAGAATACTAGGGGAAACTCTTGCAATTTTGATTCTTGAAGCTTAAATCAAGAGAAAGACACCTACTTTGATCAACCAAGTTTAGATCTAAGGTTAGTACGTTGTTTCCTCTTGTTTCTTGCTTTGAATCTTTGGTTTTTATGGTTGAAAAGTTTGGTTTCCCTTAGGGCAAGGTGCTGGCTGAAATTAATAAAAGTTAAGGGAGGATGATTTTGATGTTAAACTTGGTTAGAACATATTGATTAAAGGTTGTTTCAAGTGGATCTATGTGGAAATTGGAAGAATTATGCCTATTTCAAATTAGTTACTGTGTGTATCATATTCTGAAATCTGGCATGCTTAAAGTACACTCTGTAAGCTTTAAATCCATGGGTAGAACACTTCATTTGGATATGTGTACGATTTATGGTGATTTGCAAAATTAGGGATTGAAATCTGGAAACGGTGTTGAACTTTTGGAAGAGTGTCGAGTTCCATACAATCCCGGTACTGTTCAGCGTAGAATTGGTTCTTGAAATTATTTTTCATTCAAATTCAACTTAAGTATCTTTCAGTGAGACTTGGAACAACTCAATTTTGATATTTCTATAATTAATTATGAATTTTCAAAGTTGAGCAAAAATTCTGGAGTTTCTGCGTGAATAGTACTCGAGAACCAAAATTTCCAGATTTGATATTCTTGAATCTAAAGCTATCTAAAGTGGTCCTAATTGACAAGAAATAGACCTTAAGGATAGGAAATTATGAGATTTATGTTAGAAAAGCTAGAAAGGAAACCCTAAAAGCAAGAGAAAGGGTTAAGGTTCAAGAGAGCTAGTCTTGAACTTTATGTAATCTGGAGGTCCTAACGGATTGTGTGATCAATGTGACTATGTTTAGGACTTTGAAACATCCAAGAAGATGTTTGATGATGTTGACCGAATGCCCACATGGTTGGAAATTCAAGGAAGTCAAAGGAAAAGTAAGAGGAAAGCTTGAGGTGCAAGGTAGTGAACTTACCTATTGTCATTGCTTGATGCTGTATGCTTGTGTGTTGCCGTGTACATGTTATTGAATGTTATTGTGACATGTTTGGCTGCTGTAATTGCTATCCATGATGAGTAGATTATGTCTCCATGGCCATGCATCAAGAAGTTAGCTTTGAGCATGCTAATATGTCACTAATTAACAAGAGAATAAACAAGTTACGTGTAGTGCATTAGCATCCATCTAGCATGATTAATATGGTATTGTTTGCTACTAAGATTCCCCAGAATCCCAACCCTCCCTAACCAACCATTTAGGTCAATCATCAATGGGCAATAATGGCATGAGAAACAATGAGAAGAAAGTGGAGAATTGTTGATGTTAATGAATGTTATTATCATTCAATATGTAATTCTCTTGTTATGTAATTATTGTTATGGATGTCAATGATGCCATGTAATTAATTACAATGTTTATGGCATGAATAAAGTGCATGAGTATGAATAGGAAAGAGTAAGGCCATGTTATGTATGCCCAAGAAATAAAAAGAATTAAAGTAAAGAGATGTTAAGGGATAAAACGTAGGTCCTGGAGCAGTGAGTTTGTAGCTCTAGTTTGACTAATCAAATGAATGAGTTAAGTCACAAGATTTGGCAAACTCATTGTACACATCCCAACCTTTAAGATGAGATGTAGATCACCTCACCTCAATTTGATGTGTGCATAAGGAGATATGAATTTCCAAAGTTCAGGCATAGAATCTGGAAAGTCCAGATTTTACCAAATAAACAGTAATCGTTATCCGATAAAGTATACGAATTGGGCAAGAATAAGTACAATTGGATATTTTTCCCTTAAAGAGAATTGAAAGAGCTTTCCATAGAATTTTGGAACACCTCCATACAATTTTTGTAGAATTAGTTATAATTTTTCAAAGTTGGACCTGTAATATGAAATTTGCACAGTGAACAGTAATTTTTGGAAAAGTAACGTCCTAAAGGAGATTTTTGAGCTCAAGACCATCCAATATGGTCAAAAAGGATTCTAAATGAATTCTAAGATATTATATAAGTAAGGTGTGACAAGGAATGCCTCTATCATATTCAAAATCATAAATGCACACGTAATTTTGACCAAGAGCTAAAACAAGTTTCAAAGAATGTAAACCATATGAATAATCACTCAATATAGGAATTAAGGCTCAAGAATGACCTTCTAATAAGGGTTTCACATCATCAATTGCTCATACAAGAAGTTTCAGTCAATATGCACTAGTCACAAAGCATTAAGACACTTATCACAAAAGCAACCCATGAGATGAGGATTAAAAAGATCAAGATACTCACTTAAGAACATACTTGAATCCCAAAAGTGACTATAAAGTCTTCAGAAAAATCATATTCAAAATCCAGTATGCTTAAAAGTCCAAGGATGGCACTTTTTTCAGGAAAAACTATTATTATGCAATGAAGGTATAAGAAAAAGGGAAAGGTTTGCTTGAAAAAGATGCAAAGGTAGCTTAAAAAGGTTAATCCTACATAGCAATACAAAAAGCAAAGAGAAGGGTAATAGTGCACAGCAAAAGAGTCCAAGTCACGAATTGGACACAATAAGGTTGCGACCTGGGTACATAGAGACACCAAGTTAGGAAAGGGGACTGAGGTCACGACGTGAGATCAAATAGGTCACAACCTGAAATCACGAAGAGCCCTCCTTAGCCAAAATCACTCTTTAAATCATGACCTAAAACAGTGAGGTAGCGATCTGAAGTCACAAAACTACCAATGCAAAATTTTCAAGCTATGGCCAACAATTAACAAGTAAAACCCTTTCAGTAAGCATCAAATGATCAAATTTATAGCAATTCACCATCCACAATCAATTCAAAGTCAATAAGGATGATGAAAGATTGGATTTTCAAAAAAATTTGCCAAAAACTCTAAAACAACCACATAAATGATGCAACAAAGTGAAAATAAATCTCTCCCCTATAGTTAGACTTGACAGTGCCCTCACTGTTGAAGGGAAAGGGAAAAAGAACAATAGCCACTATAATTAAAACAAATAACACCAACCACACATAAGCACGACAGTGCCCTTACTGCATGACTAAGCAAACAATTAATCACAAGGAAGGATAGACATAAGACAAGAACAACAAGGGAGAAAATTATTGAATTGAAAACTACTACAGCCTAAAATAAGCTAAACTACTTTTTCTACTGGTCGACTCCCTCCCCCACACTTATCTCACTAACACATGTAATAATCAAATCAGTCAAAACAAAGCAGAATATGGTGAACAAGATATGTAAAGGAAAGAAGTGACCTGAGGTGTCATAGAGGCTGATAGCTCTCCTTAAAGAAATGAAGGTGCTCTTTTTTAATTTGGAAGAACCGGCCTTTAGCATCCCGTATTACAACCTTCCTATGCTGGTATGTTGAATGAACTTCAAAAGGTCCAATCCATTTGGCCCTTTTCTTAGCTTTTGGCATTTGATAAGTAGACAGTAGGCCTCATACCTCAACACCAGCTTTAATCTTCACAGCCTCCTCAGGAGTTAATAGGAAAGGGTCTTCATAGACTAGATCAATGACCGTGTAGTAGTCAATGGAGAGGAGAGGGAAAGTGGCAGAAGGTATCTTAATTTTCTTCTTCTTTGCCTTAAAAAAGAGCTTGAGAGATGTAGACTCTTTGCTCTCTTCCTCAGAATCCACTTTCTTACTCTCCATAGAAGTAACCACTATCTCTTGATTAGTTTTCTTAGTTGAGGGAGTAGAGACAGCAAAGTGGAGAGCAAGTGGAGTTGTAATTGGTCCATGCACATCATTCAGGGAACACAGCCCCCGACAAGGTTGAAGTGCTTCTTCTTCTAGAAGTCTTTGCAACTCTACTACCACCTACATTGACATCAGAAACAAAGCCTTTCGCAGGCTCAAAGGGGATAGTAGAAGACTTCCCAAGTGTACTATTAGTAATAGTAGAACCAGATGGAGTGGAAAAGGTGTAATCTAACTAATGAACAGTAGAATAGCCCACGTCACTACCATTAGAAAGGAAGGGGGAAGCAGAGTCGGGAGTAAGGGATGAAACATGCATTTTATTAACATTATGAAGCTCATCAATGAACAACCCATTAATAAAATTAACATCACACATCGAGTAATCTTCACGCAGTTGTTTTATTTGTTCATAAAATATTGAAATAAGCAAATTTATCCCTAATAGACATAGTGATAGACCCTTTTTGCATGTCAATGTTAGTATTAGTAGTTCTTAAAAATGGTTTACCCAAAATTAAGGTCCCATCCCCCCTTGTTCATTAGGCATATCTAAGATATAAAAATCCACAGGGATAACTAAGTCTTTGACTTTCACTAGGATATCCTCTAAGAAGCTGTGTGGGTACCTTATAGTCTTATCAGCTAATTGAAGCATCATGGTGGTAGGTTTAAGACTTTTGATTTGTAAGGACTTATACATTCACTGAGGCATAATAGTAATTGCAGAACCTAAATCAAGTAAAGCCTTAGGAATAGTTGTCCTACCTACAGTACAAGGTATAGTAAAGGAACCAAGGTCATGGCATTTGATTGGGAGTTGTGGTTTAAACAAAGCAGACAAACTAGAGGGCAACTGGACTCGTTCATTAGGTTTAAACTTCCTCTTATGTGTACACAACTCTTTTAAAACTTTGTCACACTTAAGGATCTTTTTAATCAGTTCAAGTAAGGGTATATTTACTTCAACTTTTCTAAAAGTTTCAAGCAACTCATTATCTTGTTTTTCATTAGCAATTTTCACACTTTGCAAGTTAGATTGAGGAAAAAGGAGTTCATCGAGATTTAGTGCTTGTTCCTGCT